>NW_008347042.1:5406942-5424491 GCF_000622305.1 Nannospalax galili
GTACCACTCCTTGGCATATACCCAAAGGACTCATCCTATTGTAGAGACACTTGTACAACCATGTTTGTTGCTGCTCTTTTCACAAGAGCTAAGAGATGGAAGCAACCTAAGTGTCCCTCAGCTGATGAGTGGTTGTCAAAAATGTTGTACATTTACACAATGGAGTTCTATTCAGAAGTAAAGAAAGATGGAAAATGAAATTTTCAGGTAAATGGATGGATCTAGAAATTGTTATACTAAGTGAAGTAACAGAGACTCAGAAAAACAAACGACATATGTTCTCCTTCATATGTGGCTCCTAGCACCAAATTCTTTTAAATTCCAGATCCTTTTAATAAGATGATGCTATACAGCAGTCCCTTCTGCATGAAATAACTACCATCATCACAGCTTGGGCTGAGCCTGATTGCTAAACATAGTCACAATTGGCCTTGTTGACAGTTGTGCTCATTCATTAAAGGAGTGCTAAGCAGGGTCACTGGACCCTCACCTAAGCATCCAGGTACTCTTCCCAGCCAACTAGTCCAGCCTTGGAAGACAAAATAAAAATGAGGAAGAACACAATAGAGGGATGATTTTGAAAGCCCTTGTCAAGAACTTCTCCAATGGACTCTCATATGAACATTTGAAAACTGCCCTGTTCTGACTTTTTTCTAGTTCCCTGTCTAGAACTTGTAATGCTAATTACTCTTGCCTTTACTTCTCCTTCACATCTCCCATTCATGATTCAAGGACTTTCTCCTCCCCTTAGAGACAAGAGTTATGCAATTTGGGAGTCTTAGATAGACCCACTGGAGGGATACTCCAATTGCCTCACCCTGCATCCCTGTTCAGCATGGAAGAAGAGTCTGCGACCTGATTCCCTATTGGCAAATTGGGTAATCCTTTCAGAGGATAGTGTGATAAGAATAGGAGGTAGGAATTGGCTAGGCAGTTAAGGTAAAAAGACCCCAAAGAAATGTAGCCAGGTTCTTGGCTAAAAGTCAAAATGTCCTTGGGCCTTTTAGCAACATAACTCTGTTCCAAGCCAAAAATGTCAAAAGCATTTGGGAGCTTGTGTCTAATCCTTAAAAGACTTTAAGAGTTACCTCTTCAGAGGGGGGAATGTTGGAGGAGAGGGAGTGGGCATGGATTTGATCAAAACACCTTATATGCATGTATGAAATTCTCAGTAAAGCTTTTGTAAAAATTAAAAAAAAGAAAGCAAATCAGTGTTTAAGCCATGTATGAATGATGTTTTTGTTTATAACTGGGAGTTTGGCAATCTGCAGAAGATCCTGTGAAAGGTTATACACCCCAGTCTGTCCACTGTATGTAGCTAACTGGGTAGTAGAAATAGCCCCAGGAAATAATATTCTCTGTTTATTATGTGAATGATGCTGCAGCAACAGACCAATACCATGTAACTTCTGAACTGGAGTACAACTTCTGCTTAGGAATGTCTTTGCATGTTGATAACAATTTTATTTTGGACTCTAAACACTTGAACAAGTATTTTTCTCATTAAGAAACAAAATTTAGCTGGGCACGGTGGCACGTTCTTGTAATCCCAGGACTCAGAAATCCAAGGCAGGAGGACCGTCTGGAGTTGAGGACAATCTGGTTATGTAGTGAAACAATATAAAGCAATACAACCTAGCAGAAACACAAAATTTAAATGAAACTATATAAATAATACAATAATGCTAACTGTAACAAAGGAGTTCTGAGATGTTTAAAAGGACTAGACGTATATGTAGGAGATGGAATTAATTTTTTTATTCTTTAACAGTTTCACAGAAGCACACACTGAGCTTTAGGCATTTTTACTTTCTGTTACCATCTTTCAGCGCTTCTTTATCCCACTGAAATCCTTCCCAACAACCCCCTTCCCACTTTGATGTTTCCTGTCCGTAGCTTAATTACGGTTGCTTGCATGAACGTGAGTAAGTGGTTATTTACTGGAACGTGGGGCAACTTATCAGTGGTTACAACACCGAGGAAAGTGCAGTTTATCTCCCGGTGCTGGGTAACTGCCAAATATCTTTAGTGAGGGGTGGGGCCTTATAAACCCCTTGCCCCTGAGATGCAAAATTTAAAGCATTCCCTGTTTTTTTGTCTCTCTCCTCTCTTCAAAAGGCTAATAGTACCAGTTAATTAGATCAACAACATAGGAGAACTATATGGATTTCAAGCTACAGTCATCTAAGTGACTTTTATTTGCTGTTATAATATTTGACTTACACTGATCTTTTGAATCACATATTATATTTTCTCAACTTATGTTTGTGGGTAAAGATATTTCTTACACTGGAAACTCAGAAAATTTGTTCTGAAGGCATTTGTAATTGTAGTAATTAGCCTAGCTTATCTGAACTGAATTTGTATGATTGTTTAAAATCATTATTTTATAATGATAGTTCCCTTTAGTTCCGTACTGTAAATGCCTGCCTGGATTTCACACGGTTAAATTCTGTTGTATTAGATTCAACAGAAGAAAATATGCAGAGGTTCTTGACTTTTTGTGCTGTGCAGCGTTTGGCAGCCTGGGTAAGTTTATGGCCCACTTATTAGAACTATGCTTCTAAATGTTTAAAAAGAAAATACATAGTTTTATGTTTACAAATCTACTTGTACTGTAAAACAATTGTCAGTATATTAAATAAGAAATTTCTATAGCTGTTGTGAAAAAGTTTAGTAGTTTCTTAAAAGGTTTAAAGACAGAACTTTTAAATGAGATCTACTAATTCCATTCTGAAGAAGAAGACCACAGGGACTTAAACACTTATATTGACACATTATTCATAATAGCTCTGAAGGTGGAAATAACTAAACTGTCCATCAATATATGGGTGGAAAAACAGAATATAACATATATAGATAATAGAACGTAGCTCAGTCATAACAATGACATGTTGACACAACTATAAGATAGGTGAACATGAAAGTTTGCTATGAAGAGTAAGTCATACAGAAAAAGGCAAATATCTTATTAGGTATCTATACAAACATCATATGAGATGTCTAGAAAGGAAAATCTGTAGACACATAAAGTGGTTCAGAAGTTGTCAGTGGTTGGAGAAGACAGAGAATGGCATTTCTTCATCTCTCTTTTTTCTCTCTCTTTTTTTGGTGATGGCAGTACTGGGGATTGAACTCAGTGTTCCATACCTGCTAGAGGAGGTTCTTTACTTCTTACCCCCAGACCAAGTTACTGTTCAGTGGTTACAGAATGTCTGTTTAGGTTATGGAAACTTTGGAAAACAAGTGGAGGTAGGGGTTAAACAATGTTGCACATGAAATTTATGCCATGATTTGTACAACTAAAAACTATTAAAACAAGAAAGTTTATGTTGCACATTTTACCACAATTAAAAAATAATAATCTAATATACTACCAGGTATGGTAGCTCATGCTGTAATTGCAGCACTAAAAAGGCTGAGGCAGGAGGAGCAACAAGTGAGGCCAGTCTGGGCTACAGTGTGAGTTCCATGTGAGTCTGAGTAAGATTCTGCTTCAAAAACAACAACAGCAGCAGCAGCAGCAACAACAACAACAACAACAACAACAACAACAACAAAACAAATAGTAAAAGTAACATCTTAAAACTAGAATGAAGGAACTGTATGGTATGTGTGTTACATCTAATAAAGCTGTTAAAAGAGAAATTTATGATCAAGTCACTACCAAAATTTCAGAGTAATGACGAATGTAAAGAATATTTTGAATTTCTATAATGTCTTTAATTTGGTACTTGTACTGGTTGCAAAGTCAAAGGTGATGCTAGGACTATTGCTATTTGTTATGTACACTTAACTTACAATTGGGGGAACTATTATGTTTTAAGTGAAGGTTAGTAAAAACAACTATTTTTTTCACTTCCCTTTCAGGTTTATTTTACAGAAAGAAAAATCATGAACTTCATGTAAAAATCATGCTTAGAAAGATAAAGTTCTTTAAAACTATTCCTTGTTTTGAACTCAGCATCTCACATATGCCATTTTTTAATTTAAATTTTTAATTTTTTGATTTCATACATGAGTATGGTATTTACAGTATTCCTACTTTCCTTCTAATTTCTCTCATACCTTCCCCACACCCTCTCAAATTCCTGTCCTCTTATTTTGAGATTCCTGACATATTATTGTTACATATATAAACATATGTACATGTACATATACAACCTGCTGAGTCCATCTAGCATTGCTCATATGTATATGTGTTTAGGGATGACTGCTTAAACCAAAGAGATGTCATAGACCCTAGAGGACATCCCACTATTGCTATTTTCCTAAACCAATGTGATTTCTAGTTTGTTTCTAAAATACTTATACCTACAGATAAGAGTAGTTCTCACCCTTCATCAAAGAAACATTTTTTTTCAACAATACTGAGATCCATAACTGGTCAAAATGTAGAGACTGGGTGCCCAGTCCCAAATGATACATCTACAACCCAACCCCTAAGACTCAGGAAATATCACGGAAGAGAGGGTGGAAAGATTGTAAGGGTCAGAGGACCAAGATTCCTGCTGTGAGAGTGTCTTCTAGACATGACAGGGAAGCTGTAACCATGGAATCTCAACAATATGGCTGCCTAAACAAAAACCATATAATGACACCATCAGTTAACATGCCAACTGTATGAAGAGCTACAGGCAATTAATTGGTGCTGAAAGAGGGAGACTTAAGTTTTCTCCATGGATGAGCTTCTTACAAGTTACACAACTATTCTTTTAAAATTCAAGTTCACTGACCCCCTTATTTCTGTGGAAGAATCCAGATTAAAGTCTGTGCATTCATTCTATTGAACTTCAGTTACTGGGAAGGGGGGGACTCATTTTCCTTTACTCTCTTTAATTCATTGGCATGAACAGTTTTGACAACTGAGAATCTGACAGCACATACTAGCTTAAATTTTCACATTAAATCAAACTATCTTAACAGAAAATGAGAAGTCTATGGCAAGATTTCCCTTAAATAATTATTTGTTTAATCCCAGTCACTTCAAAGAGACTAGAAAGATATTGAAAGTCATAAAATGACTTTCGAAAGTCATTGTCTTAGGAAACCAAATATCTTTTCCCCCAAGTCCTTGACAACTGGCACGTTTTCCACTTTTCTTTCATCAGAGGAAGCAGAGACCACAGGCTGTTTTCAATCTGTCACAACTTCCCAGGTTGAGTAACTCAGTCGACTCTTCTGAGCCCTGCTGCTTGGAGCTGTCACACAAACAACAGAGAGGCATGCCTGCCCCATGTGCTTGGTGCTTTCCTCAAGTAGTAAACAGAGGATGACTTGCTACTAAGAGCTCATTGTGCAAATGAAACATCTTTTCTAGCCATTTCTAAGGGAATTCAATTTCCCTTTTCTTAGTAGAATTCTTTTTTGTGGAGTTTTAAAAAATTCTTAATTTTCTTTTGGAATGGAGTCTCCCTATGTTGCCCCATCTGGCCCTAAACTCCTGACCTTAAGTGGTCCTCCTGTCTTAGTCTCCCAAGTAGCTGGGGACTGCAGGTGCATGCCAACCACACCCTACATTATTCTTAGCCTTTAAATGTAAACATGATCACAAATGATTCTGGTTCAGAGAGTTTTTACTTCTAAAAATATTAAATTGCACATGTTAAGCACATTGATGAGAGCTCATTGTGATCAAAATGATAAAAGTGGTTTATCATATAATGATGAGTCTAATAATGGAATCTGTATCTTTATTCATTGTATTCAATTCATTCGTATTTATTCATTATTCATTTTCCTGAGAGATTTGCTGAGAACTTGTCGGAGAAAAAACTCCTGATGTGATATGCGAATACAAGGATTTATGCAGTGAAACAAATGTGGTTCCAGTTGTCATTCTTTTACATGTAAATTCTTGCATTTCCGTTAATATAAAAATGTGTTACAATTTAAACCTAACAGTTAACCTTTTGATTGTTGAATGTTCGTATCCGTTTAGGAGACTGAATCTTCTCCGAAAAGGCATTTCTAAAGTAGCTGTAACTATACCTTTTCATGGAGCAGCCAAGAGAAAAATATCAATCTCTGTCATCTTAAAAGTTCTTTAGACTTCTTCCTCGGGAAACACCAAATGGCCGATGACACTGGTGCAGCCGGACGGCCGGGAGGACCTGGAGGCCCAGGCTTGGGAGGCCGGGGCCGCTTCCGTGGAGGATTTGGTACCGGTCTACCAGGCCGGTCTACCAGGATGGTGGTTGTGGTTGAGGTCGGGGCCATGGGGCTCCTGGAGGCAAAGCTGAAGATAAGGACTGGATTCCAGTCACCAAGCTGGGCCGTCTGGTCAAGGACCTGAAGACCAAGTACCTGGAGGAGATCTACCTCTTCTCCCTTCCCATGAAGGAATCCGAAATTATTGTCTTTTTCCTGGGAGCACCTCTTAAGGATGAGGTTTTGAAGATCATGCCAGTGCAGAAGCAGACTGGGACTGGCCAGCAGACCAGGTTCAAGGCTTTTCTGCCATTGGGGACTACAACTGTCATGTTGGGCTGGGTAAGTGCTCCAAGGAGGCAGCCACTGCAATTCAAGGGGCCATCATCTTGGCCAAGCTTTCCATTGTCCCTGTTGGGAGAGGCTTCTGGGGAAACAAGATTGGCAAGCCCCATACCGTCCCCTGCAAAGTGACAGGCCGTTGTGGCTCTGTGCTGGTGTGCCTCATCCCTGCCCTCAGAGGCACTGGCATTGTCTCTGCTCCTGTGCCTAAGAAGCTACTGGTGATATCGGGTATTAATGACTGCTACACATCAGCCAGGGGCTGCACTGCCACCCTGGGCAACTTTGCCAAGGCCACCTTTGATGCCATCTCTAAGACCTGCAGCTATCTGACCCCTGACCTCTGGAAAGAGACAGTCTTCCCTAAGTCTCCCTATCAGGAATTCACGGATCATCTTGTGAAAACCCACACCAGAGTCTCTGTGCAGAGAACCCAGGGTCCAGCTGTGGCTATTACCTAGGGTTTTTATATGAGAAAAATAAAGTGAATTAAGTCTGTTAAAAAAGTTCTTTAGAAATAAGACTGAGAAAATTATTTGTCAGCCAAATAAAGTTCAAAAACACTTAGGTCCAGACCATCAAATCTTTGTTTCATCTTCAACTTTGAGAATAAAGGCATTTCAGCTATTCAGTTATGATAGAATCTGTAACAGATAAATATTTAAAATAAATGACGGCTTTCTCTTCCTTCGAATCCCTCCCTTCCTTTTTTTGAGACAGAATCTCCTATAGCCCATAGTTACTTCAAACTCAAAAAAGAAAAAAAGGAAGGGAGGGAGGAAGAGAAATTATTTATTTTATTTATGTTATATAAATGTCCCATTCAGGACGGAGCACTCCAAAGTCCTTCCATTAATAATTTTTTTGAAGTTTATTTTCTTGTAGCAGATTTTTTAGGTTCTTAGGCACTCAGGTTAGCTTTCTGTTTTCACCCACGGAACTGCATGATTAAAAAACCATTTTGAGTGAAAAATGAGCTCAGGTTTTATAACATAAGGGTCAGTGACAAATGTAAGTCTTGATTCTTTTCTGAGAAGAAACTACCCTGATCTTTCTTTGTTTAGGTTTCTGAGTCCATCACACTATTAAAGAGGACATTTTAAAGTGTATATAAGCCAGAATAATGTGATTGGTTAGATTAATGTATGTTATTGAACCAAGTTGGTTGAGGTGCGTTCAGGCATTCTTTTTTTCTTAAATAGAAATTGTTATTTTTCTCCAATAAGAGTGGCTTCTGTAAAACAATCACATAAAAAAAACTGACAGAAAGAAAACAGTTTATAGTCCACTATTGCCAGTATATTTCAGTTGTCTACTAACGTTAGGGGTCTTTTCCTCTTACACTATTACTCAGGCACAGTGTTTAACCAGCAACTTAAAGGAAAATTTTGACAATGAGACAAACTTGTGTTCTATCAACTTCTGCAGTTTAAGAACACAGACTGGGGCTGTAGAGATGGCTCAGTGGTTAAGAACACTGACTGTTCTTGCAGAAGACCCAGGTTCAAATTCTAGCAACCATATGGCAGCTAACAATTGTCTGAAACTCCAGTTCTAGGGGATCCTATGGCCTCTTCTGTCCTCCATGGACATTGCACGACATGGGTGCACTTACATATATGCAGGCAATACGTGCATACATATTAAAGAATAATAATATTTTTCTTAAATGAACAAACATCAACAAAGACAAACAAAAACAAGCCTGGCATGGTGGTGCATGCCTTTAATCCCAGCACTCAGGAGGCAGAGGCAGGCAGATCTCTGTGACTTCAAGGCCAGTCTGGTCTACATAGTGAGTTCTAGGACAGCTGGAGCTACAGGGAGACCCTGACTCAAAAAGACCAAAAAAAAAAACCAAAAAAACCCAAACAAACCCAAAACAAGAACAAAAACAAACAAAAAACAAATAAAAGCAAAGCACACAAAACCCAACAAAACAAAACAACAGAAACCCTTATCTTGGGGTTGGAAAATAAAAATAAATATTTTTCTTAAAAAAAATTTAATATTTGTATTAAAAAAGAACCCAGATTATCAAAATATAAACTCTTAGTATACCTTTTAAAAGATTTATTTATTGTACTTTATTTTATGTGTATGTATGTGGGCCTGTGTGTATATTTGTGGATCATATGCACGCATGTGCCTATGAGGCCAGAAGAGGGTATTGGATCCCCAGGAACTAGAGTTACAGGTGGTTGTGAGCTGCCTGATGGGGGTGCTGGGAACAGAATTTAGGACCTCTGGAAGAGCAACAAGTGCTCTTAATCTCTAAGCCATTTTTCCAACCCCAAAGATAAGGGTTTCTGTTGCTTTGTTTTGTTGAGTTTTGAGTGCTTTGCTTTTAATTTTAATTTTTATTATTATTTTTGTTTGTTTGTTTGTCTTTGTTGATGTTTATTTGGTTCCTGGGATTGAACTTACTAAGCAAACACTCTCTACCACTAAGCTATGTTCCCAGCCCTCAGTCTGCTTTTTAACACTGAAATAAGGTAAATTATATTCAAGCTTGCCAAGAAAGCCGCTGATGGAGTAGGAAATGCACTTTAGATTTCTCAATTCTGAATTGGGCCAATTAGGCATACTGCCAGGCATATTCATGAAGCATCGTCTCTTAGGTCACTGTGTTCACAGAGTCATGGGTTTGAATTGAACTTCTGTGTAATTCTGTTGTATGATCCTGAGTGAGTCCTTTCTATTTTCTGTGTAGTAATATTACCTTAAACTTGTATAGCCATGTTTCTATAAAAATGTTTTACATTATTCCATTACTTTTACCTCATTTGATCCTTACCACAATCTGTGAGATAGAAAGTGTATTACGTCAACTTTAAGATGAGGAAAGGGTTTAAGCAATTCAAATGATACATACAAAAGAACTACCTAAGGAAAAGTGAATGCTTTCTAACGAGTCACACAACAGTTATGGTCAAGTGGCATCATTTTAATGTTGTGAGCATGTGTGTGTGTGCAGGTATGTGTGATAATAAATATGTATTCAGGTGCACTTGCATGAGTGTGTGCATGTGTGAAGGCCAGAGGTCAACCATAGGTGTCATTCCTCAGGAAACATCCACCTTATTTGACAGCACAAGGTCTCTCACTGGTAGCTGTGGCACACTAATCCAGCTAGACTAGGAGGCCAGTGAGCACAAGGATCCTCCTGTATTTGCCTTCCCAGCACTTTGATTATGAGCAAGGGCCATCATACCAAACTGTATACAGATGTTAAGATCAAATTCAGGTCCTCATGCTTTCTGTAGGTACTTTACTGACTGAGCTACTTCTCCAACCTCCATTTATGTATGTGTGTGTGTGTGTGTGTGTGTGTGTGTGTGTGCATGCACATGTGTGCACACATGCAGCCATACTTGTGTCATGGCATATGTGTGGAGGACAGAGGACAACTCTCAGAAGTCAGTTCTCTGCTCCCATCTTGGGTCTTGGGAATCAAGCTCAGATGATCAGTCTTGCAGGGCAAGCAGTTTTACCTACTGAGCCATCTCACTGGCCCCTTGGCCACCACTTTAAATTTTTATGTATTGTGGATGTTGACCTTTCTTTTCAGGTGATCTAATTGCAGATTTTTGAGAAATAAATTATTAAATTTTATTTTTCAGTCACAGGGAGAAAAATACAAATTTTGATCTCCCATTTTAAATTGGATAATTGGTATCTGCTGAGAACTAAGTATGCATCAGGCATTCTTTTTTAAAAAAATATATTATTATTTTTATTTTATGTGTATTCGTGTATTGCTTGCATGTAGGTAAGTGCACCCATGTCGTGCAATGCCCGTGGAGGACAGAGAGGCTGTCAGATCCCCTGGAACTGGAGTTATGGACAGTTGTTAGCTGCCATGTGGGTGCTGGAATTCAAAGCTGGGTCTTCTACAAGGACAGCCAGTGTTCTTAACCACTGAGCCATCTCTCCAGCCCTGCATCAGGCATTCTTATAAGTGCCTTATTTACACTGATTCCTTTAATGCTGTGATAAGCAGAATAATATGTCCCTAATTCTGTCCATGCCTCAATTCCTGGAATCTGTGAGTATATATTATATCACATAGCAAAAGGAACATTGAAGATATGATCCAATGAAAGATATCAAGATGGGTATTATTCTGAATCATCCACAAAGACCCCTGTGAGTGGGAGACAGGGGAATACTGGAGTTTTGCAGTATGAGGAGAGAGGATGCCCATCCATAATAACTGATTTGATAGGAAGTATCATCTGTTAATTCCTTTGGGAAAGAAAGTTATTAACAACTCAGATATTAATTTTTTATCAAAATCTGAATCTTTAAAAATGGGATTGTTTTAAAGGGAAAAAGATGAAGTTGGCTACAGTGGAGACATGGGTTTAAAAATGTTGAAACTACCAGATAAACACTGTTTAAAGAGAAGAATCCTTTGTCAGTAGTTGGAATCACCAGTAGGCATGGATCTTACTTAGCTCTGTACATGGTTCTTAGAAGGTGTAGTCCCAAAATTATTCATTCCTCCAAAAAGAGGAAGCCAGCCAGGAGCAAGACCAGGAGCACCCTGGGAAGAGGGGTGGAGCCCACTATGAAATGGAGAGTGAGCAAATGGGGAGTTAGCACAGCCATATTGGAACTCTGGGAGAGGTGGGAGAACAGCAGGGTGTCCCACAAGGCTTGAACAGCGTGGGGGTTATGAGAAACCATTTCTTTGTAAGTCATCCCCTCCCAAATGTCATATAAATGATGTAGAATTCAAACAGGATGCCTTATGCCTGGGGCTTCAGCGGGTACAAGAAAGGAGGAAAAAGGAAAAAAATTGGCAAAACAATTGGCATAGAGTGGCTGGGTAGACGAACTGCAGGAGTCTGGGAAAAACATGGAGATGCAGGGTTGGGAATCTGCCATGGTTCCAGCAGTGTCTGGTGAGCCAATTGAAAGGGAGCTGGGTTCAGATTCCCAAATCCAGAAGGGCGAAGAGGGGCACTGCGAGGAGTCCTGTGAGGTAACATGGCCCATCTGGGAGAAGCTGGCAGAAACCCAGGGGAGAGAGTGGCCAAACCTGGTATACTTAAGCGGGTTAGCTATGCTCATGTTTATTATACAATTGATCATGAAATACGTAATTAGAATGATGTGATCCATGCACACACAGATGGACTCAATGGGAAAAATTCCTGGGCCACAGCTGTGCTATAAATGTGGGGAAATAGTTCAGTCACTAAAAAAAATGGAGTCTGCCCCCACATGGATCTGAAAATTCATTAAAGATTATAGAGAGCCTTGAAAAAAATCATATAAGCAAAAGAGGAAACAGAGAGGGGGCATGACCACTACTTTGCATAATAAAAGATTTGCCCAAGGCACAGGATGCTGAAAAGGCTAAGGAGTTCTCAGCCTCAGAGCTTAAGAGAGAGGAAACATGGGCAATTTTAACTTGTGTAAGGCTAGGGGACCAGAGGTCCAAGGACCCAGGGAAAAAAACAGTAATGAAAGAAGAAACAACCTAAAAATAAAAGTAGCTAAAACTGCCCCTCAGACTCAACCTCTGATACAAAAAGAGAAAAAAGTTAACAGGACTATGGCCAGGGGAAAATAGTCCACACTGGAGCTGTTGAAACTGGGAAAGACTTACCAGAAAGCAATCAAAGAGCACCTCACCACGTGGCTCATGAGGGTATGGGACGTGGGAGTAAATAATGGCAGTCTAAGTCCTTCAGGAGCTTCACAGCTTGAGTTATATAACCATCCATCTGTTCTTTTGACAAAGGCTATTCAACCTAGGCCAATGCAGAAGGGAGCAGTCCCTAATGGGATGGCTGGTGCAAGGCATTAAAGATACATAGTAATCACCAAGGGAAACTCCCATAATTAACAGGGGCTGGAGGACTATAAAGGAGGGACAGGCATTACTGAGAGAACTAGGTATGAAAAGAAAAATATATGATGCCCAGTTTGCCGGGACAGATAGGACTATGTTCACCGGAGATATAAAGGAAAACTTAATTCAACTGGGACCTTGAGTATGGTATAGAGCTTTAATGATTTTGCTAAGTCTTTTAATGGGACAGGATTTTCATAAAGTGAGAGAAGCTTTAGCAGATCTAAGTGACCCTGACCAGCATGTAAAATGTGTCTGCAGAATAACAGAACACCCTACAAGAGATATAAAAAAGACCAGACAGAAGAAATGGTCCATTTGAGTTATTCGAAGACAAATGTGGCAAGACTTATGCTGAGCCTAAATTCCCAAAGGAAAAATTGATAGAAAATAAAATTCTGTACTAAGGAGTTTCTGGAAGGCTTTAAAACCTAAAGATCAGTTTACAAAAGACATTCAGAGGATAAAACGGTCCCAGATGTGGTTAAGGATCCCCAAAGATTAAATAAGGTGTATTTCTCTCCTGAAAAAGGCTATGCTAGGGGTGGAGGCAGTTTTTCCTACCAGGGCCTCCTCCAGCAGCCAGGTATGGTCAATGGAGAGATAACAGATATGGCTCCTGCCAGGAGGTGGACCCAGGGCCTTCCTGACTCAGGGAACTAACAGGTGCAGCAGGGACAAGAGAAACCCTCTGCCCCCTTAGCTAGGTGCAGAGTCAGGCAACTGTAGCCAACATCTGTAAGTGTATCAAAGATAAAAGAATACAAAGAGACTCCATGTAAGATATCCATAATGCAGAATGACTCCAAAGGAATAATTAAAGATAGTAAAGAACTAACCAAATTAATGCCTCTTACCCATGCTATGGTACCTAACAAAGATCTATGAATGGATAAAACCTTTCCACGCTGTGTTAGACCTTGTCTATGATTGTTTTAATATATGATGTTAACCTTTGAGTGTTTTATAGATGTGAAACCCATTTGAAAGATACCTGAAGAAACAAAGGCCAGCTATAGCTGTAAGATTCTTGGGAGTTTTATGGTTGGGTAAGACAAAAACAGAGGTTCCCAAAATTATACAACTGTTAAGAAAAACTACAGTACTGGGGTTGGTTGGTCCTCTATGAGCTGTTGGTCAGAGAGAGATCCTAGAGGTCCTTAAATTAACTAAGGCTATTGCCACTAATGTCAGTTGTACACTAGAAAGGTCGGTAAGGCCATGTTGTTGAAGACACTACATGATGTGAGCATGGGAGAAGAAGAAATGGAGAAACAAAAAACTCCATGCTACTTGATGGATGGCTTTCACAGTGCCAGAAGGTGCTATGCAGTTGAGGAAAAAGTAACCCTTATGATCCTGCTCAGCAATGGACCCTGCATGTTGCACACTATGAACATGCCAAGCAATGCCTGCTAGTGCAATAATGGCTTGACTAACATACATACAACTGACAAATTTATAATTGGATAAGGCCCACTCAGGAGTATAACACACATCTGGTGCTATAGACTAGGCCAACCCCCTATGTCAAGGAAGGCTACAGGCCCCAGCAGGGAAGCTGTTACAAGTATACTGTTTAATGAATATGGTACACCTACTAGGATATCTTCTAGACATTTGTATTTACATCTGTGTTTGTTTATATGTGTCTACTTCCTGCCATTCGTCTTTATAGTAAGGGAAACACCACTGAGATAGATCAGCAGCCACTTCTTGAAGATGTATGATGGGGAGGCCCCCAAAATCAATATCTCACCATGATACAAAAGAGACCACCTTGCATCTGCCACCCCCTCCAAGGCTCAGGGAAATTTGCAGAAGAAATGGCGAAAAGTTTGTTAAGAGCTGGAGGAAAAGGGTGAAATGTAGCCTGAAAATCACTCATTCCCCCGAAAAGAGAAAGCCAGCCAGGGGCAAGATGAGGAGCACCCTGGGAGGAGGGGTGGAGCCCTCTGTGATATGGAGAGTGAGCAAATGGAGAGGTCGCATGGCCATGTTGGAACCCTGGGAGTGACTGGGGAATGGTGAGGCATCCCATGAGGTGCAGCACAGGGCTGGAATGGTGCAGGGGTTATGAGAAGCTGTCTCTTTGTAACTCATCCCCTCCCAAATGTCATATAAACTATGCAAAATTCAAATAGGATCCCTTATGTCATCTGTCAGTCCCAGGACTTCAGAGGGTACGGACACGAGTCTCCCAAGAAGGGAGGAAAAATGAAAAAAAAATTGGTGAAACAAAAGGCAATTGGAAGATCCACTGAAAAAAATGGATGTATAAATATTTAATTAGCTTATAGTTATACATGTGTTTTAAGCTCCAGTTATGAATAAATACATCCTCAGCTGTTTTACAGTGCTCAATCATTTTTATGCCTTTAACTTCCAAGGTGCTTCTTTGTTGCCCTGAAAGTGCACTTCTGACGTCTTCTATGAGTTCCTTCCATCGTCTCATCTCCTCAAAGCAGAGCTAGTGCAGCACTGGCAATTTAAAGCCTTTTCTTTGGAACTGGAAAGGTGCGAGTTTGATTCTGCCTCACGTGCTTATTATGGGTGTGATTTTGGACAAGTTGTTCAACCTTAGTGTCTTTGTATTAAAATTGGTATCATTGCACTCCCTACTGGTCTTGTAATAAGGACTGAAAGCCACAACACAGACAAGTTCATGTTTCCAGTACTACTAAGAAAGCAGTGTCAGAATGAGAGGATATCTTCCTTTGCAAAAGCAGAAGTGAAAAGACAGACCACAAAATGTCCACATGTTACATCTTTTTATGAATATGGTTTAATATGGTTTTATGAATATGCATTCATCTTAACAACAGTGATTCTTGAGAACTTGGAAAAGAAAGGAAAGACTTTCAAATTCAGGTGAGAAGACAGAAGATAGCTTGGTGTTCTCACTGCACTGTATTGCCTTATTAGAAGACAAAGTGGCTTTGAGTTAGATTTGAAGACCACCTTTACATCCATGAGAGGGATGAAGGACAAGGGGAGCAAAGTACCTTGCTCAAGGTCACATGGGGCAAGTACACCCTCCCGCCTCTCATACAGAACAGCTTTGCAGTAAATTGGTCCTTGAGTGGACACATGATTTAGGCAGGAAACACTTGTAACTTACTAGAAATGAGTAATGATTTCTCCTGAGAGGTGATTCAATGGTAAGTGGCACTTGGACACAATTTCCGCTGCTATCCTGTCATACTGAAAAATGATCTTTTTTTCTCACCACATAATTATTGTATCTCTTGCTGTGTAAAGAAAGTGCCCTCTGTTAACTGATTGCAGCCTGTTTTGTGACTTTGAAGATCCAATGGACAGATACAGGTACAGCAGAAACAAGTAGCTTTTTAATAAAGGTTCCTCTATGTCAGTAAATTTACATTTTACAGCTCATTCAAGAAGATTAACATTCTAGTAATTACATGTCTCAGCCTATGCAAGAAAATTTAAGAAAATTAAATTTTTGGAGTGAGATGGGGGAGAGGGCTCTCTTACACACACAGAGCGTGCATTCTGCCAGCGAGCCACATCATCCCACAAAGAAGATTAAATTTCAAGGTTAGGAAGACACAGAACTCAGCTCTGCAGCTGAAAATACTAATAACATCTAAAGGAACATTTTCTACGTAGTTTCAGAATAATAGAAATCATTAGCTTGATTCTCAGACTCTCCTAAAGTTAGAATTCAATTTCCATTAAGATAGCCTCATAATCCATGTCAGGTAATCAGTCAGTTCCTGCCCCATGCATCAAATTCTTCGTTGTCTTCTCTTCCCCCAAACTGGTTTGGCACTCCGTCATCCTCCTTTTATGATAAATGCCAACATTTACTTCAGAAGATTGAGTAACAAAAGTTTACTGGATAAAAATAAATTGGTTTGTTAAGAAGCACGAAGCAAGGAACAAACTAAGACAGAAAGAATTCGTTTATTGGCATCATATACGACATTACTGATTACGATGTCAATGTAAATGATTTGTACTTTTCAGGTTTGTATTGATGCTGACTCACTATGGGTCACTTCTAAGGTCTTACTCGATTTAGCATTGTCTTCAACAGAGAGGTAGATGTCCTTCGTTGCATTGCTGCCCTTCCTCAGGACATAGTGGAGCCTTATCTCACCAATATCAACTTAAAAAAAGAGCAAACGCCGCACTATGCCATGTCTGCATAACAGGAAAGAGGGATGCTGCTGACAGCTTTTAGTGTTTCTTAGTGTATGGAAAATGTGGTAAGATTTTAAATACAGATGAAGTGAACACAAATCTTTAAAACTGTTTAATTTTACATTTTTAAAATATATTTATTTATTTATTTATTTATTTTTATTTTATGTGTTGCCTGTGTGTACATACATAGGTGCTAAAGCATGTGTATGGAAGTCAGAGGACAACTTACGGGAGTTGAATCTCTCCTTCTACCACATGGGTTCTGGGGACTGAACTTAGGAGGCTTGGTGGCAAGTGTCTTTACCTGTTGAGTCATCTCACTGGCCCATGAATCTGTTTTTTAAAAAGATTTTATTTTTATTTTAAATTATAGCCATGCATTGTGGTGCACTCTCTTAATTTCAGAAGGCAGAGGCAGGTGATTATGAGATTGAGGACAGCCTGGTCTATATAAGGAGTTCCAGGCCAGCTGGGCTATAGGGAGACCCTGTCTCAAACAAACAAGGATTCTGTTGAATTATGTGTATGTGTGTGTGTATCCATGTGTGGACTTGCACTCTTGGGTGCAGTGCTCATGGAGGCCTGAAAAGGGCATCAGATCCCTTGTAGTTAGAGTTACAGGAAATGGTGAGCTGCCCAGTATGGGTGTCAGGAACTAAACTCAGGTTGTCTGTAAGAGCAGTTCATGCTCTTTACTTTGAAGCATCATCTCTCCAGTCTCACGAATCTATTTCTTAAAATTAAAGAGGCAAAAATGAAAAAAAACCTTTATCTAGCGCTACTCTGTGTATATTTTCTGGGATGCACATGCACCCAGGAAAATATTCTGGTTCTGCATGCTTTGAAGCATTCTGGTTGCTGTTGGAACAGTCTACATGCTCTTAAGTCTCTGGTGAACACAGAGCTGGCCACAATGATAGGTACTTTCTAACTATTTGTCAAAATGAATTTAAATAGCAGTAACTGTTATATCCCAAGAACAAAGAAAATGAGAATAAAGCTACTGTTCCCTCCCTCC
>NW_008347042.1:5424520-5481669 GCF_000622305.1 Nannospalax galili
AACACTTATGTGTGCACATGTATGTGTACATATGTGCATGGTTTTGTTAGGTTCTGTGATATGCAACTTCTGTCTTTCTGTCTTTCTGTCTTTCGTTTTTCTTTCTTCGGAGATAGGGTGTTCCTATAACTCCCCTGGCCTGGAAGTTGCTAAGTAAATCAGCCTGCCCTTGATCTCACAGAGATTTGTCTGCCTCTGCCTCCTGAGTGTGTATGTGTATTTGCTGTTTTGAGATAGGACCTCACACTACAGCCCAGTCTGGCCTGGTACTTGTTGTGCATCCAAGATGGATTTTGAACTTGTGATTCTATGACCTCAGCCTCCCAAGTGCTGGAATTACAGGCGTGAGCTAGTACACCTAGCTTCAGAAATTCCATTTGAATAGTACATTGGAATGTGCAATATAATAATTTAAATTCGAACTTAGATAACAAATATCATCTTCAAAAATCTAGACTAATAAACTATGGAAAAGATTCTTAGATACACCATTATTAAACTTCAAAAAATATATTCTCCCCAAATTAATGTAATCTTATGATATTTTAAAAGCTGAAGTTTCTGTGCTTTGCAGCTTTATGGAATAATTAAAGCTTCATTAAACATCTATGGGCCCTTCTGATAAATACCTGAAAAAGGACTGTTGTTTCTTTGTTTTCAGAATAATTTTGTATTTCACTATGTTTTATCAAAACTGGAGTTAGAGCCATTTAACAGAGTGCTGAGAGCTCTGATCCACTGAAAGAGCAAGACAGAAGTAGCAGGGAAGAATGAGACTAGCCTTGTGTGAACATGTGGGTGTTCTTGCTTCCAGGGCCCGTGTTGGTGATGCAGCCATGTGTATGTGTGCTCTGGTCACTTTAAACTTCAGGAGCCCATAGGGACCATCCTGATCTTCTGTCTTGTTGCTGATGAGGAAGCTCAATTGTCCAGTGTGAAGGAGCTTCAAGGCTGTGGCTCCCCTGTTGATGGCAATCTACAGGAGCCTGTGGTTAAGGGAGCTTATTCGGATCTGCATTCCTTGAGGTACGTGTGTCTCCAGGGTAGTGTTCTAAAAGACATAGAAACCAATGTGAGTGCCATTGGTCACAGTCAAGGAGAAACTGCCTTTAGGGACTTCACTCCCATCATGATAGTAACGAATCAGGTTCCTGTTCAGTTCCTGCTTGGTGAAAGTGGTCACAGAATGGCTACCATTATACAAAATCTTGCCCCGGATGGGAACTTGAATGATGGTAAAAATTATAAAATCATTTGCGGTATCCTTATCTTCCACTGTTAAGTGGACAGGAGTGATTAGGATGCTTTCTCCTCTTTGCAGTGTTAAATTTTGGATGATCAAGGTTTCTTATTGTCCCCATCTGAGATAAAGATCCTGGGGGCTCTAAATGCAGAACTGTGTTCACTAGTCACTCTAAGCTCAGGACACTCTGTCTTTATCTCATCCTTTGAGATGCGGACATCAGATATTTTGTTGCCAACCAGTGGAGGCTCAGTGAAAGATGCCATAGGTTCCCCAGGCTGGTCAGAGTTTTCTAAGTGGCCCAGGCTAGGAGCCTGTGAGATGTTAATATGAAGTTGCTCACCAGGGCTGTGGATGTCACTGGTATTAAGCAGTTCAGTGCTGAGGGTCACTCTGCCACCTCCTGTCAAGGTGACCCTTTTGCTATTTCAGGAGAGATCCTGTTTAAGCTGCCAATGGTAGAGTAGAACTAGTGGTCCTTCGAAGTGTTAACTCCACCAGTCACATCAAACCTGATGTCGCCAGAGTTCCCTCTGGGTCTCTTGCGCTATCAGGCAAACCATATAACATATCTTTATGTAAATTTATTATTACTGTGGGGGGTGGGAGGGGAGTGACTTACAAAGAAACAAACACCCAGTGCCTAGCTCTGCACCACGGCTCAGAGCCCGCCATTCCAGATAGCTCCTGTGGCCTGCCCATAGTCACCACTAGCTTTTGCCCATGCCTCAGGGGCCAGCAGTTTTGCCCTAGGTCCATAAGTGTCAGGCCATTCTGTTCTTGAGTGTGCATGGCTAATGCACCCCCTTCGTGTTCATGACTCTGGTTCAAGATGGTGCCACAAGCCCCTCTTTCCACAGCTAACTCTCCAGAGTCAATCTCTGTAGCAGGTCCCACCCTTTGGAGGAAACGGGCAGCTTGGGACACACTTGGGAACATCAACAGCCCTTTCTTGGCCCGTGTGAGCATAACAGATGAGGGATCTATCAATTTCATCCTGGGTAAAGTTCAATCCCACAGTGAGGTTGTGTCTCACTTCTCCTCGTGGTCTTCTCAGTCCTTGTAGAAGCCCTTGTTGAGGCTCGGAATAGAAGGTGAAACTGAGGCTCTGATCATCAGAGTCAAGATCTGTGGCCTTGAGGATGCGATCTGTGATAATCTCAAGAGTGTCCAGTCTCTACTTCCAGCCCATCATTGATGATCAGTCGAGGGGCTTCATCGTCCAGCAACATTACCACGATGAGCACCTCTTTGTGAGTGGTGTGTCTACTGTCACTCAGCCAGACCTCAAAGCTGTCCCTGAGTCATCATGGTCATATGCAATGGAGGCGGCCTCCTGGGTCTCTTGTAAAGAGAAGCTATGGATGGGCTGCTGCCTGTGGCCAGCTGCTGCTGATTTGTCCATGTAGTGGGAAGGCTTTGAGTTGAAAATGGAGCTTATCTGGTGGCAGGTCAGCATCTACTCCATTGAGCAGTGAAGCATCTATGACCCTGCTTATTCCCTCTAATACGACAAACTTGTGGGTGAAAAGTTGAGGCTGCTCATCATTACTGGGCAAGATGATAACAGGAAGGAGGACATTTGGAGAGAAGTTGATGCCATCAGAGCAATGAAAGGTGAATTGATCTGCTTGTGGCTCTACCCCCTTGTGGATACTCTGTACATAATTGATATACCTTACTTTGACATCCTTGATGGAGAAAGCACTGATGGGGCTCCAAGCTCATGACACGTCTGTACCAGGAGCTGGTGCAATGTTCCAGGTAGCCAGAGGCTGGATGCCTAGTCATGGTACAAGGAATTTTATTTTCACGAGTGTTTACATCTTCAATGTTGAGATTCTGTGGGGTCAAGAGGCTCTTCTCACCTTCATATACAATGAAAGACTCTCCTTCCATGACCTTGGTGGCCACATTGTCCACCAGTAGCACTGTCACTTTCATCAGCACCCTCTCCACGATGTTGTTCCCCATTGACTAGTGATAAAAATCCTTGGAGAGGAAGAGGCTGAGAGCATCATGCTTCTCTTGGAAACACCCCTCCAGTGTGGACACAGATTACTATCCCACCAATGAGGTCTCATTGGGTGAATCATTCTGTGGGCAAACCATTCACCAGAATAGTGCCCAGTTTGGGCTTGCCACCCACAATGAAAATAGCATTAAGTCACTGGTGTCCTTTTTGCTATGAATAATACCCATGGTGATCTCAGTAGCTGTATTCTCAACTATGTCTATGGAAATATTCAATATTGGGCTACCCATGAAAGAGATCTGGGGACTTTTATCAGCCACAGTAGGATGCACAGAAATCTGGACAGTGATGGGTATATGGTGCACCCCATCACTTACTTTCAGGTAGAAGATGTCACTGGTAGTCTGAACACTACTATGCTGATAAGAGATGTTCCCATTAACAATATCTGCTCATATGAAAGATTCCCCTGGGACCATACATTTTTTTTAAAGACTGTAAGTATCCTTGGTGAGGACCCCAGACTAAAATAAAGACAATTTAATCAATGTCTGTGTCAGGATCTCTAACATTGAGTTCATCACTCCCGAGACTAAAGCTATCTTCCTCTAAGACAGCAAAGCTTCTGTTGGTGACTTCTGTTGGCTGGTGTGCAAAGGCTGCAAGGAAAATGTGAATGTGCCTGGCACTTTGTTGCCACCAGCATCCTCTACCTGGTAGGTGAATTGTGCAACCCGAGGTACAATGCCCAACTTCTGTGATGGCTGATAAGCAATCTTTTGATGATTGACGTGGGCCTGGGTAAAATGTATTATGGGTCTGTTTGGTGAATCAGTGAGTACAATTTTCCTAGCCTGGAGTTGGTGATTGCCATCAGCATCAATTGGTGGTGTCAGTAGCATGTATCACAGGTTCTGATCATCTGGGTTCTGGTCAATATATTGAAGAAATATATATATCACTCCTTTCTTCTGGAAGGGAGTGAGCTGTTATCCTTGCACAATCATTTTGAGGGTAGCTCCTGGACACAGGTGTAGATTCAACTTACCTGGAGGCCGGATACTAATGGTGAAGAAGTACTAGTTGGAGAGATTGGGTAGGTCATGGTCATCCTGCACATGGAAAGACAGGTGAGCCACTGTAGAATGAAGGATCTGTGGCCCAAGATGGCAGAAGAGGAGTCTCCCTTCAGTCATATCTCTCTGTAGCCACTCAGAAACCACCTTCTCATAAAGACCCTCCTTTTCCACATAGTACCAGTCATTCTGCTGAAGGAACAAAGGGGGTTCAGCTTGTCTCAGCAACATGTCACCTAGGTGTTGGCTTGGGTGATAGGAATCAGGTATCAGTCAGAGTGCATTTTCTCTCTTCATCTTTTCCTTCCGGCCACTGGTCCAGCACAAAGAGGATACTCAGGACAAAGGGGGATATCTGGACCATCTGCCTTGGGTCACTGAGAGTCCTGTGTTGGCAGTGACCACTGGTGGCTCATCGTCCACAAGCATGGTGGTGATAGGGAAGAGGAAATTCGCCTGATGGTGCTCATCCTCCATCTAGCAGATGATGTTGTCACTATAAGAGTCACTACCATCAAGCTGGTACACCACTAGGCTGGCTTTTAGGTCTGTTGGCATGAAATACTTGTACCTAGCAGGCACCCCAAGTACCAACCGGTTGCCCATGTTGCAAGCCTCTGAAGGCAGCAATTTTCAGCTCTTCTAGACTATCTTTATCACTGATCTGAAAGCTTTGGACATTGGACAGGGGCCTTGCCTGGCCTTCAAAAACCAGAAATCCTCCATTGTAGCAAGCCACAGGAGCCAGGGCATTCATGGATTTCACCACCACCATGAAGGCAAAAGGATTTGATGTATCACCATCTCCGTCCATCTGCAGTTCCAGTTGGAAGATCCTGTTCCCTGAGCTCCCTGTTGGAGACAGGCAATCTTCATCTCCCACAGCTCCTTCTGGGTAAAGAAAGAGACTGGAAGGCCTAGGCGGTTGTCAGTGCTGACCGTATAGCCCTGCTGGCCAGGGTGCCCAGGTGGGGCTACAGGAACGTTGAGAATGTTGCAGACCAGGTTGTCAGGGTCTGACTCTATGTCTTCTGAGGTCAGTGCACCAGGCATCAGGGCTGTTAGTAGGGACTGATCAACCTCCACCGTCATCAGAAGCAAGAAACTGGGCCTGGGTGCAGTGTTCTCCATTCTTTTCTGAATGCTCACTTGCAGTTGGAAGTGCTCCTGGGCCAGCACCTTCACTGATCCAGCACCTTGGGCATCTGACCCCAGCAGTTCCACCATCATGGGCACAGTAGTTCCTGCTGGGCCAGAAGGGAGTGGCGGTGTGTTGGTAGAGCACCCCAGCCTGGACAAAAGCCTCACAGTCAATATGATTGCCCCTGAAGACAGGGATCCCTGAGGCAGCCACCAAGTGCCCATCTTGGGCAGTGGGCTGGGGTGATAAGAATGGCACCTGTGCAGGGCAGCAGCACTAGACTCCAGGGAGAAATCTAGCACTCTCCTGTCTATGGTCCTATGGTTTGAACACTCTGAAAGGCCTGTTGCATTTCACCAGCTGGAGATTGGAGAAGACAACATCCCTCACTGGAGTGAAGGGCAGCACCAGCGTGGAAGTCCCTGTGTTGTAGCCCAGCTGCAGCTGCACCTGGGTAAGTTTGGCACTGAGAGAACCAAAGTGAGTGTACCTGACCTAGTGGGCCCTGAAGTGGCCGGGGAAGTGGCACGAGAAGAGCATGCCTTGGAGTCATGTGGGGACCTTCAGTACTATCAGCTCACAGGGGTCAGTCCCCTGGCTCAACTGGAATCACCAGGTCGCAGTGGGTCGAGCGGCCCAGGGGCACTCGGAGCTTGGAGTTGGTGATCAGGACACTGGGGCTCTGGTGGCTGCCGGCATGGAGTACTCACCAGGGGGGCAGGTAGGGTTCTTGGTGGGACTGGTTCCCAGACAAGGGTACCTGTCCGGGCAGTGCAGGACAACTCAGAAGTGAACAGGCGAGAGTCACTACCAGTTGCGAGGATATCCTAGATGTGCAATTTCAGCCATCTCCGCTGGAAACCTGATGTTGAGATACCCAGAGGATGCTCTGTTAGAAAAAGGATCCCTTAGCTCTTGGTGCAGAGGTGGAGACAGTGATGCTGTCCAGGTGGGCAGGAGAGGAGGCTTGGATCCCACAGGAGCCAGCGGTTGCCCGTCAACGGCCCCAGGTACTAGCTGCTAGGAAGGGGCTCTGTGCTCCTCTACTCCACTCCCTGGTTTGCCCTAGGGACCACCCAGCCCAGATGTACCTCAGCATCACAGGACCAATTCAGCACACAGGCAGGCACTCTGCTTCTGCTCCCTCAGTCTTCACCCCAGTTTCCTTAAGGTGGTCCAGGGTGGTGCAACCCTGGGTTGCCTGCCCCCTTTTGTCCGGATACTCTCTTCCTTGGGAGTCACAAAAGTATTGTCTCTTAGGGCTGGATGAGCAAGGGCAACTGTGTGCCGGTGAGGTCTGCGCATGGGAGACTCAGCTGGCTCCGTCCAGGTCCATTCTTTCAGGAATTTGTGTCTCTGGTAGAGCTCGAAACCAGCATACCTCTCTTTTAACCACTGACAGAGGTGTGCTTTCTTGTCAACATGAAGCCTCATTTTGGACATTAAAAAAAAAGCTGGTTGGAGGGAGCGGTTTTACAAGTATGATTTTCTAGCTGGGTGTCTGATGAAGCAGTTTAATTCCAGGTCTTGTAGTTCTGAGAGTGGGGAGGTGGAGAGGTGGTAGGTAGGGGGTGGGGAGGTAGAGGATGCAATAGCTTCCAGGCTGGCAGTCTTGAATAGCCTGTCATCCAGTTAGTGCAACTCACATAAGGCAGTTGGGTGTGCAGGACCTTATGCTACCTCCCACCCTATTTCCATATCTGATCAACACACTGAGCTGCTACTTTGTTAAACATGGCTGTTCCCTGAAGAAAGTCCCAGGTGAGGAGGCAGGGGGAACAGTAATAGAAAATTCCATCTAACATCCCGAATCAGGCTTTAGAGTGTATTGATTCCCGTCTGTGGGTGGACTGACCTGTCTTAATTTCTTCCAGATTACAAGGGTCCATTTGGCTACCGTGCAGGGTAATCGCCTATAAATGGAAGGGTAACTAATGTACTTTCTTTTCTTATGCAATTAATGTGAATTAGAGAGACTTTTTGGTGATGGATGAATGCAAAACTCTATTGATAAAAATGGTTTCAAAGAGGAACGAAAATTTGCAGGATGTCATCTGCAAACTAGTCTTTTGATTTTCTTCATGTAAAGTCTGCTTTATTTATGGTAGCAGCAACCTCCACTGGAGTCCACCATTGTCATGGCCACTGATTCCCAAAGCAAGAATAATAGGTACCAGCTTGAAAGAGTTCATCTTCCTTCTAAACAGTAAACTAGTCAGTGAAATGTGGTGGTGGCTGTAATGCACTAACACAGAATGCTAGTGCAGCTCATTAGCATCCAGACTATAAGACACCACAAGTTTTAAATAATTATGTTTAACATAATTATACAGTGTTATCCAGTGCATTCAGAAAATATTATTTTTAATATACTTTTAATTTAAATATAGTTATAATTTATTATGCATGAATGAAGCATCATATCTCAGAAAGCTTCTTAATACCGTCTGAAGGATGAGTTTTTATAAATAAACTTTTTTTATTGTTGTTTTGAGACAGGGTATCACTGTGTAGCTGAGGATCACCTTAAATTTATGACCCCCAGGCTCAGCCTCCTGAGTGCTGGAATTTTATGTATTCATCACACACATCTGTAATAAAAGGGCTTTTATTTATTTGGGATTTATTTTTATTTTATGTGTATGAGTGTCATGCCTGCATGTGTGTAAGTGCACCCATGTCATGCGATGCTGGCGGAGGGCAGAAGAGGGAGATAGAGCCTCTAGAACTGGAGTTACAGACTGTTGTTAGCTGCTATGTGGGCGCTGGGATTTTAACTCATGTCTTCTACAAGAGCAATCAGTGTTCTTAACTACTGAACCATCTCTCCAGTCCTTATAAAAGGACTTTAAAAAGTCTGCATATATTCAATTTTACCAACTGGGCATTCAAGTATGAGTATAGTTTGGTTCTTGTCTAAGTGCTACTCCCTCTGAGGCAACTACTCTGTTCATGTGCTGTTTCCATGGATGCAAAAGATGGAGGTGCACAGCTCAGATGACAGATTGCTAAGTTATTATATTTATCCTTTTTCTCTCTGACCTTCCCTATTCAGCAGATACCCTTGCTCCCCTTCTTCACTATCTCATGTCTTGGAGGGTCTCCTCCCCCCACTCCCTTACTGTCTCATTTCTTCACATCTCCTTCAGACACTCCTATCTGGCTTCCATCTTAGACACAATAACCAAACATGTGCTAAGGTCATTCATAATCTTTAATGTGACAAAATCTTATGATGGTCTTTCTTACAATCTGTGCTGATGCATCATTCTGATTTCCCTCCTCCCAGTTTAAGTTGACACCTCTCCTATATGATCAGCCAGCCATGTCATTAAATTTCCCTTTGCAATTGAATGTTCATGCATACACCCGTTGATTGAGGCCTGTCTGCCCTAATCTTGAAGCTCATGATAGCAAGGAGAGTGCAGTGGTGACCACTAATGCCTAGTGTGTATGCCCTGGGCGGGCATGCAGCAAGCAGTTTTTGACTGAGTGAAAGAACAGAAGAAGGAAAGCAAATCAGAAGTGGTAACTGACAGATCATGAAGTCTAGGTGCTAAGCAGAAGCAAGTGCAGCAGGTGAAGGAAAACCTTCTTCCTTCCCAGAATGCACTGAATTCATTGGAGGATGTGGCCAGCTGTGTTGAGACAGTGCAGATTTGTTTTCTAGCCAAATATTTGTATCATTCAATTTTTCTTTCCACAGAGCAATTGAATTTATCCGTATTGTACATCTGTATCTCATCCCCTCAAATTTGTCCATTCAACCTGAGCTATTATTTCAAATCTATCATTAAGTAAGAAGGAAAAACAAAACAAAATAAACTTTGTGCTCTGTCCATGGCTTTTATAAGCCCTACATCATGTGACTCTGCAAAAGCTGTGCAAGGTGGTTGTATGTCTTATTTCTAATTTATGCATAATAATAGCTCTAACTTCATAAAGAGGCTATGAGAATTAAATGAACTACTGCTCATAAAAAGCTTCTTTGAATAGTGCCTGGCACACAGTAAACACTAAATAAATTTAAGTTACTATTATAATTAAAGATGGGAAACAGATTTACAGGCATTTAGCGGAAAATGCCAATATCACCAAAAGTGTGCCCCACAGGGGACGACTGACTCCTCACATACTCTTGACAGTCCAAGGGGACTTTTCATTATTCACCATTCCACAAATAATTGATGCGGCTCTAAGTACATAGAACGAATGACATTCAGTGAGGCACAGGAGTAGGGAGAGGGTCCAAATACCCTTCATGTGCTTTGGAAGGAAGACAAACCATTTTTAGAATGATCATAACCAGTTTTGGGAAGAAGTGACTGAGAATATCTGTTGGAAACTTCCCATCCACTGAGCAAGGAAGCTCTACAACAGAAATTCCTGGGTCCCCAGGCTAACCCAGTCAAGATGAGTGATGCAACCCATACTTGTTGAAAATATTTTTTTTGCTATCAGTTGGTGGGAACTGAAAGTTATTAAGCACTATGTATCAGGGGATGGATGCCTTGAATCAGTTTGTTTGCTAATGATTAGCAAAATACTTTGGTACTGCCTAGCTGGAGGTTTTAACATAGTTGACCTTGGGCTACCAAAGGACTTGTAGATACTGAAGGACATGCTAGGGAGGCGACTAGTAAGAAACAAAGTCACAACAAAATAGAACATTCAAATGATATCCACTGGCTATGTAGGTAATTTGTCATCTACCAGGACTGCAGCTGAAGAGAAGTTAGCGACATTGTACAGACTGTATGAGGCCCCACCTCACTGACTGTCCCAGGGATGTGCCATCCTTGCACAAATCTGGACAGGGTTCCCCATGCCCTGAGAGATAGGTGCATTGTTATCTAGGCCTTTGCATATGACAAGATGTTGTTGAGGGCAGGCCTTATCTAGTAGAAGATCCCATTCAGAATAACCACGGTGTGTCCTTAAATTTCCACAATGAACTATTTTTAGTCAGTGTAGTGTCATGGTTGAATGTGAAATGTCCCTTCATAGGCCCATGTATTTGAACATTTTGTCCCTAGCTATTGGAGCTGTTTGGGGAGGTTGTAGAACTTTAGGAGGAGATGTGCTGGAGGAAGTAGGTTACTGGGGCCAATACCTGAAGTACTATAGCCAGGCTCCATTTTCTTTCTGCTTCCTGCTCCAAGATGTGAGGGGCCCCAACTGCAGTAACTCCTGCCACCAAGGAGCCTCCTGATGTCATGCCCTCTCCTCCATGATGCATGGTATCTCCTCAAACAGTAATCCCAAACAAACCCTTTCCTCCCTGACGTTTTTACAGGTGTTCTGTCACAGCAATGAGGAAAGTAGCTAATGCAGACATCCTGCTTGCTCCCCTACAAAGAAGCTGTTTCATGTCAAGGTAAACTAAGCTGTTACAGCCTTTGGTAATCAGGAGGGGTAAAGAAGGTGAGGGATGAAAGAAATTAACATCTTGCCTGTCCTGAGACATCACCTGTCATGTGGCAGAGAGAGCCATCCTTTAAGATATTGGGTACATGGGCTCCTGATTCCCAGAGCATGTGTGGAGGTTGTCGCTGCTCAAGGAAAACGATGAGCAGTCAGGAGTCAGGAAGAGGTGACATGCGGGGGCAACTGAAGAAGGCTCAGTGCTGCTCTGCACCAATGCCAAGGACTGCTTTTATGCTCATTTGTTCTTTTTTTGAGATAGGATCTCATGTATACTGTTGTGTGTATGATCTCTCACGCCTGTGCATGTCTAGCACAGCCAAGCTGCACTCCCATGTCCCTGGGCTTTGTGGTTTTGCAGTTTTAAGGAGAGTGTAATCTGTAGTTGTCTTTGCTAGTTTATTGACTTCACAGAGTCATAGACATTTTTCATAGGTTTTATACACACACACACACACACACACACACACACACACACACAGAGTTTACATTGTCAAAACTAGCAGGCACAAAGAACTGAATTCTGTCCTTTAACACATTGGAGTCTTTCAATACCATACCCTGTGTTGACAGCTTAAGTCATATTTGTGCAGTTGCTGCAGTTGTGCAGTTTGCTCAATTGAAATTCTCTTGAAATGGTAAAGAAAACTATTTACAAAAGAGTTATCATTTACAACTGTGAATCTGCCTGAATAAGATTTCCTATAACTGTGATACTAAGCAGGTGAAACATGCCAATATTTAAGGTGCTGAGTCAGTGAGGTTCCTGTAGTTGTCCACAGTAAGATTTGCAGTCTCTGGTTATGATCATGGGGCTCAACCGTGATGTAGTGGGAAGAGATCTGGCCTCGTACTGTCAGGACTAAGACTCTGTGTGCATTAGTCATGATACCTTGGGAAAGAGCCACATACATGTACCTCTCCGGTACTCATTCTGAGTCTATCCTCCTGTCCTCAATATGGAGCTGTTAACACTAGTATCCCCATCATGAGTTCCTAATAAAGTAAGAATGCCGTTTGCAAAAATGATAATCTTTGTAACAGAAATCCTGACCCCAAACAGAATAGCTTCATGGCTCCAGACATGGTGTCCTATTACCTGCATCCACTCCCAGAAGTCCTCCGTATCCTTCTCAGGATCTTTGCCAGCAATTGACCTCTGCGACTCTCCTCTGCCCCCTGGCTTGACCTGATTGTTGAGGATTTCTCATTATTTTTGCTGCTGTCTGCTTCCCTCAACAAATACTTCTCTCTGCAGTCCCCACCTGTGGAGCTGTGGGTTTTTGGAATGAGATGCTTTATCATGTTCTTGGAGTGAGGTGTTCAGTAGTGGACTATAGATAAGCACTGCCCTCACTATGTGCCTCAGATGGAAGAAAAGATTCACTCGATACCTTAACATTTAGTTATTAAATACAAGAAGTTCCTTGCTTCTGGGTTGCTAATGCCTTGCAATATGATTTTACTGAGCTTCAGAAAGTCTGTTGGTCATCCTCTCTGATTTTAATTCAGAAAGCATTAGACAAAACACTTCTGGATTTTGAGGCAGGGAATGAGGTGGGATGTTTGCCTAGCTCAGGTAAGGCCTTTAGTTCAAATCATAATACTGAAGATAAAACAAAACAAACATTAAACAACAGCAGCAACGAAAAAGCTCTAAGATTTCAGCTTCCAATGGAGCGATAGGATTCTAGTTCCTCTACTGCTCACGAAATGGATAACAAGAAGATAGTGTAGTCTTTACCTCAGTTTCTGTATTTACAAAAATGTGTTGAAGTATTGGCTGGATGCCAGAAGACTTGTATTTGCTGATTAAAGAGAATAAAAATTAGGTATGTCAGAACTTGAAATAAGTAGGTGAAATTCTATTCTGAGTATCTGCTGAAAGAGAAATTGCATCATATTTTTTTCTTTTTTGTGCCGTTGTAAAATAACGAATCCCTTGGAATAGATACGAAGATCATATTTGATTTTTCTGTAGTAGGACATGGTACTATGAAATAAAATACAGATATTTGGCTGAGTATGATCATATATGTCTGTAATCCCAACCCTCCCTGGTGTTAAAAGTAGGAAGAGCCGGGCATGGTGGTCCACACCTTTAACCCCAGCACTTGGGAGGCAGAGGCAGGCAGATCTCTGTGAGTTCAAGGCCAGCCTGGTCTACATAGTGAGTTCCAGGACAGCTGGGGCTACAGGGAGACCCTGTCTCAAAAAGACCAAAAAAAAAAAAAAATAAATAAAAGTAGGAAGATTATGAGTTTAAGTTTGATTACAAGCCTTGGCTTCATAGTGAGTTCCAGGCTGGTTTGAGTTATGTGGCAAACCTGTCTCAACAAATTTATAAGTGGGAATAGACCCGTTGTGTGGTATTTGATTATGTACATTACATTTGTGAGTTATGTAATATCCAGTGGATTTGTGAAGCATTACTGTACAGGATGTAGGTTTATTTGTAAGAATAGAACAGTTCTACCATTAGAAGGAAAACACCTCAAGACACAAGCATAAGCACAGACTTTCTGAATAGGACTCCAGTTACCTGGGAAATGATACCAACAACTGGCAAATAGAACCTCATAAAAGTAAAGAGCTTCTGAGCAGCAGAGGAATACACAGAGGGCACGGTGGTCATGACCTTTGCTTTGAATGTCTTCAAGCTGAACATAGCATATCCCTGCACTCTCTTCCTGTAGAAGTGTTAAGGTCCTTTGGGAAGTGTTGTGGAGTGTGGCAGCTGGCAATCATGGCTTTGCATATTGATGCTGCTTATTTTTCAAATAATTGGTGTATTTTGCCCAGAAACGATTCTTAGTAATTTCTGTTCATGAACTAAAGATAAGTGAAAACCTTTGGCAAGGACACATTGTGAATTTGTTTGTATGATATTCAGTATTTGGTGAGTGATAATTTTTTCTGAGCATAAAGCATGGCTCAAAGTAATTACCATCCAGGTCTTTCTGAGGCATGCTTGAAATGATAAACACCAGCAAAGATCCGAAGAAGAGAAAAACTCTACTTACATCTTCTGTTCTTTCCCCCATTGATTCATTTTCTGTATCTATTTTATGTTTAGATCTCTGAGTGCAGTGAGTTATGTAGTAAAAAGTAAAACAACATCAGAGGCTACAGAGATGGCTCAGTGGGTAAGAGCACTTACCGCACAAGCATAAGGACATGACTTCAGATCCCAGTACCCACATACAAAGCTGAATGTGACTATGTATACACTTGTAACTGCAGTACCCTGTGGGGGAGGTATAGAGGCAGGAGGATCACTGGGGCTTGCTGGCTACTAGCCAAGCTCCAGGCTCAATGAGAGACCATGTGTCAAATAACAAGGCAGAATGTGACAGAGGAGGACACCCAGCATCCTAGGGCACCCAGGACACCCTACTCTGGCTTTTGGGCATACACAAAAGATGTATATATACATCTCACACATACATATACAAAAAACTCACATACACACACCTTCAGAGAGCATCAGAATAGAGTGGATATAAGGTGATAGTAAACAGATACAGCAGAATTTCACAATCATTTTCCAGGTATGATGCAATAAGGGTCTGACTGAGGCAAAGACAAAAGAAATGGAAAATTGAAAGAAAAACTGCGAGACGAAATGTAGAGATGAAGCTACTAATACTTGAATTTTTAAAATAGAGCAATTTAACTAGAATTTAGATTGTTAATATAAAATGAAGAAGTTATACTTAACAATCCAGTAATTTTTTTGAATAAATTTTGTATTTGGTCTTTTTGAGACAGGGTCTCCCTGTAACTCTGGCTGGCCTGGACCTTGATATGTATGACTAAGCTGGTCTCAGTCTCACAGAGATCCATCTGCCTCTGCCTCCTGAGTTCTGGAATTAAAGGTGTGTGCTGAATAAGTATTTTTGAGTACAGAAAATGATAAATTCTTGGAGGGGATGGAGGTGATCTTGGGTAAGGCAAGGATGTGTGGTTAGCTCCAAAACCTGCAGAGGAGGCTCTAAACTCATGGGAGAGGCCAGAGATTAATCAGGGAAAGGTAAAATAACACAGGGATCTCAAAACAGAAGCACCAATGAAAAGACCAGAGCTGACCCAGAATATGGCACAGAGGTGAAGGAGTCCAGTAACAGTGGAAAACTGCTGAAGCAAGTGTCTGGACAGAGCTGATTCAAGGCAGGGCATCTAGGTATGGAGAGCCACACCATATTGGCGGTGGAGGAGGGGACCAGCTAGGGGTGTGTTGACACTGGGGTAGTGATTATTACTGCAGATAGTGGTGTTCTCTGAGAGAGAGAGAAAGAGAGAGAAAGGGAGAGAGAGAGAGAGAGAGAGAGAGAGAGAGAGAGAGAGAGACTAGGGATATAACCTTAGCACTCAATACCAGCCCTACAGAGGGAAACATCTGAGCCCTCCTATAGCTTAGCCCTCTCTTTAACATTGTACACACCTACACTGGGAAAAGAAAGGTAACTTGAACAAAAACAACAAAAAGAAACAGAACTCAGCCAATAAACTAACTCGAAATATGCACGTGCCACAAGCAGAAACAAAAACTGCACAAAAACCGACAGGAGGGCCTTGCATCTTGTGCACTACCCCAAGACAGGAACTCACAACCCCACCATGATTTCATCCTCATCACCTGAGGACTGGTCATCTTGCATACCACCCTCAACTAGGGATTCCCACCCCTACCCTGACTCTGTCCCAACTATCTGAGGATGACATGCACTGAGAACCTTCACCAAGGAGGGACCTTCCATACCATTCTGACTTCACTCCCTCTGCCTGAGTAGCAGGCATTCTGCACATCACCCCTAGGTAGGGACTCCCACTCCTGCAACAACTGCACACAGACTACCTGTGGACTACATGTTCTGAGCACCTCCTCCAGTTAGGGACCACCATATCTTCCATGAATCTACTCCCACCCACCACTGGAGAAAATAGCATCATGTGTACTACCCCAAATTAGTTCCTCCACCCCTGCTGTAACTCCATCCCTACTACCTGAAGACTATTTGTCCAGAGAACCCTCCTCCAAGTATTCATCCAACCCCTGACTTCTGAGAATCATGTATCCTTCATACCTTCCCCAGGTAAGTACCCCCCACCTTAGCCATGGCTCCATCTCTCCTGTCCAAGGACTGCATATCTAGAGCACCTTCCCTGGGTAGGGTCCCTGACTCTGCTGCTACTGTACCCCTTGTGCCTGAGGATGTTGAGTCTTGCTTATCTCCCTAGGGAGTCCCGCTTACTCCTGCTGTAATCCCAGCCTCTGCAATGTAAGGACCAATGTAGAACCCTGCAAGTCTTCTTCAGACTTTTGAGGATCTGCAGTAATCCCAGCCTCTGCAATGTAAGGACCAATGTAGAACCCTGCAAGTCTTCTTCAGACTTTTGAGGATCTGCAGTGAGAACTAACTCTACAGAATATTTCCTCCTGGACTCAGAAGCTGCACCTAGTCCTAACTGAGCTGTGATCACATTTGATACCCCATTCACATATCAACACTGCGTTGCCCCAAGACTGAACTCCAGGTACCCTTCAGTTGGTTCAGAACTTGACAAGCTGGGGTAAGAGTAAACAGAGTTCCAAGTACCCACTCAAAAAATGTGGGGCATTATACCAAGAAGCACTACCAACAACGTAACTCTGGATGCCTAGGTACCATTGCAAAAACACAAGCAATATGAATGAAAAAATCATATGTCTCCTCCAAAAATTAGTACTACCATAATAATATTTCCCTGAGAAAAGCAACTTAGATGACACATAAGAAAATGTTTTCAAAGCAACAATTATAAATATGTTTAAGGAAATCAAAGAGGATATGAAAAAATGCTGTAAAAAAGACTGAAAACATAGTTGAATAAAATAAACAATTCTAGATATGAACACTGAATTTAATAAAGAAATAGAACTTCTGAAGAAACCCCAAATAGACATAAAACTTAAAATGAAAAATCAGTAAGTCAAGTACAGAACTCAATGGAAAGCTTCGCCAGTAGATTAGATCAAGTGGAATAGAATATCAGAGCTTGAAAACAAGGTAAAGGATTTGGATTACTCAGTAATAGTAAATATAAAGTATTAAGTCTAAAAAACCTATGAAAGGAATTTGCAGGAAATCTGGGACATTATAAAATCACCAAATCTATAAATTATAGGTATAGAGGACCAAAGGGACAGGAAATATTTTAAACAAAATTGTAAAAGAAAAAAATCCCAAATCTAAGGAAAGAGATGCCTACCAAGGCACAAGATACATACAGAATATTGAGCAGACAGGACAAGAAATGAAACTCTTCATGTCTTATAATAACCAAAACACTAAATTTACAGAGCAAAGAAAGAAAATTGAGAACTGCAAGAGAAGAAGACCAAATCACATGTGAAAACAGGCTCATCAGTATAACTTTTCAATAGAGACTTAAAAAGTCAAAAAAGCTTGGACTGGTGTTTACAAGTACAAAAGGACCACAAATATTGGCCCAGATTACTATACCCAGCAAAACTATTAGTCATAGTAGAAAGAGAAACAAAGAAATTCCATGATAAAAACAAAGAAATTTATGATCACTAAGCCAGTTCCACAGAAGATCCTGGAAAGAATACATCAGTTTAAAGAAAAGGATAAACACACACAAGAGGCCAGAGGGAATAAACAAGCAATTCCAGAATGTTTTAAAATCAAGAGGTCCAAGAAAACATCTCAAAACAAAATGACAGGAATTAATGCACACCATTCAACAATAACTATTTTTTAGGCCATATAAGACAGCATATTTATCTGAAAACAATTTCAAAATTATATCCCAAACTCAGAAGCCACAGGTCGGTACAGATAAACAGAGGAAGACTTCACTAATTGCTCATTTAACAAAACTTTAACCTGATTTTGAGAAGTAGTGCTTTTCCAGTTATCCATGGAAGAATCGATTGGAGTGTTCTGCAAATACAGCATCCATGAGATTAATATCACTAATTAATTCATTGGGGGGTCTGGGACAGCAGTTTCTAAGTTTTTGATTTACAAATACCATCCAGATGACTATCACATCCATGAAAATTTGAGAAACATTGACAGAATATGACCTTTGCTTTCCTTTGAAGTTCTCAAATCTTGAGGTACTGACTTCAGAATGACTTACTTAAGTCTTATTCAGTTCAGTTTTAGGGAAGGAAACAACTTCTCAAAGTTTTAGTTTGACACATTCTTCTATTAGGCACTATATATTCTTTATTTTGGTTTTGCCCATTTCTGTCCCAGCTTTTTCAGATCATGAAAAAGGGTCCACATTCCTTCACTGAGGCCTAGCCATCCAATGAACCAAGTTTTTAGAATGGGTTTCTATTAAGATTGTCACACTTAATAACCTTTGTTTGCTTCTGTCTCCTTTCTGTTCTGGTAGGTCTTAAGAAGTCTGGGCACTCTGTACAGACTCAGTGTTCTGACTTGTCCACCATAAACCTCATACTGACCACCCCGTCTATGCCAGCCTGAAGATCTTATTGTTTTCTTTAACTTGCCCAACTCCCTTTGGCTTCCCAGGTAAGATCTCCTTCTTGTCTTGGAAATGTAGCTTATGATGTAGGGGATGGAAAAGATCATAGTTGACGTCTTGCCCTCCTGCCTGAGCTCACCATTGACCTTAGCCACAGTCTCAGGGCATTAGAGTCAGGAATGTTCTCTTTGGGCATGAAGGCACTGACCCGGCAAGAGGCCATGAAACTCTTGGCCAGGGTCCAGGGCAGGCCCTTATTCTTGCACTCTTCCTGAACGTCCCTGGTGGTCATGTCCAGCCACAGGACACAACTGGCCATGTAGTCCATGGCAGCAGCCTTGGGGTCAGCATGACCCAACTTGCCTATAAGCACAACCAACTGCAGCTCGTGATGCAGGTTGCAGGAGTAAGCCGGCACCAACACAGGTGAACCCTCGAACCCTCGGGAGCATATGAGCTGGGGATGGCTTCAGGAAGAACACAGGCTCACTCAGCACCATGCTGTGCATCTCCTTGACATGGTCAGCATAGCTCCTTCCCACGTACACTATGTTTCCCTCCACTCCCAGAAGCAGGACAGCTGTTTTGGGGTAGCCATGGTGCAACCTAGGTTCATGTGACTTCCCCTGGCAGATGCGAAGTGTGAGTGCTACCTCCCATCGCCCCTGGCTCTGGCTCCCAGACTCGGCCTTTCAACAATAACTCTTAATATTAATGGTTTTATTTCTCCAATAAAGAGACACAGAATAACACATTTGATTAGAAAATAGGATCCATGTTTTTTCTGCCTCCAAGAAACACAACTCATCACATTATATGAGCAATTAAAGGCTGGAGAGATGAGGACTTGGGTTCAGTTCCTAGCATCCAACAACCATTTATAATTCCAGTTCCAGGGGATCTGGCATCATCTTCTCATCTCTGAAGATATTGCATCGCATGGGTGCACTTGCGAACATGCAAACTATACACTCATACACATAAAATAAAAAATAACTAAGTGCATTTTTGAAGTTTTTATTGAATTTTTGTATATTTCATTCAGAAAATCTTTATACCCCTTTCCCCTTTGACACCCTCCCATAGGGGCCTCCCCAGAGTTCATACATTCTTTCATGTTAAGACTTATCATGTAAAATTAGTGTCACCAAGATGTCCCTCAGTGTAAGTTCATCCATTGGGATCTAGTCAGCTTATCTAGAGTCCTTCCCTTTAAGAAGACCAGCTCTTCTTCATCCAGAAGTAATCAGTTGCCAATAATTCTTTGACTAAGATTGGGGCCTGCTATTCATTTCTACAGTTCTGTGCTGTGTTTTTGTCTGGTTGTTTGCACAGGTCTTGTGTAAGCTGATATCATTGCTGTAGATTCGTATAAGAAGAGTCTCAGGAGCCTGTAGGACTATTTCTGTATGGTCATGCATCTCCTCCCTCTTCCCCAATGGTCCCTCAGCCCTGGGTGGGTGGGTTTTAATATAGGAGTCCTATCCAAGGACTCACACTCTGCAGACTCTGATTCTCTGCATTTTGGCCATTTGTGACCTTTATGTTCCTGGTCCTCTGTTGCATGGTGGAGCTTTGTTGATGAGAATTGAAAGATGCATTAGTGTTCTCTCCATCCCTTGTTCTATGTTCCATGAGCTTTAGGTGTAGAGGCTGCATCCTAGATGTGACAACTCATATCTTTCAATAACTTTAAGTATCAATAACCTCAATTCCCCAATAAAATGACAGAGACTAGCTGAATAGGTTAAGAAATAAAATCCATCTTTTTGTTGTCTACAAGAAACTTATTTTACCTTCAGGGATAGGCACCACCTTAGGGTGAAATAATAAAAAAAATATTGCAAGAAAATGGGACCAAGAAACTAGCAGGTATTGCTATCCTAATATCGGACAAATAGACTTCCAGTTAAAATAAATCAGAAGAGATAAAGAAGGTCACTAGATTCTGATGAAGGGAACAATCAAGCAAGAAGACATCACAATCATGAACATATATGAACATATATGCACCAAACTCTGGCACCCACAGTTTCATAAAACTAGTATTACTAGATTTCAAGACACAGATTAATTTCAATTCAGTAATAGTAAATGGCTTCAATACCCCACTTTTTCCAATAGAGGGGTAATCTGGACAAAGAATAAACAAGAAACTATCTGAATTAAAGGGTATCATGCTTCAAATGGACTCAACAACCCAAGCACAAAAGAATAAACATTCATCTCAGTAACCTGTGGAAATTTCTTTAAAATAGACCACAGAGAGCCACAAAATAAACCTTCACAAAATACAAAAAATTAAAATGATTCCATGTATCCCAGTTGACCAAAATGCAATAAAGCTTAAAAATCAATAGTGTTGGATAGGCATGTCCTCCAAAGGACCAGCAACAGGTAGATGTCTTCTCCTCCCCCACTTACCTCAAATTGTTTGAACCCTAAAATTCTCCATAGGAAGGGAGGGAGACAGTCACCCCTCCTACCCAATCAATCAGCCTTAAGTGCATGAGAGGCCGGGACTAAGGGGAGATACTTGGAAAGTGAGAGAGGAAGATGGTGTTTCACCATCTTGGGCGGGTAGGCTGGTAGCTGCAGATCTGAAAGGTTCAGCCAACATGTAGAGGAAAAAGCCCAAGGGTGTCTATACCTTTGTAAGTAACAACTCCCTGGCATCATGTGCTCTGTTAACAAGCTCAAATAAATACCTTTATTCCCTAAACTGTAGTTTGGAGGAATAATTTCTCAGTAGGTTGTAAGGACAGCAGGCATGAGAGTGAAAGCACATGCATCTCACAGAAGTAAATTCCACTTACAAATAGCAAAGAAGTCCTAGTACTAGTAACAACATGAACTAATGGAGATTAAACAACATACCACTGAATGATGAATAAGTCAAAGAATACATCAAGAAATAAGTAAAAATATTCCTGGAATTAAGTGAAAGTGAAGGCACAATGCAACAAAACCTCTGGGACACACCAGAAACGACCCTAAGAGGGAAATTTATAGCTACATACCTACATTAAAAATCAGAAACAGCACAAATAAGTGACTTAATGGTACTATTCAAGAATCTGGTAAAAAAAAAAGAACAAAGCAAACCTAAACTCAAGAGGTGAGAAGAAAGCATAAAAATCAGAGCAGAAATCAATGAAATAGAAACAAGTAAAATAATACAAACAGGAATCAATCTAAGAACTGGTTCTTTGAAAAGATAAACAAGATATAAAGACCCTTAGCACTGCTAACCAAAAGAAAGTAAGAGCAAACTCAAATAAACAAAATCAGATATGAATAGATAAACAGTACACCAAGCACCAGAATAATCTAGAACATTATGAGAATACTTTAAAAATCTATATTCCATTAAATTAGAAAACTTAAAGAAATGAATGAGTTTCTAGATTCAACTGAAGCACCAAAATTAAACTAAGAGGAGATCAAAAACTTTAACAGACTCAAAACAAATAAAGAGATTAAAACAGTAATACAAAGCCTTCCGACTAAAAAAGTCCAGGTTCAAATGGATTTGGAGCAGAATTTTACCAGACCTTCAAAGAAGAACTGCAACCAATATGGCTTAACTTATTCAAAAAGACAGAAACACAGAGAGAGGGAATTCCCAAACTCATTATCTAAGACTAATATTAATACCCAAACTAGGTAAAGACACAACAACAACAACAAAAGAGAACTAGAGGCCAACTTCCCTAATGACCATAGATGCAAAAATACTCAGTAAAATACTTGCAAACAACATACAGCATATATCAAAAAGATCATCCACCATGATCAAGTTGGCTTATCCCAGAGATGTAGGAATGGTTAAACATATATAACTTAACAAATGCAGTAAATCATACAAATGAATTTAGAAACAAAAGTCATACGATTATCTCAATAGATCCAGAAAAGGCCTTTGACAAAATCCAAATCACCTCATAATAAAAATTTCCAGAGAAAATTGGACTGGAGAGAACATATCTCAACATAATTAAGGCTATATATGAGAAACCCACAGCCAACATTATTCTAAGTGGAGAAAAATTTGAAGCATTTGATGAGACAAGGTTGTCCACTATCCCTACTCCTTTTCAATATAGTACTTGAAACCTTAGCTAAGGCAATAAGACAAAAGAAGGATATTAAAGAATTACTAATTGGAAAAGAATGAAAATTATCCCTATTTGCAGCTGATATGTCATTATACATAAGAGATGCTGAAATTCCACCAGTAAACTTCTAGAAATGACCAACACTTTCAGGAAAGAAGCAGGATGTAAAATAATTTTACAAAATCAGGGGCATTTTTATATACCAGTAACAAGCAGTCAGAAAAACAGATCATGGAAACAATCCCACTCACAGTAGTCCCTAAAAACCAATTGAGGATTGTATGGAAGTTGCAAAAATTCAATAAAAATGCTTAACAAAAGAAAAAAAATCAATCTAGGAATAAATCTAACCAAAGATGTGAAAGATCTCCACAATGAAAACTTTAATCTTTGAAGAAAGAGATTTGAGGAAGACACTAAAAGATGGAAAAACCTCCTCTTCTCATGGATTGGTAGCATTAATATTGCAAAATGACCATCCTACCAAAAGCAATTTATAGATTCAATGAAATGCCAATCAAAATCCCTATAACCTTCCTCACAGAAATAGAAATAAATAATCCTAAAATTTATATGGAAGCACAGAAAGACCTGCACAGTCAAAGCAATCCTGAGTAAAAAGAGCAGTGTTGGGGGGATCACCATACCAGATTTCAAATCATATTACAGAGCTACAGTTAAAAAAACAGCGTGATACTGACACAAAACACACATGTAGATCAATGAAACAAAACAGACCCCAAAAAGACCCAAACATGAGTACGTGCAATTATAGCCACTTGATATTTGACAAAAATGGCAAGAATACACAGTGGAGGAAAGACAGCATCTCCAACAAATGGTTCTGGGAAAACTGGATTTACAGTTTTAGAAGAATGAAATTAGATCCATATCTGTTACTTCCCACAAAAATCAACTCCAAATCAACCACAGACCTCAATGTGAAACCTAAAATGCTGAAACTGTTAGAAGAAAACACAGGCTGAACTCTACCAGATTCAGGTACAGGAAAGAGCTTTCTAAATTAGACTCTACTAATTTAGGAGTTAAGGCTAACATTGAAAAATGGGACCTCATTAAACTAAAAGTCTTCCGTGGTAGTTTGAATGAGAATGTTCCCCATAGGCTCCAAGTATTTGAATACTTTATCCTCAATTGTTGGTGTGGTTTTGGGAGGTTTAGGAAGTGTGGCCTTGCTGAAAGAAACATCATTGGGGTGGCTTTAAGCCTTGCCCCATTTCTAATCAATCTCTCTGTCTCTGTCTGTCTCTGTCTCTCTGTCTCTGTCTTTCTGTCTCTCTGTCTCTCTGTCTCTCTCTCTCTCTCTCTCTCTCTCTTTCTCTATCTCTCTGTCTCTCTCTCTCTCTCTCTCTCTCTCTCTCTCTCTCTCTCTCTCTCTCTCTCTCTCTCCTGCCTAGTTGAAGATGTGAGCACCCAGGTTTCTGCTCTATCTTCTGCTGTGTCTCTCCCACCATGATGAACTCTTATCCCTCTGGTACTGAACAAGCTCTTCTATAAGTTGCCTCTGTCATGATGTATTATCACAGCAAGAGAATACAAAAATTATTACCAGAGAATAGAATATTTCTCTGAATAACATGTTTTTAAAATTACTTATTTTTATTTTATGTGTATGAGTGTTATGCCTGAATGTAAGTGCACCCATACTGTGCAATGCCTGTGGAGGACAGAATAGGGCAATGGATTCCCTGGAACTGGAGTTACAGACTGTTGTTAACTGCCATGTGGGTGGTGGGATCTGAACCAGGGTCTTCTGCAAGAACAGCCAATACTCTTTTGGAGCCATCACTCCAGCCCATAACCTATGTTTTGTTGAAGAATATTGAAGGATGGAAATGTGGTCTAGAAAAGCAGTTGAATGCTATAAGTAGAGCTTAATGAGCTGTCCTAGAAGAGGCCTGGCTTAAGAGACTCCAGAAAGAGATGGAAACAAGGACCAAAAAACAATGGGCTGGAGAGATGGCTCAGTGGTTAAGAGCACTGGCTGCTGTTTCAGATGACCTGGGTTCAAGTCCCAGCACCTACATTGCAGCTAGCAACCATCTTTACCTTCACCTCCATGCACTACATGGATCCATTTACATGTATGCAGGTAATACACTCATACACATAAAATAAAAATAAAAAAAACAGCAACTAGGATATTTTGACTAGGAATCTAGCTGTTATCTGTCACAACCCAAGAACTTACCTGATGCTAATTTAAAATGTAATGAGCTAATTTCTTTGGTAGAAGAAATGTCAAGACAGCCTAGCATTGAATTAGTGGAATGGTTATTAATAGTGAATATTATGCAGTTCTACAATGAGAAAAGAACAAGTGGGGAAGAAAGAAATACAAAATTTATGGTTTGTAGAGAAAAAGAACACTAGGGAGATTAATGTTGAAGCCAAGGCAGTTGAGGCATGTGTTGAAGAGAAGCTCTCTGATAATATTAGCACCATTAAGGAAAGGTGTTCAGATTTGCACTTGAACAATGACAAGAATATCCCCCAGGCAAGACCCCACCCAGCTAAGCTTCCAACTTGTGAAAGGAAAAGACCTAAGAAGTTTTCTGCACCTAAAGGAACCACAATAGACAGAAGCTCCTAATAATATGAGTCAAAGTAGACTAGGTCCATCGCTAACTGGCAACCAAACTCTTCATATAGTGCTAGTTTTAGAAGCATGAAAGATGCAAGAGTGAGAAGGTCACTGGATCTTCCTCAACAGTGAGGCTAAGCAGCATTTATCAAGGGAATCCCTGAGTAGAGAAAACCACTGGAGGCCAAGAGGCCCTGAGAAGCCATTGTATAAAGCTGTGAGTATCAAGACTCGTTGGCAGTGGAGACCCCAACATATTGGAGATGTTGGAGATGCCAGAGCCATGAGACATCTGCCAAGAAGAGCTGTATACAGGGAGTGGTACCAGCCCAAGAGAGAAATCTGTTTCAGCAGCAAAGCAGTTTGGGTGGAGCCATCTAAGCCCTTTGGAACTAAAGTCCCAGACATTGGACATAGACTTACAGAATTTGGTGTTTGCCCTGCTTGCTTTGGTTTGGCATTTACCTGCTATGTTCCCATTTCTCCCATTTGGAATGGGAATGTATTTTTGGTTCCTTTGCACGTTGGAAGCATTTGCTTTGTGTTTTGATTTTTCAGGGGCTTATAGTTAAGAGATTGCCTTGAATCTCAGAAGAGTCTTTGGAGTCTGGACTTTTGAATAGTCTTGAGACTGTTAAAGACTATGAGAATTTTAAGGTATGACTAAATGCATTATGAAATGGCCTTGAGCCTATGGGGGCCAGGGAGTGGAACATACTGATTTGAATAAGAATGGTCCCCATAGACTCTAAGTCTTTGAGCTCTCTGTCCTCAGTTTATGGCATGGTTTGGGGAGGCTTAGAAGATGTAGCCTTGCTGGAGGATGCACATCACTGGGGTGGGCTTATACCTTGCTCTATTTTCAGTTTTTCTCTTTCTGCTTCATATGCCTTCTTGAAGACACAAGCTTTCTGTTCCAGCTGCCTTCAGCTATGTGTCCTGCCATGCCTACCTGACTATGATGGACTCTTATTCCTCTGAAACCATAAGTCCAATAAACTCTTCCTTCCATAAGTTGTCTTGGTCATGATGTTTTGTCATAGCAACTAATACGAAAAATAAAAGTGACTAATACACACACACACACACACACACACATATGCACATGCAACAATAATAATCAAAGAAGAAGACAAGAAATTGTGAGGGGGACATGAGAGGATTTGGAGGGGACTTAGAGGGGTAGAAATAATGTAAATATGATATTCATATTTGAGATTCTCAAAAACTTTTTCAAAAATCTCCCAACTAAAAAAGCCCAGGGTCAGATGGATTCAGCTACAAATCTACCATAACTTAAAAATATTAACACCAATATTTCTCTGATTATTCTGTATAGAAAAGAAAGGAACACTTTCCAATTCTTTTTATGAAGCTAGCATTATACAGATACTTTTTAGATAAAGATACATCAAATATGTAAAATTATAGTCCAATCTTCCTGATGAACATAAATGAAAAATTCTCAATTAAATACTTGCAAATTGAATTCAAGCATACATCAAATAGATCACCCACCAAGGTCAACTCAACTTTATCCCAGAGATGAAAAAATGACTTACATATGTAAATCAACAAGTGTAATCAACCACAAAAATACACTTAAGGACAAAAACAAAATGATCATTTTATTAGATGTAGAAAAGGCCATTGATACAAAACATCGGTTCATAATAAAAGTTCTGAAGAATCTAAGGATATGAATGACATATATCAGCATAATAAAGACAGTATACAATAATCCCACAGAGAATGAAATGTTAACTGGAGAAAAACTCAAAGTATTTCCACAAAATTCAGAAACAGGACAAGATGTCCATTCTATCCACTTGTGTTTAATATATGTGGGAATGGTTTCTGGACACTCTAAGCTTGCTTATAATGCAAAGGAATGAACTAGGCCTTGGGCTTCTCTTGTAGCCTAAACACTTAGCTTTAATCCCTCATGACCCTTCCTTGCCCTTGCCCAGAATAAAGTATGTGTGTGTATATGTGTGTATATGTTGTAAAACTATTTAGCACTGCAAGCAGTAAATAGAAGAATAGATTTTACCACTTGTGTTGCAAACAACAGGTGGGATTAAACCAATAACATATGTTTGTGGTAGTGTGTGTGCTGTTCTAGGTTGTAGGGGTCATAAAGGACATAATCCTCGGATGAGACAGTTTCTCTTTTCTTTCCCCATTTTCTTCTGGATGTACAGTTTTAAGAAAGAGAGAACAAGGCCTTTGTTTAAGAGCACAGTTCTGGGAAAAATCTAAAGGAACAAGTTCTCACAACAATTGGGGTCCTACTCTTGGGTTTAATGGATGCTAAGAGTCAGGCTGTCTTTATTCAGGTATGGCCATAATGTGGCATCACACACCACAAATACAGCACTGAAGTCTTAGCGAGGAAATAAGATAAGAAAAAGTAAAAGGGATACAAGTTGGGAAGAAAGGGTCAAAGTGTCTTTTCTGCAGATATGTTCTATACATAAAAGTCTACAAAGATTCCAATAGAAAACTCCTACTGCTGATAAACACATTCAGCAGAGTAACAAGATACAAAACTAGCACACAAAAATCATTAGCCTTCCTATGTTCCAGTGACAAATATAGTCAGAAAGAAAACAGTGAGACAATCCCATTCACAACAGGCTCAAAAGTATCTTGGAATAAATCTAACCAAGGAAGCTAAAAATTTGTACAGTTTTAAAACACTGAAGAAAAGCATTGAAGCAGATAGCAAAGACAGATTTCTCATGCTTATGAGTTGGTAGGATTACTGTTGTGAACATGGATGTCCTACCAATATACAGATTCAGTGCAATCCTCATCAAAATTCCCACACAACTCTTTACAGAAATTGAAAAAAATATTCTTAAATTTCAGATGATGTGGGTGTGACAACTAGTATGTGATGCTACATTATAGTAGTGCCTAAATAAAAGCAGCCTGATTCCTAGCATGTATTTTAAGCCAAGAGCAGCCCTGATCTGCTGAGAGCCTGTTCCTTCAGAATTCTCCTGGAACTGTGTTCCTGAACTGGGGCTCACTCATTCTTTTGATGAAAGAGTATATCTACCTTGGGAAAGTCAAAGTCAGCCCCTTACCTGATTAGAGAAGACTTTTGCCATTTCTGATCCCTAGACCTAGAACAGCATATAGGGGGCCACAAACAAATGCTATCAAATCCCATCAATTGTTTGTAACACAAATGGGATAATATTCATGTCTTTGTTGTTTTCAATGAATATCTTGTGCTGTTTGCAGCACTTTCCTGAATATGCGAAACATCTGCACACACACATTCATTCATTGTTTTCAGGTTAAGGGCAAAGGATGGGTCATGATGAATTAAAGCTGTGTGCTTTAAGTTACAACAGGAGCACATGGCTCAGTGAACTTGTCTCCATTATAAACAAGCTAAGATAAGATAAATTTTTTGGTTGTGAGGTTAAGCAAAAGTTGTTTGTCCTGAGTATGTCCATATTGTGAAAGTCATTCTTGCAATATGGAAACTCAGAAACCAAGAATAGCCCACACAATCCTTAACAATAAAAAATACTGCTGGAGGTCTCACCATCCCTGATTCCCAATTACACTACAGAACTGTATTAATACAAACAGCATGATACTGAAATAAAAACAGACATAGATATCAATGGAACAGAAATGAGGAGATTCATATGATCCCATTTCTATGGCTACCTTAGTTTTGAAAAAGAGGCAAAAATATAAATTGGAAAAAAGAGAAAACATTCAATAGTGTTGGTCAAACTGGATAGCTACATGTAGAAGAATGAAACTAGATCCTTATCTTTCACCCTATATAAAGTCCAAATGGATCAGGAACTTCAACATGAAGTCTGATACCTTAAATCTGTTGGAAAGAAAATAGGGAATACACTTCAACTTACAGACATAGGAGAAGACTTTCTGAATAGAACCTTTTCAGCACAGGCAGTAAGACCAACAACTGACATATGGGACCTCATGAAATTTAAAAACTTTTTTACAGCAAAGAACACCATCATTCAAGAGAAGAGGCAGCCATTTGAATATGAAAAAATATCATTACCAGTTATACATCAGAATGTTATTTTCTAGAATATACAAAGAACTCAAAAATTAAGCATTAAGAAAACAATGTAATTAAAAATTGGGACATAGAACTAAACAGAGAATTCTCAAAAATGAAATGAAAATGGTAGACAAATAAGTATTGAAAAGTATTCTTAGCTGCTGGGCATGGTGGTGCACACTTTCTTCCCAGCACTCAGGAGGCAGAGTCAGGCAGGTCTCTGTGAGATGGAGGCCAGCCTGTCTACACAGTGAGTTTCAGGCCAGCAGTGACTACAGGGAGACCCCGTTTCAAAAAGAGAAAGAGAAAAAAAGCTTCAATAGCTTCTCCCTTTAAATGTTAAAACAATTGTTAAAGAGTTTGATGACCCTACCCTATTCCCTTACTGTCAGCACTAAGTGTACTCAGTGTGTTTTTAGAAAGGGAGCCTACATGAGATTAGGAGGGAATAGTGGTGAGGGGTGTAGGGAGGAATTGGAAGACAGGGAGGAATTGGAAGACACATTATATGCATGCATGATATTCTCAAATAAAAAAAGACACAGTTAAGTAAATAGAAACTCATATAATCTCAACTTTCTCACCTGAAATCATTAGGTTGAAGAAAATAGCCTAACCTTTAAAATATTAAAGTAAAATATACATAAAACTTGTTAAACATAGATTCTATATGTGGTAAAGTTTTCTTTCAGGACTGAAAGATAAAAAATTTCTCACATAAAGAGAAACTAGGATAATTTATAATGAACGTATCTATCCTTAAAATGTCTTTTAAAGTTCTTCAGTAAGGAAGAAAATAACAGAAGAATGAATCTAGGAGTATTAAGGAAGAATGAACAGTATGTAGGTCTGAAACAGGGTTCCATAAAGCACTCTTCAACGCAGGAGCTTTTATGTGTATATTTATGAGCGTATGTATAATGAGATTGTAAGTATACAACTCATATATTTCGTGATTGAAAGATTTATATCATGTGATCTAGGAAATGATGTTAAAATTAGATAAAGTATCAAGTGAAATGGAAGAGAATCATTCATCCATCACGCCAAGTGGTAAAATGTTGGTCTCAATAGACTACTGAGAGTTCATAAGTGTGGTGTGATATCCTGAGTGAGATGGAAAATAAGAGATGTAATAGAAAACAAATCATTGGGGGTAAAGTAGAAAATTGGGAATTGATTAAATGCATTTCTGTGAAAACTGTACACAGAATAGTTTAAGAGGGAATATGCTAGTTCTGGAGATATCTTGAAAGTAAAACTTTCAGCTTTGATCTAGGCCATAAGAGTGTGATTTTATAAGAAGGGATAATCTTGATTTAATTTAAATGTTGTCAATCTGACTCGAAATGTGTAATGACATTGTTTTTCAAATAAAACATGTCTGTGACAACATGAAGACAAAATTATTTTACACTGTTGATAACTAACACCTGTCATTGTAAAATTAAATAGAGGAATTCAGGGCAGAAATTAGGACTAGAGATGTGCATAGGGGAGCCTAAGTACATAGGTCATACTGAATATATGAGGCTGAACAAGATGTCTCCAAAAGCTAAGACACAGAAGTGTTATGGGGACCAACACTGGTGGAGTCTAAAATTAAGAAATCATGAAAATAGGATGGGTGTGGTGGCACATGCCTTTAATCCCAGCACTTGGGAGGCAGAGGCAGGCAGATCTCTGTGAAATGGAGGCCAGCCTGGTTTACATGGTGAGTTCCAGGCCAGCTAGGGCTGCAGGAGGACACTGTCCAAACAAACAAACAAACAAACAAACAAACAAATGAACAAACAAACAAATGAAATCATGAAAATGAGAATGAAATAAAAAGTAAATTGGGAAGAAACAAGTGAGGAATAAGAGCTGAGACAGAAATGTTCTACATTACGTTAAAAAAAAAGAAACGATTCAGAAATAACGTGATTAATAAGATGAGGATGGAGACCTGTCAGGATCAAAGAGTAAATCAATGTCCAAAGGTTTCTAGGCGCTCTTGCTGATTTTGAGAAGACGTGAAACTACATTGAAGGTGCGCAGAAGATACTGGTGTGACCTTCATACAGCCGCACCTTTACTCCATGTGGACTCTGCAGGCTTAGGAACCCTTTGATGTGTGTGTGTGTGTGTGTGTGTGTGTGTGTGTGTGTGTGTATGCTTGTGTCTGTGTCTGTGTGTTGCAGTGGCCAGAAGCCTTGGATCCCCCTGGAGTTGAATTGCTGAGCCATCCCTCCAGTCCCAATAAACCTTTCAAAATTTTTATTATTTTTATTTTATGTGTATGAGTGTATTGCCTGCATGTGTATAAATGCACTTGTGTCTTGTAGTGGCCGTGGAGGACAGAAGAGGGTGTTTGATTCCCTGGAACTGGAGTTATAGACGGTTGTTAGCTGCCATGTGGGTGCTGGGAATCAAACTCAGGTCCTTTGCAAGAACAGCCAGTGGTCTTAACCACAGAGCCATCTCTCCAGGCCCCAGCCCCAAGAAGCTCTTAAAGACCAAGTTTCATGAATTGGTCATGTAATAAAAGTAGCAAGGAGATAGCCAAGTTCACAGTGCCTTGCACATGGTTTCCACATCCACTCCAGGGGTGGTTTTTTCCCACATAAATATATCATTTCTCCTTGATGAACTTCTAAATGTGAGGATGCAAAAATTCCAGCTCAGGAAAATGAGGCCATAGTATGAGGCTAATTGGAATTATACAGAGAATTCTTTACATTAAGACTATAGATCTAAGAAATGAATTAAAATGTTATCCAGTAGTTCAGGCAATAGTACAAAAGAAAATGAACAATTCCTTTCAGCTGATGCACTGATTCTGAGAAGATTGCTTCCAACAATGTGGCTTCTGGCAAAAACATCACAGAAATGGTATCAGTGTTTCATCCTAAAGGCAAAATGAAATCAGAAATAATAGGTTTGGCAATAACCTATCATTTCAAAGCCTTAAAAAGAACAAACACTCCATCGTAATAAGACACTCTACCAGACAGTTCATCATCTGTCACATTTTAAAAAAATTTATTTTACATGTGCTAGTGTTTTGTTTGCATATATGTATTTGCACCACAAGTGTGACTAATGCCCACATTTCCCCTGTATATTTATTTATTATTCATTCTTGGTTACCTCGGCTGATTCCACAACTCATCTACTGTGACTAAATAGTACCTTGCTAAACATAGTATGTGATGATCTCTGTTATATGTGAATTTGTTTGGAAGTGCTATGGATTAAATCTGAAATGTTTCTGATAGGCCAAGATTTATTTATAGTGAGAATTCAGAGGAAAAAAACAGAATAGGAAAATATGAGTATTTATGACTACAAATAGGAAAATGTAAAATACTTATAATCTGTCCATAGAAGGAATATTTTAAAAGTTGTGGGCAGAAGCTGAGTTGTTAGAGTGATTAGTACCATTTGGGAAGATGGCTCACTGGGTACGAGAACTTGCTGCATAAGCATGAGGACCTGAATTCAGAACCCCATGTGGAAGCAAGTATGATCATGCAGGCCTGTAACCCCAGTTCTGGGAATGATTGGGGATAAGAATCCCCGGGGCTTACTGGCCAGACAACCTAGCCAAAAAATGGCAGGCTCCAGGTTCAGTGAGAAACCTTGTCTCAAGGGGATAAGGTAGGGCATGACAGACAGAGCAGAACACCTGATATCCTCCCTTAGTCTCTGCACATGCATGCACAAGCTTTGCCTACACACATGCACACACACACACACACACACACACACACACACACAAAATATACACATACACATACACAGACAAATAAAAAAGAGAGAAATTAGCACTATTAAAGAATTGTCAATCAGGCCTGCAAGATGGTGCATAAATAAAGGTGCTTGTTACCAAGCCTGACAACCTGAGTTTGATTCCTGGAACCCACATGGTGATTCTTGGAAGTTGCCCTCTGACCTCAACATGGTCACCATGGTACACACATCCACATATGTATACAGCATACATATGCAGATACTTGACACATACAGAAACTAAAATTAAGGAGGGAGGGAGGAAACAGGGAGGGAGGAAGGGAGGGAGGGATAGAGGGAGGCAGGGAGGGGGAGAGAGAGGGGAGAGAGAGAGAGAAAGAGAGAGAGAGAGAGAGAGAGAGAGAGGGAGGGAGAGAGAGAGAGAGAGGGGGAGGGAGGGAGAGAGAGAGGGGAGAGAGAGAGAGAGAGAGAGAGAGAGAGAGAGAGAGAGAGAGAGAGAGAGAGAGAGAGACCAATTAGTTGTAATGGGAAAATAGAAAAGTCCCTATGTCTGGAAATTAAAAGATTTTCACTTGAAAACAGGGTGTGTCCAGGGCATCTGCTTGCAGAGACATTTAGGGAACTGTTTTTCTGGGTTTAGAGCTGCAGGCACATAGTGTTGGTCAAAGGGAAGCTGGTTACTTACTCAAGCAGGCAGTAGAGCTGGACACTGTTCATGTGGTTCTGATTTCACAGATCATGCAGAATGAGAGTTACTCAATTGCAAGGATTCCAGTAAGATTTTTGAGAACACACTGTGATTTAGCCAATGTGTAGCAGGACTGAGTTACCTTTGGGGAGCTCATGACAGGGTGATGTATGGAAGTCTAAGCTATGGAAAAAAAAAAAAACCCAGAATATTGGAGATGCCAGAAACATGTGAAATCTGCTGAGGAAGTTGTCAGACACCACCTGATCCCAGCCCATGGCTTGTGTTGCAAATGTCAAGACCACAGGCACCGGGTTGACCAAGGTTATTGGTGCTTACATCATTTCACCAGATGTTCCAGATATAAGAAATGGAGATGGGATTTAATATTTGCCTGACAGCATGTTGTCCTTGCTTGATCCAATCTTTCCCTGCTATATTTTCCTCCTTTTTGGAATGGGAATAATTCCCTAGTTCCATTGTATATCAGAAGTACAATTGCTGTGTGACCTTTGCCTGGGGATACAGGAACAAACATCTACTCACCCTGGATGGAGCAGCAATGTTAGACCAATGGAGCAATTCCACTCAGCTCTGTTTTGATGAGCCAATGTGTTTAACTGGGTTTCCTTACAGGAGCACGGGTGAGGAGTTTCAGGGACATGGGGGAAGGAATGCTTATAGGAGCATGCACAATTTACAGGTGGACCAACCATGGAAGAATAGCCTCTCTCTCAGAGCATCCATTAACCACTTACGTGTCTTCAGGTGGGGGTACAGCCTCATGAACCCCTCCTTTCTGTAACTCAATGTTAATAGGCCCAGTCTTCTGTGGGTCTCATGTGGGTAATCACAGCTGCTAAGAGTTGAAGAGGCTAATATACATGTCATGCCTGAAGGACAGCATTCCACCGCATTCTACCCCTTTCTCTAACTCTTACATTCTGTCTGCTCCTTATCTGGGATCTTTGTGAACTGTGGGTGGTGGTGGTGGTGGTGGTGGTGGTGATATAGATGTCCCATTTAGGGCTGAGAATTCTCAGACCAGTTATGCATCTCCATAATAACCACCATCCACTTACAAAACAATCTTCAGTGACCAAGGCTGACATTATCAATAATCTATGGGCACAAACATGAATATTTAGAAGGAAATCTGACAAGTACCTATGTCCATTTAGCATAACAACAGCAGTTGCTTCCCCACTGGGGCCTCTGACCACCTCAGCCTATGGACTTTTGACCAAGTGGGCTTACAGTCCTGAATGTGAATTTCCTCCCATGGAGTGGGTCTCAAATCCAAGTGGAAAGTAGTTGGCTCTACTCATAACTGTTGTGTCATGATTGCACCAACAGGTGCATCTTGCCAAGCATGTTGATAGTATAGAATGCAGGGTCTGAAGCCAAGTAGAACCCATGGTGACAATTCTCCCCCAGTAGCCTATATACCTCCTTCCAGTACAATGACAGCTAGTCAGGAGGGAGGAAGTTTTTACCCAATTCTGGGCTTGACGTTATTTTTAATGTCTGGAAACCAAAACATGTGTTATCATCATCAGTAGAGTTTTATCATCTAGTTCTGGTAACCCCTGGAATTGGGATTTTCAGTTAATGATCTTAAGGCTTCTAGAAATGTCATGCTCTACCTTGCAGGATACCTTTGTTCAAACTCTTTCTTTGACAATTGCTTTGATATTTAAAGGGAGAGACTGTTGAAAGTTTTTTTTTTTTTTTTTTTTTTTTTTTTTTTTTTTTTTTACACTGAGACAAGGTCTCTGCGGAGCCCCAGCTGGGCTTCGAACTTATTATGTAGACCAAGCTGGCCTCAATCTCATAGAGATCTACTTGTTTCTGCCTCCAAAGTGCTAGGATTAAAGGTGTGTAGCACCACACCTGGCTGCTGAAGGCTTTTTTTTCTTTTAAATTCACCTTGTTGGATATCATCTGCACTTTCAAAATCATAAAGCTCCTGAGAATTTCACAGCTATGCCTTGTATAGGTCCTTGTATTCTGTGTCAACTGATCTCCTGTCCTTGCTTTTCTAAATCTGTAAAATACCCAGTGATTAGCCTTATATCATCTATGTAATGAATCCCTTTTGTAAAGGGTGGGTAGGATCTCTGAAAGCCCACAGCCCATTCCAAGGAAGTGTCAGTGAGTCACAGGAGTCAACAGCTAAGGATAAAGAAGAAAATGTTAGCAAGGTCCAGTACAGCATGGAAAGATTCCCATTGCTCATACCAGTATTGTATCAAAAACTCAACACTGGGTACAGTGAAATGGTTGGGAGGCAGTACTGTACTTAGCTGTCCATTCTTCTTTATAAGCTGTCCCACATTCTCCTCTTATGGCCCACCATGGGGCCCTCACTCATAGTCTCACTTTTGGTTCTGCTGGCCTAGATCAAGCTGTTCAACCTGGCCCAGGAGCAAGTGGTTGCTTGACTTGGTTCTCTGTATCTGACACGTTTTGGGCTGGAGCTGTGGCTGCAGCTGCCACCATCAGCCATACCAGGCTGTGGAGAGGGCTGTGAATGGTTTCAAGCCTACTATATTTTCCTGCAGGAGGAAAATGTACAGATTACTCTGGGAACATAAATAGCCCTCCCCTGTGGCATGCTTAGTATTTTTATCACCTGCACTGCTCTATCATTCACATCTTCACTGGACTTCAGGATTGAAAGCCCTCCAAATGTTCTTCAACAATGAATTTGGCTTTCTGTAAAAATTTTCCTTAGGGACTCTAGCTCAACACAATCTTGCCACATTTAGTTTAAATGATCTGGGCAGGTCCCCTGTCTGCCTTACCTTTTTCTCACTTACTCTTGATTGCTATTGCACTTCATGGACCCAATTTACACTCCAGTCTAAATCATTTAGATCTGCCAGAGACTTTTCTTCCTTGTAAAGCTCATGTCCCACCATAAGGCTCAACAAAGGCACTGAAGCCCCATACCAATCCCCAAGGCCCTGCTGAATCAACCTCTTTCTTAACTCTCTTGTAACTATAGTTCTATCTTTTTCGGTGCACTGGACTTAAAGCACTGTCTCTGGCAAGCCTGTTTCAGTCCACAATGCCTGTGCTCTCTTTGCTGTCCTCTAGTCTGTTGTTCATGGAACCTCAGCCAGCGATAACCAAGTGTCAGTAACGGCTAATATTAGCCAGCCTGTCAGTGACTGACTTCCTTAATATTGCCTTAGATTGTGCAAACTTTGTCTCATGTGGGAATAGGTAGTGGCATCACTCAGTTGATCTACTTCCATGACACTCAGTCTGGTATCATCCACCTCTGCATCCCACAGTCTTCCAAGTCAGGTTGTGAGAGGTTTTTTTTGGTTTTTATTTAAGGCTTTGTGCTTTAAACAGTTCAGATGCTGAGTCATCCTTGATTGTGGTAGTGGTTTTTTTGTACTGGGCCACTCATGAAGCCTTTGCCTATGTGCTGTGTCAAGGATTTTCTCTTCCTTCGTATTAAAAGTCTGACTTGAGGGATATCTTCAGTCACTTCTGTCTCACACAATCCGTCTTCACTGTTCAGTTTGTCCCATGGGTTACAACTTTCTGAATCCCTGCAGGGGCTATTTAACATAGCTGTCCTTTTTTTGTCTTTCTCAGAGCTGAGGACTGCTCTACCACAGAGCTAAATCCCCAACCCTTAACATAGCTGTAATTTGGACTCTATCCCTTTTCTCTCCTGCCCACCCAGAACATAAGAGACAAGATAGTATCTCCCTTTCTGCTACTTTTCTTATCAGTTCTTATATGTGCACACCTGTACATATAACAGTCTTTTCCAATGTTACATGTACAGCACATGATTACATCTACATGATAGTCAAGGAAATGCAAATCTATCTATGTTTATGGCACCAGATTAGTTAGTGTTCTCCCAGGATGACTGACAAAAGCACCTCATTTGCAGTGCAGAGAGATACTTAGATCAATGCAATTGTTTCATTTAGGGCAAATGTTTGGACAGTTACTCATCTCTTGTAAAAATATATAAAATTGGATTATTGATCTATCCACTACAATAAAATCCATTTTAGATATATTTAAGACATAATCATAAATAATATGTTTTCACACTTTAGACAAAAGGAAGAAATTGATCGCTAACTAAATTGAATACCTTAATAAACTTAAAGAGTATCTTAATAAATCTGAGTAGATTTTAAGAAAATGTCTTAACATCATTCCCAAGGCAAAAATGCAGTTACATGGTAGGAAATATATATAACTAAAGCTGGATAGTCCTTCAAATTGTTTGTTTTTGAAAAAATTCCCAACAGAACAATTAAATATAAAATGTTGTGTTAACAATCAACCCATAAAAGTTATTAAACAAAACAAGGAATGATATTTGCCTTTTGTTAGTATTCACTGAACTGTTCACTTGACATAGTAAGATGAAATTTACAATACAGCAAGCTTTAGAACAGACAAAAATCTGTCAGTATCAACTACTGGTAAGAAAGAGGAGGAGGAATAGTCAATAAGCACATTTGACAGCATTTAAAATAGTTGGCAAAAATCAGCCTAGACATATTTTCCTCTGCAGCAACACTAGTAAAACCTTTGCCAATATTCATTTACAGAAACCATCCTTACAGTTCTGCCAAGATTCTTTGTAGCTGTGAAAAATGGAAACTATGAGAATAAAGCCTATCTTACCATATGTATTTACACACGGAACTAAACAGAGGAGTAACACAGAAGGAATTAGTGATAAAGCATCAAGTGGATGAAAAAATGGAACAGTGCTTAATAAAGGAGGGAAAATTTAAAAAATATACTAACACTGGCACAGTGAGTCCACAGACATATATAACAAACATCTGAAATACTTGGACAGGAAGAAAATAGCATTTTCAAGCTAGAGTTATTAGGGATAAAAGTGAACAAGAATATGTTGCAAAGTATTACAGGAATTGAAACTGTGTCTGTAGGCTTTTTCATCCTCCAAAAAATGGGGTTGTGATCAAATATGAAAAATACTGTTCACCATTAAACCTGGATATATATAGATTTATACCTTCTCTTCCCTCATCTATAGATGAAATATTTTTTCAAAAAATGAGTAACATGTCAATAAAAATAACAAAAAAGTACAGCCCAGTCAGGATTCTGTGCTCTTTGACACCCAGTCTCATGGTGTCATGGAAGGAGGCTCAGTAATCAAGTGTGTACTCAGATCTTGGGAAGTTACAGCAAGGGCTGAAAGAGTAGACATTGCAAATGACAAAAAGTGTGTTGTCACACTAAGTGAGCCTATATTTATCCTTGAACAGCTAAGTATAAAAGATAGGAAAAAGAAACCCTCAAAGGAGGGGATAAATGTGTGGTTTAGTGGTAAGACACTTGCCTCACAGGCACTGCTTTGGGTACAGTTTCCAACCTTGAAAAAACATCGTTCAAATTAAAAGGAATATATATTTTTATTATTAGAAAAATAGTTCTAGCTCTTATTTAAAAATTTCACCTAAGAATTAGGGAAATTAAAAAATTTAGAATTAGAGGTTCTAAAATCCTGCAGAAACTCGTGTTTTTATAAGTTTTTCTAAATATTGCATTATATCTTATCAGCTTATTGTAACATGACTTTAATCTGAGCACAGAAGAGACAGAGGCAGGCAGACCTCTGTGAATTCAAGACCAGCCTGATTTACATATGGAGTCACAGATTAGCCAAGGTTACATAGATAGAACCAGTCTCCTGATGTCATGTCTAAGTCTGAGTCTCCTAAGGGGCCCGAACTGTTGTGGAAGCTCTTCAGCGAAGGGCTGAGCTTTGAAACCACTGAGGAGAGTCCGAGGAGCCATTTTGAGCAATGGAGAACACTCACCGACTATGTGGTCATGAGCGATCCACGGGTCTTTGGGGTTGTCACTTAGGCCACCGTGGAGGAAATAGATGCATCTATGAATGCAAGGTCACACAAAATGGAAGAGTTGTGGAACCAAAGAGCTGTGACAGAAGATTCTTAAAGGCCAGATGCGTACTTAACTGTGAAAAAGATCTTTTCTGGTGGAATTAAAGAAGTCATTGAAGAATATCACCTATGAGATCATTTTGAACAGTATGGGAAAATTGAAGTGATTGAAATTATGACTGATAGGGGAAGTGGAAAAAAGAGGGACTCTGCTTTTGTCACCTTTGATGACCATGATTCTGTGGATAAGATTGTCATTCAGAAATACCACACTGTGAATGGTCACAACTGTGAAGTAAGAAAAGGCTTGTTAAGCAAGAGATGGCTAGTGCTTCATCTAGCCAAAGAGGTCGAAGTGGTTCTGGAAACTTTGGTGGTGGTTGCAAAGATGGTTTTGGTGGCAATGACAATTTTGGTCATGGAGGAAACCAGTGGTCATGGTGACTTTGGTGACAGCTGTGGTGGCGGTGGCTATGGCAGCAGTGGGGATGGCTATAACAGATTTGGTAATGATGGTGGTTATGGTGGAGGTGGTCCTGGGTACTCTGGAGAAAGTGGTGGACAAGGTTATGGAACCCAGGGCACTGGCTGTGGCAGAAGTGGCAGCTATGACAACGGAGGAGGCAGAGGCGGCTTTGACGGTAGTAGTAGAGGCAACTTTGGAGGTGGTAGAAGCTACAATGATTTTGGCAATTACAACACTCAGTCTTGATATTTTGGACCTACGAAATGAAGATACTTTGGAGGCAAGAACTCTGGCCCTTATGGTGGTGGAGACCAATACTTCACTAAACCAGGAAAACAAGGTGGCTATGGTGGTTCCAGCAGCAGCAGTAGTGATGTTGGTGGCAGAAGGTTCTAATTACCATCAGGAAACAAAGCTTAGCAGGAGAGGAGAGCCAGAGAAGTGACGGGGAAGCTACAGGTGACAACAGATTTGTGAACGCAGCCAAGCACAGTGGTGGCAGGGCCCAGCTGCTGCAAAGAAGACATATTTTAGACAGTACTAATACATGTATGGGCAGAAACTCCAGGACTGCATTTGTGACTTATTGTATAACATTATTTTAGTTTCTGTTCTGTGGAAAGTGTAAAACATTCCAACAAACGGTTTTAATGTAGACTTTTTTCACCCATACTGTTGATTGCTAAATGTAATAGTCTGATCACGTCTCTGAATAAGTGTCTTTTTTATTAAAAAAATAAAAATAAAATAAAATACAGCAATCAAAAAAAATTACATTTTAAAGTGGATTCTAATCTTAGATTGTTGTCATTCAATACTGTGGAGTTGATAAACTGAAACAGCATTTATTTCATATGCTTTACAAATGTGTCTTAAATGAGCATTGATATGAAAGTCAAAGGTCATTGCAGAAAATCTAAATTATGTGCTATTTGTTTGAGGATATGAATTTAAATCTATAACATTTCAAGGCTATGTATATCAGTAATTGGGAAAGTAAGAGTTCAGATTAATGAGAGCAGGAAAAGAAGTCTAACAGACTACAAGTTAAAATAGGATAATTAGATGTCATTTACCTTAACAATATCACTTTTAATAGGATTACAAAATGTACCCAATACTGCATTCGCCATTTAAAATTATAGTAATAAGGACATACAATAAAAGGAAATCATACCAGCACTTTCTACATTTGGCACTAGTACATCATAGAAAAGATTTATCTCATCAAAATTGAAATATTTTATGAAAATTTCACTTTGTAATACATATGAAATGACTGACAGTAAAGAAACATGTTCAAAGACTGCCAGAGAGTGAAGGATTCTGGCCTCCCTCTGGCCTCTAACTACCAGAGGGCCTGAGAACCCTGGGGACAGCCTGACAGCTCCCTGATCCTGCCACCACGTGGTGGTGAGCTTCCCTTAATGGGCCATCCCATCCCCCTACCTGGGATTTTGTGAGGCCCCCTCCCAAGGCCCCAGGGCAGATCTGGCTTTGGTAGACTAAGGCTGAGATCCTAACAGGCAGCCTGAGAAGGTGGGTACTGACCTCCATTGGGGTAGTGGCTCAGAGCTCAGCAGACCTCCAGAGAGTGCTGGGTTCTGGATTCCCTCTGGCCTCCAACTACCAGAGGACCAGAGAATCCAGGACACTTCCTGACAGCCCCTGGATCCTGCCTCCACGTGGTGAAGGAAGCCTGAGTGTACCTGACTGGAACATGAATTGGGCTTCTGTGGGTACCCCTGAATAGCTGATCTGAAGCCATAAGTTCCCTCCAAAATACACCTGAGAGAACCCTGCACCAACCAGCTTTACATAACCAATAAAGAAAGGATCTTGGCACTCGGATAATCACAGACAGAAACATACTTCAACTTAATTCTCATATCAGAATCATAAACAGCAAAAGAAATTCACATGCCAAAACCATGATGAAACAATAATAAAATTGAAAGCCAAAACATTATGTCCCCATCAAACCCCACCAATCCTGTAGAAGATTTCAACAAGGAGAACTCCCTAAAAATAACCCAGGACACTGAATTTAAAAGAACAATCATAAACATGATCAAGGAATTCAATGAATTTAAAGAACACATGATCAAACAAATCAAAGAGCTAAAAGAAGATAAGGATAAACTTCTGAATTAATTCACAAAAGAGATAGAAGCATTGAAGAAAACTCAGGCAGAAATGAAGATGGAGGTACAAAACTCAGTAAGCCAGCTTGAAACAACAGGGGAAAGCCATACCTCTAGAATAAATGAAATGGAAAACAGAATATTAACACTGAAGGATAAAGTTGAAGAACTGGGCCACTCAAGCAAAGAGTATGGAAAATTTTGAAAAACACAGGAATGGAATATGCAAGAGACATGGGACACCATGAAAAGACCATATCTATGGATCATAGGAATAGAGGAAGAAGGATTTCAGGTTAATGGTGTTGACCAGATCTTAAATAGGATTGTAGAAGAGAATTTCCCAAAATTAAGGAAGGACATCCCCATACAAATACAGGAAGCACATAGAACATCAAATAAACAGGACCAGAAAAGAAACTCCCCATGACATATCATTGTAAAAACACTAAATGTACAGAATTTGGAGTTCATGCATTTCAATCAGTTTATATTCTTTTAACATTTTCTTGCCATGAGAAAACTCCAAAATAAAACAGCTGACTTATCAATGCAAACTATGAGAGCCAGAAGAGCCTGGACCAAGGTATTTCCAGTTCTATGTGACAATATATGCAAATCCAGAATACTATACCCAGCAAAAATCTCTGTTATAGTTGAGAGGGAAAGAAAAATCTTCCATGACATGAATAGCCTGAAAGAATACATGTCCACAAAACCAGGACTTCAAAGAATACTTGAAGCAATACAGAGAGCAGAGAGAGAAACAATTATACCCTAGGAGCAATGAAAGAAAATAAACAAAGATATAATCTAGGAAACACAAATTTACAGAGAGAACACAACAGCAATCAAAATGACAACAACCAATACATACCTTCCAATAATAACTTTAAATATCAATGTACTAAACTCTCCAGACAAAAGACACAGGCCAAGCGAATGGATTAAGAAACAAAATCCATCTCTTTGCTGCCTGCAAGAAACCCTTCCCACCTTTAAGGACAGGTACTACCTCAAAGTAAAAGGATGGAAAAGAATATTCCAAGAAAATGGCACTAAGAAAAAAGCAGGGGTTGCAATTCTAATATCTGACAAAATAGGTTTCAAAGTAAAACTAATCAGAGGAAGTAAAGAGGGTCACTTCATTCTGATCAAAGGAACAGTTAACCAAGAAGATATTACAATCCTTAACATATATGCACCAAATTCTGGTGCACCCAAATTCATAAAAACAACACTACAGGACTTTTAACAACACTCAGTAATAGTAGGGGACTTCAACACCCCACTGTCTCCATTAGACAGGTCAACTGGACAAAGAATAAACAGAGAGATGTCTGAATTAAATGATACCATACATCAAATGGACCTAACAGATATCTTTCAATCATTCTACCAAACACCAAAGAATACAATTTCTACTCAGCACCATGGAACTTTTTCAAAAATTGATCACATACTGGACTAAAAACAAACCTCAACAAATGCAAAAATATTGAAATAATTCCATGCATTCTATCAGACCACAAAGCAATAAAGCTCAAAATCAACACTGGATGAAGCCCTAGTCACTACACAAACTCATGGCAATTGAACAACACACTCCTAAACAATGAGTGGGTCAAGGGAGAAATTAAGAAAGGAATAAGAGAATTCCTGGAATTCAATGAAAAGGACAATACAACACAACACAACCTTTGAGACACATTAAAAGCATTCCTAAGAGGGAAGTTTATACTTCCCTACATTAAAAAATTAGAAAGAGCTCAAATAAATGACCTAACACTGCAACTCAAGGCACTGGAAAGGCAAGAACAAATGAAACCCAAACTGAGCAGAAGAGAAGAAAAAACAAAAATCAGAACAGAAATTAATGAAATAGAAACAAAGAAAACAATACAAAGAATCAATGAATCTAAGAGCTGGTCCTTTGAAAAGCTAAAGAAGATAGACAGACACAGCCCAGTTAACCAAAAGAAAGAAAGACAAATCCAAATCAACAAAATCAGAGATGAAATGGGAAACACCACAACAGACACCCAAAAAATCCAGACCATTATAAGGGAATATTTTTAAAAACCTCTACACTACTTAATCTGAAATTCTAAAAGAAATGGGTGGATATCTGAAATCATGGGAACCTCCAAAGTTAAACCAAGAAGAGATCAACAGTTTAAACAGACCCATAACATATAAGGAAATTGAAACAGTAAAACAAAGCCTCCCAACTGAAAAATGGCCAGGCCCAGATGGATTTACAGCAGAATTCTACCAGGCATTTAAAGAATACCTTCAACCAATACTACTTAAATTATTCAAAATGATAGAAACAGAGGGAGAACTCCCAAATTCCTTCTATGATGTCAGCATCACTCTAATACCAAACAGGTAAAGACACAATGAAAAAAGAAAACTACAGACCCATATCCTTAATGAACACAGATGCAAAAATTCTCAACAAAATACTTGCAAACTGCATACAGACACACATCAAAAAGATCATGCACCATCATTAAGTAGGCTTTATCCCAGAGTTGCAGGCATGGTCCAATATATGCAAGTCAATAAACATCATTAATCATATAAATGGACTCAAAGACAAAAACCACATTGTCATCTCAATAGATGCAGAAAAGGCTTTTGACTAAATTCAGCATGCATTTGTATTCAAAGTCCTAGTGGGAACTGGACTGGAGGGAACATACCTCAACATAATTAAAGCCACATACAACAAACCCACAGCAAACATCATTCTAAATGGAGAAAAACTGGAACCATTCTCATTAAAATCAGGAACCAGACAAGAATGTCCACTATCTCCACTCCTTTTCAACATAGCACTTGAAACTCTTGCCAGAGCAACAAGACAGGAGAAGGAAATTAAAGGAGAACTAATTGGAAAAGAAGAGGTCAAACTATCACTTTTTGCAGATGATATGATAATGTTGAGGTATGTTAAAAAAAAAATCAGTACCTTTTCTATATACCAATAACAAGCAATTGGAGAAAGAATACAGGGAAATGCTCCCATTCACAATTGCTGCAAAAAAGTTAAAATATCTTGGAATAAATCTGACCAGACACCAAAGATCTCTACAATGAAAATTTTAAATCACTAAAGAAAGAGATTGAGGAAGACACCAGGAGATGGAAGGACCTCCCATGTTCATGGATTGGAAGAATTAATATGTTAAAATGACTATCCTACCAAAAGCAATATACAGATGCAATGCAATTCCAATAAAAATCCCCATGACATACTTCATAGAATTAGAAATATCCATCCTTAAATTCATATGGAGGCACAAAAGACCCCAGATAGCCAAAGCAGCCCTGAGCACAAAAAGCAGTGTTGGGGGATTACTATACCAGATCGCAAAGTGTACTACAGAGCCATAGTCATAAAACCAGCATGGTACTGGCACAAAAACAGACACATAGATGAATGGAACATCATTGAAGATCCAAACCTGAGAACATGCAATTTCAACCACCTGATATTTGACAAAGGTGCCAAGAACACTCAATGGAGGAAAGACAACATCTTCAACAAATGGTGTTGGCAAAACTGGATCTCTACCTGTAGAAGAAGAAACTAGATCTTTACCTTTCACCTTGTACAAAAGCCAACTCCAAATGGATCAAAGACCTCAATGTCAAACTGACAGAAGTTGCTCAGGAATTAAGGTCAGCAATTAATATGTGGGACCTCATTAAATTAAAAAGCTTCTCTAGAGCAAAAGAACCAATCAAAAAAGTGAAGAGAAAACCCACAGAACAGGAAAAAAAATCTTCACCACTGACACATCTGACAGGGGTTAAACATCCAGAATATATAAAGAACTCAAAAAACAAAGAATCGAGAAACCAAATGACCCAATTAAAAGATGGGCTAAAGATCTAAACAGAGAATTCTCAAAGGATGAAATAAAGATGGCTAAGAAACATCTCAAAAAGTCTTCAACACTGTTAGTAATTAGGAAAACGCAAATTAAAGCCACCCTAAGGTATCACCTTACCCCAATCAGACTGGCTAGGATCAAGAGAACAGATGATACCAAGTGCTAGTGAAGATGTGGAGAAAGGGGAACGCTCATTCGCTGCTGATGGGATTGCAAACTTGTTCAACCTCTATGGAAAGCAGTATGGAGAACTCTTAAAAAGCTAAAAATGAACCTACTATATGACCCAGTTATACCACTCCTTGGCATATACCCAAAGGACTCATCTTATTGTAGCGACACTTGTACAACCAGGTTTGTTGCTGCTCTTTTCACAATATCTAAGAGATGGAAGCAACCTATGTGTCCCTTAACTTACGAGTCGTTAACAAAAATGTGGTATATTTACACAATGGAGTTCTATTTAGCAGTAAAGAAAGATGAAATAATTAAATTTTCAGGTAAATGGATGGATCTAGAAACTGTTATACTAAGTGAAGTAACACAAACTCAGAAAAACAAATGACATGTGTTCTCCCTCATATGTAGCTCCTAGTACCAAATCCTTTTAAATCTCAGGTCCTTTTAATAAGATTATGCTATGCAGCAGTCCCTTCTGCACGAAACTTCTACCATCATCACGACTTCAGCTGGAGCTGATCAGTAAACATAGTCACAGTTGGGCTTGTTGATGTTTGTGCTCATTCATTAAACAAGTGCCAAGCAGGGTCACTGGACCCTCATCTGAGTATCCAGCCACTCTTTCCAGCCAACTAGTCCAGCCTTGGAAGACACAAGATGAGGAAAATCCCAATAGAGGGATGCTTTTGGAAGCCCTTGTCAAGAAACTCCAGTGGACTCTCATATGAACATTTGAAAATTGCCCTGTTCTGACTTTTTTCTAGTTCCCTGTTTAGAACTTGTAATTCTAATTACTCTTGCCTTTACTTCTCCTTCACATCTCCCATTCATGATTCAAGGACTTTCTTTTCCCCTTAGAGACAGGAGTTATGCAATTTGGGAGTCTTTTAGACACCCCACTGAAGAGGTACTCCAGTTGCTTCACCCTGCGTCCCTGTTCAGCATGGAAGAAACTAGAGCGGTCTGCATCCCTATTCCCTATTTGCAATTTGGGTAACCCCTTCAGAGGATGGCATAATAAGAATAGGAGGTAGGAATTGGCTAGGCAGCTAGGGTAAAAAACCCCAAAGAAATGTAGCAATATTTTTGGCTAGAAATTAAAATCTCCTTGGTCCTGTTAACAACATACTCTTTTCCAAAGGCCATAAATATCAAAAGTATTTTGGAGCTTGTATCTAACCCATAAAAGATTTTAGGGTTACCTCTTCAGAGGGAGGAATGTTGGAGGGGAGGGAGTGGGCATGGATTTGATCAAAACACCTTGTATGCATGTATGAAATTCTCAATAAAGTTTTTGTAAAAGTTAAAAAAAATGTTCAAAATTTTCATATTACTTTTCTCCTATAAAAGATAAGCTGTAAAAAGGAAACATGGAAATGTAACCATGGCAGTTTGAAAGGATAAATGAAGGAAAGATAAAAAGAAAGATGAAGATGAATCATTATTTATGTGAACTTTTAGTGCATTTTAAAACAAAGCAGTTACAAATCAAGAGACAGGACTAAAATAAACAGTGGAGAATTATGGGGAATGTAGAAAACATTTAAATTTTTTTTTTAGATTTTGTGCATTTCATATAATATACCTTAATCAAATTTGGACCCCATTTCCCCTCCCCACCCCCATAGTCCCCACCACCAGATTTCAGGGATACTGTCACATATGTTAAGTCCTATCTGGTTAAACATTTGTATCCAGGTGTCCTTTGGTCCCCCCCAAAAAAGTGGGAGAATCACACAAAGAAAACCTCATAACACCTGTTCATCTATTACTTTCTTGGTGTTTACTTTTGATTACTGCCTATCTTCTCTGATTTAATATCTTTAATTGATAATGTAGTAATTTTTAAAAAAATCTTGTTTTAGAGACATTTACTTGTAACTGCTATATAGATTTAGTGAAAGTTTATATAAAAACATTATCAGAGTGTGGAAGCCATTTAGTCCATAATTTTAATCTTATATATTTCTAGTGACATGACAAATATGTAAATGAAAATAATGTATTCAGTCATAAATTGTTGAAATTAGTAGATGAATTGTAAAATCTGTTTCCAGGAAGGGATTCATCATAAATTGTGTCTAGGAGAAGCCATTAAGGTATGATTGTATAGTAGGATAAATCAGGACACTAGATATCTGACCAAGGATTTTTCTTCCCTCCCCTCCTCTTTCCTCCCTTCTCCTTCCCTCTTCTCCCCTTCCATGTCTTTCTTTTTCATTCTCTTCCTTCTTTCTTTTTGGTGGCACTGAGGATTGAACATAGAATCTTATACAGGTTAGACAAATAGTCTGAGTGCTACAGTCCTCAGGATGGTTTTCTTCAGACTTATATACTGATAGCTGGCTGATTTTGTTGGTCGATAGTAATTAAAAGCAAGAAAGAATCCAATTATTTTCCCTTTTGTGTGATCTTTAGGTTACTTGGTTCTTTGTAATCAATTTTAAATCTCTAAGAATAAAAATGTGAACAGCAGTGTGAGGACAGCTACTGAATTAGTTCTAGTTTGTCCACTGCAGAGTGCACTAACCACTGCAGCAATGACTTCTACAAATGAGGAACAGTTATTTGTGAGACAGTCAGGCATGGCACTGGGAGGACTAAGTCTCAAGTTCACGTCCTTGAAAGTGTGCTTAGACAATGTTTATGGAGTAAAGAAGCAGGATAAATCCAAATATGGTGGTACATGGTGACAATTTCAGCTCTCAGGAGATTGAGGCAGGAGGGTAGAAATCCTGAAGCCAGCTTGGGTTGCATAATGAGACCCTGTTTCAAAAGAACTAAGCAAATAAGTTATTTTTAGTTTTGATAATTTCATACATGAATATACATGTACATATAATGAAATATGATAATATCTATCCTCCACTATTCCCTCCAACTCCCCCCATATCATCCCCAATGTGCCCTCTAGCAACTTTGTGTCTTTTAAAAAAATAATCCACTAAGTCCAGTCAGAGCTACCCATAAGTGCATGGATGAGGGCTATTCAGTGAAGCATGGGAAACCTACCAGTGGCCAGGTCTTCAGTAAAGAAAGCTTCTCCCTCCCTCAGCACCTATTCACTGCCAATAGCTCCTCAACATGGGGTGGGGCCTGGAGTTTATCTTCCCCCTCTCTGTCCGAAATTTGGCTGGCTTGATTTTGTGTAGGTTTTGTGCAGGTAACCACAGCTGCTGTGAGTATATGACTGTGATAACCAAACCATGTCCAGAGGACAGCATTTCACAGTGCTCCTCACTACTCTTAGCTCTTACATTCTTTTCTCCTCTTCCTCAGTGATGTTCCTGAGCTTTGGTGGAGTTAATGTAAATGCTCTATTCAAGGGTGAGCATGAGTCTCTCTTTTTAAAAAATATTTTAAAAATTATTTTTATTTTATGTGTATGAATATATTGCTTGCATGTGTGTATGTGTACCTGTGTCATGTAATGCCTGTGGAGGTCAGAAGAGGGCATTGGATTCCCTGGAACTGGAGTTACAGATGGTTGGTAGCTGCCATATGAGTGCTGGGAATCAAATCCAGCTCCTCTGCAAGAGCAGCCAATGTTCTTAACCCCTGAACCATCTCTCCAGCCTGGAACATGAGTCTCTTATTCTCAGCAGCTTGACCAGTTATGCATTTCTCCATTGACTGCTTTCCACTGCAAAAAGAAACTTCTCTGGCCAAGGTTGAGAGCTACCCAGCACTATGAGTATAAACAGAAATATCTAGAAGACAATTTGACAGCATGATCATTTAGCAATACAACAATAGCAGGTTCTATCCAACAGTCTATGATCTCCCCAGCCATGGACTTTGACCAGTATTACAGCACCAGGCATGAAATTTCCTCCTGTGGAACAGGCCTCAAATCAAGTCAGAAATTGTTAGTTGCCCTTTAATAGTCATCCACTATTGCCACAGTAGGCACATCTTGCCTGGCAAGTCAGTACTGTGGCATGCAGGATCCAGTGCTGAGTAAGACCAGTGATGTCTTATATTCTCCATTAGCCCCATAATACTCCCCCCAGCACTATGAAAATTAGTGAGGAAGTTTCCCAGCCTGTTTGAGATTGATTTCCCTATGTCCTGCAGCCAAAGAAGGTTATCTTTAGCAATAATGTCTTACCATGTAGTTATGGTAGGTAAGCAAGGGCAATGGCAATAGCTTGTGTTATTTTATAGCTCTCTGGGATCTCTCTGAAAAACCAAGAAGATACCATACCTTGCACTGCAATTCTCATTTAATAACCCATGTCTTCTGGGAGTGGTATTATCTATCTATGAAGGGTCATTCTGTTTAAACTTTCTCTTTTAAAAGTTGTATTTTGAAATGAGCTTAATAACTAATGAGTACTGTAAAGGTTTTTCCTTGATCCTTGGTTTTGGTTAACCCATCCACAACTCCCTCCTCTCCCCATCCCCCTGCCCCATCACTGCTTAATGCTTTAGACCAGCACTCCTTCATCTTTCATGTAACATGTGTCATAACATCCCTCCCCTTGTTTTTCTCACAGTTCAGTTGTGAGATAGGAGGCTTCCACATGGATTTTCATATCCCCTTCCTTTGGGTTAGCCCTCTCCTTCACCCCCTGACTTCTACCATAGTCCTAATGCCCCTCCATGTTTAAGCCTTTCTGCCCCTAGTAGTCTACCTCACTACATTCCTTTTACCTATAATTTATTATCCACCTCCCTTAATGTGTCCCACAAAGGCTGTTTGCTAGATCCTTGGCTTCCACATGTGATCCAACTTAAACACAAGATTTGAAGTTAAGATCTGAATATGAGAAAGCATGCAAGGCATTTATCTTTCTGGGACCAGTTACTTCAATCAGTATATTTTTTTCCCAGTGCCATGCTCTTATCTGAAAATTCCATGATTTCATTTTCTTTACAGATGAATAATATTTAATGTGTGTATGTACCACATTTTTCTTATCCATTCATCTGCTGGTGGGCAGGCAGACTGGAAAAGAAATTGTGGAAACAATTAATTCACAATAGCCACACACAAAAATAGGAATAAACCTAATCAGGGAATAAAACACCTTTAAAATGAAAATTTTAAAACATTGAAGAAGTAAGTTGAGGAAGACACTAGAAGATGGAAAGACATCCTATGATCATAGACTTAAAGAATTAATATTATGAAAATGACCACTTTACAAAAGCAACCTTCAGATTCAATGCAATCCCAATTAAAACTCCAGCGCCAGCTGGGCGTGGTGGTGTATACCTTTAGTCCCAGACTTGGGAGGCAGAGGCTCCCTACTGAGTTGAAGGCCTACATAGTAAGTTCCAGGCCAATTGGGGCTACAGCGAGACCCTGTCTCAAGAAGGCCAAAAATAAAATAAATAACATAAAATTCCAGTGCCATTATTCACAGATATAGAAAAGTAATCTAAAAATTTATACGTAGGCACAAAAGACCAAGGATAGCCAAAGCAATCCTGAGGAAAAAAAAATACTGTGGGAAGCATTTGACAAAGACACCAAAAACATACATTGGAGAAAAAGCAGCATCTCCAACAGATGATGCTGGAAAAACTGGATTTAACATACAGAAAGATGAAACTAGATCTTATCTCTCACCCTTCATAAAGCTCAATTCTATATAGATCAAGGACCTCAATGTAAGACATGACAGGTTGAAGCTGCTAGAAAATAATTTATGGAGTATGCTTCAACTTAGAGGCAAAGGTGAGGATTTTCCAAATAAGACTCTGATTGGAAAGGAAATAAGATAATCCATCAACAAATTGGATCACATGAAGTTAAAACCTCTGTACAGCAAAGGAAATTGTGAAGCAAGAGAATAGGCAACCCACAGATTCGGAGAAAATCTTCATTAGCTATTCATCTATCAGAGGATTAGTGTCTACAATATAGAAACAACTCAAAAAACTAAACATTAAGAAAATAAACAATTCAAAAATGGGTAATGAAGCCTGCATGGTAATATCAAGTTTCCAGGCAAGATATGCCTACTGGTGCAATAATGGCACTTCTGTTATGGGGCAACTAATCACTTTGTGACAGGACTTGAAGCCTGATCCACAGGAATTCCTTCTTGTGGACAGTCCTATGCAATGAGATGTGGAATTCCTCCTTGTGGATCGGGCTTCAAGTCCTGTTGGTTGCATCTACTTGCCTAGGATCATCACAGCTAAGCTTATTAACTGTTATGCTCTGCAATAAAGGAGGTGCAGGGAAAGTCAGCCACACCTCCCAACCAACAAGTCTGCCCTAGTTGCACATCGGAGAGGACCTAAGGGTATAAAAGCTGAGGAAGTAGAGGGGAGGCCCTCTCACCATTTTGTGTGGCCGTCACTGTCTTTGCTTAGATGAAGACTTTCAATGCATCCTTAGGAGGGGACCACCCATGCTCCTGTAAATAAACCCTCACCCCTTGCTCTGTAAGTAAGCCCCATAAGTTCATTGTTTTTCAGGACTGCAGTTTGGCAAAATCATATCTCAGTTTGTTGTAGGGACCAAGACAAGAGGGGCTGGGCATTGTTTATGCCCCTCCAGTAGGAACTGTAGCTACAGCCTGGTACTGTAATCCTGGTCAAAATCCCATGACTGGGGAAGTCATAGACCCTTCAATAGAACCTGGTATTATATTACTAAATGGTCATGCTGTCAAATTGTCTTCTAAACATTTGTTTATGCATATAGACCTAGGCAGCTCTCCACCTTAGAGAAGCTTAGTTTTGCATTGTATGGCAGGCAATGGAGAGATGCATAACCTATGAAGGTTCTGAACCTAAAAGACTGAGAGCTCAGCCCTAAATAAGATCCTGTATTAATTCCCTCACTACCAAGTCAGCATTGAAGAAGAGGAGGCAGAAGGAGTGTGAGTCAGAGGATGGGGATGAATCCAGCGAATTCTCTCTTCTAGACATGATACTGCTATTGTACTAAAAAACTCATAGTAGCTGTGGCTACTTGAATGCAACCTGTAAAAGATCAAATCAACCATATTTTAGGCCTAGATGGGATAGATGATCTCAGGTTTTATCCCCTACTGTGAATATATTGGTAGCAAACTGTTTCTGGAGTAGTGAGAATCATCCTTTTTTGAGGACATGGTCACTGATAGCTTTCCCATGCTCCAGTAGATGACTTCACACTCATGCACATATGGGCAACACTAACTGGATTTAATGAGTTGTAGAAAAAAAGATATGAAGCTTGGAGGGGGATATGGGAGGAGTTAGAGGGGAAATGGGATGCTGGATGTAATCAGTATGCTCATATTTCATTGTATACACATGCAAAATTCTAAAGAAGAAAGAAACATTTTTAAAGAAAAATAATAAATAGCATTTTTCACTTCTTTTGATTTTATAAGTTAAATTTTCTCTTTGACAATTTCATACACGTATGCAATGCATTCTGATTGCTCTCTCTACAATACTCTCTTTTATCTTCCTTTCATATCTGTTAACCCCTCCATCCCAATTCCTTTTCCAGATTTGTGACTTTTGGTTTGGTGATATGACCTATTTCGTTTAACTTGGGCCATCTCTGTGACCATTGGATTAAAACTATCCATAGGAACCTAACAGTGTCACCAGTGGGTACACAACTGAAAGCAGTAATTGCCCACCACCCTGAATCTATAACTAAGAAACAGCCGTTCCACTCCCTTTTTTTCAGTGTTCCCTGAGCCTTAGAGGGGATCTTACAAATGTCTTATTTAGGGTTGAGCAGTCATCTGCCACTTATTCTCAGTATCTTATGCAAATATGAGTACTTGCATTCATCATTTCTAGAAAGGGAAGCTTCTCTAAGACTAAGCATAACATTTTTTCTGTAGTAAACATAAATATTTAGAAGGGAGTTTGATGCTATGTCAATCAATTGAGCAACAGTATTTAGTTTGTCCTTAAGACCAATGACTTCCCCAAACATACATAAGAAATGTGGTCATCCTGTTCATAAATGGGACATTTTTATTACTTTTCCACTTAAGGATCAGGAAACATCATGGCAGAGGGGCAGAAAGAATTAAGAGCCAAATGATGGGGACTAGTGGTGTGACTAATTGTCTTCTGGATGTGACAAGACTGTTGCACTCCTAAACTGTAACTGTGATTAGCTGCACAAAACTAAGACCATCAATATTCAACCATGCATGAAGAAGGAGCTCATGAGGCCCCGCCCCTTGCTGGGGTTCCATAAGCAGTTAATGGTGGCTAGGGGAGAGATCATCATTTTCTTCAGTGGTGTAGTCACTGACAAGTTGCATTGCTCCAGTGAGTAACCCTCCACTAACAGTCATGCAAACAACCATAGTTAGACTCAGTGGATCACAAAAAAAGACATCACTGTTAGAGTGAGAGTCTTTTGGAAGAAGGGAATCAATAGGAAATGGAAGGGAATCAGAGAGAGTAACAGTGTAAAAATGGCACAAATTCATGATACACATATATGAAATTGCCAAAGAACAATAATTGAAAAAGAAAAAGAAACAATCTTATGACACAAAAGGATAAATTTTAACACTAAAAATCTAGTAGATATAAATAACTAACAAGTGACAGAGTAGCCACATTTTTATTATAAAACCTGAAAATTATACAAAGATGAATAGAATAAAAACAGAAAATTTAACACTTCCTTCGAGATTGTGCTAAAATAGCCAAAGAAGACAGATAATTAAACAGGTACATAGAAGATTTATTGAATATTTGAAAAGAGCATATGGAAAGATTTCAAATATTCCACTCAAAAATAAAGAATATTGTTTCTGCACAAAGACAAAGGGAATGTACATTAAATATGTGTGAAACATACATATATTTAAACCAAGATGGGCTCTGACCGGCAGGCTTCTCTCTCAGGGGTAAGTCAATTGGGCCCTCCATGCCTTGACTCCCCCAGCCTCACTCACCCTCCCATCTTCCTTGCCAGTCTCTCCTCCTAGCCTGGGCCCTGTCCCATTCCTTATCTTGTCACCCCAGACACCTGGAGAACTACCACTGCTTCATCCTGATCCTGTGCATCCAGAGCAACTCAGTTCTTTCTCAGGTCCCTCACCTCCCTCTGCTTCCTGGGCCTGCAGGACCCACAGGCCTTTCTCCAACCCAACCTGCAGGCTGCGGTAAGTTGATTAAGCCCTCCAGGCCTTGACTCCCCCAGCATCACTTACCCTCCCATCTCCTCCGCTGGTCTCTCCTCCTAGCCTAGGCCCTGTCCCATTCCTTCTCTAGGTACCCCAGACACCTGGGAAAACACTACTGCTTCTTCCCAATCCTGTGCAACCAGAGCAACTCAGTTCCTTCTCAGGTCGCCAGGAGTGCTCTGGGCCAGGGCCGACCCTCACCTCCCTCTGCCTCCCTGGGTCTCCACAACCCACCAGCCTCTTTCCTGGATGCCAGGGCTGACCTTTCCTCTTCTTGATCCTTTACATCCAGACCAACCCAGCTCCTCAGTACAGTTCCCAGGGGTCCTTGGGGCTGCCTCCCACCCCCATCTTCCTTTGCATCTCTGGGTAGCATGGCCACTAGCTGCCCTAGTCCAGCATCTTTCCTGGGTCTGGCTTCCAGGCCAGCAAAACCCCCAAATTCCTGAAGCCAAAATCTCTCCTGGAGGGATCCAGACCTTAGGATAAAGCCTGGGAGCATCTGATCCTCATCCGACTTGGGCCTCTGTGGGAACTCCTGAAGACAAAAGCAATCTGGCCACTCCAATATAAAATCAAAAGAGAGAACTGGAAGCTTAGAGGAAGCAGCCTTTCATGCCCAAACGTAAACCACAAAGACACACAAAGTTCACAAAAAGAAGCAGACCTAAACTTGAAGGCTTGAGTCTCACACAAGAATCAGAAACTACAAAAGAAATTCACATGTCAAAATCATAGAGAAAAAATAATAACATGAAAAACCCAAATACCACATCTCCACCAAATACCAATACTCCTCTAGAGGATTACAGTGAGAACCCCCTAGAGATTATGCAAGACATCGAACTCAAAAGAACAATTATAAACATGATAAAAGAATTCAGTGCATTTAAAGAACACACAAAAAAAGAAATCAAAGAACTGAAGGAAGATAGGGATAAATTTCTGAATGAATTCAGGAAAGAGAAATATTGAAGAATAATCAGGTAGAAGGAAGTGAAACACTCAGTAAGTCAATTATAAACAACAGGAGAAAGCCTCACCAATAGGATGAACAAAGTGGAAAACAGAGTATCAAGATTGGAAGACAAAGTGGATGGACTAGACCACTCAAGCAAAGATTATGAAAATTTAAGAAATCACAAGAATGGAATATACAGGAGTTGTGTGACACCATAAAAAGACCAAACTTATGAATCATAGGCATACAGGAAGGAGAAGAATTCCAAGAAAATGGCATGGAACAGGTCTTCAACAGAATCATGGAAGAAAATTTCCCAAAATTAAAGAAAGACATGGCCATACAAATACAAGAAGCATATAGAACACCAAACAGAGAGGACCAGAAAAGAAACTCTCCACGGCACATCACAGTAAAAACACTAAACGTTCAGAACAAAGAGACAATATTGAAAGCTGCAAAAGAAAAACAAGTCACATATAAAGGAAAACCTATCAGGATTACAGCTGACTTTTCAGTGCAAACTATGAAAGCCAGAAGAGCCTGGACCAAAGTATTCCCAGTGTTAAATAACAACAGATGCCAACCCAGACTTCTACACCCAGCCAAAATGTCTATTGTAGTTGAAGGATAACAAAAAATCTTCCATGATATAAATAGGCTGAAAGAATTCATGTCCACAAAACCAGCCCTTCAGAGAGTTCTGGAAGCAATACAAAGAGCTGAAGAAAGGAATGATTATACCCAAGGAGTTGCAGAAAGAAATCCAATAAAGGTATAACTGTGGAAATGTACAGCTACATCATGAATGTATATAGAAATAAAAATGACAGGATTCAATACTCATCTTTCATTAATAACTTTAAA
>NW_008347042.1:5481929-5503491 GCF_000622305.1 Nannospalax galili
GAGGATATTCAATCATGAACATATATTCACCAAACTCTGGTGCACCCAACTTCATAAAAACAATACTATAAGACTTTAAGACCCAGATTAATCCCAACTCATTAATGGCAGGGGACTTCAGTACCCCACTGTCTAAATTAGATAGGTCAACAGGGATGAGAGTTAACAGAGAGACATCTGAATTAAACAAAACCATGTATCAAATGTACTTAACAGACATCTACTGAGTATTCTACCCAATCACCAAAAGACATACTTTCTACTCAGCAACCCATGGAACCTTCTCCAAAATCGACCATATACTGGGGCACAAAACAAACATCAACAAATACAAAAAGATTGAACTAATTCCATGCATTCTATCAGACCACAGTGGAATAAAGCTTACAATCAACACTGGAAGAAGCCCTAATCACCACATGAACACAAAGAGGTTAAACAACACACTCCTAAATGATGAATGGTTCAAAAGAGAAATTAAGAAAGAAATAAAAGTATTCCTGGAACTAAATGAAAAGGACAATACAACAAAACAAAACCTCTGGGACATGCTGAAAGCAGTTCTTAGAGGAAAGTTTATAGCTCTAAGTGCCTACATCAAAAAATCGGAAAGAACACAGGGCCTATAGGCCTCCCTCAGAGGCACTGGAAGAGCCAAGATTACTGTCCTGGCTCCCACACACCAACTATGTTCCTTAGGGCACAACACTGCCCATCACCTCAGTTTCCCCATCTGTACACCTAGGATGACAGCCATAGTACTTGCCCTACCTGGCTGTTCATCAAAGCAGTTCATGCTTGCACAGTCTCAGGACAGAGCCTCTCTGTGATTACTGCCCCAGTGTCAAGGATTTGGTCCCTCTGACCCATGCTGGACTTCAGTCCATGAATGGGTCAATGTCAGTTTGGGGATGGAACTCAGGGCCTTGCACATGGTAGGCAAGAATTCTACCACAGAACCACACCACTGGACCAGATGGATTTACAGCAGAATTCTACCAGACATTTAAAGATCTACATCCAATACTACTTAATTTATTCAAAAATATAGAAATGGAGAGAGAACTTCCAAATTCCTTATGAAGCCAGCATCACTCTAATACCAAAGCCAGGTAAAGATACAACCAAAAAAGAAAACTCTAGACCCATATCCTTAATGAACATAGATGCAAAAATTTTCAAGAAGATACTTGCAAACCGCGTACAGACACACATTGAAAAGATCACCCACCATGATCAAGTCAGCTTTATTCCAGAGATACAAGGATGGATCAATATATATAAGTCAATAAACATTATAAACCATATAAGTGGGGTCAAAGATAAGAACCACATAGTCATCTCAATAGATGCAGAGAAGGCCCTTGACAAAATTCAACATGCATTTATGTTCAAAGTCCGAGAGAGAATTGGACTGGAGGGATCATACCTCAACATAATTAAAGCCATATAAAACAAACCCAAAGCCAACATCATTCTAAATGGAGAAACACTGGAAGCATTCCCATTGAAATCAGGATCCAGACAAGGCTGCCCACCATCTCCACTTCTCTTTAACATACTGCTTGAACTTCTTGCAAGAGCAATAAGACAAGAGCAGGAAATTAAAGGAGTAATAATTGCAAAAGAAGAGACCAAATTATCCCTTTTTGCAGATGATATGATATTATATGTAAGACATGCCAAAATTACTCCAGAAAACTCCTAAAATTATTAACAAGTTCAGTAAAGTGGCAGGTTACAAAATTAACCTACAAAGTCTCTAGCCTTTCTATATATGAATAACAAGCAATCAGAGAAAGGGCACATGGAAACAATCCTCTTCACAATAGCTGAGAAAAAAGTATCTCTGAATAAACCTGACCAAAGCCATTAAAGAGCTCTCCAATGAAAATTTTAAATCATTAAAGAAAGACTGAGGAAGACATCAGAAGATGGAAGGACCTCCCATGCTCATGGATTGGAAGAATTAATATTGTGAAAATGACCATTCTACCAAAAGTCATTTATAGATTCAATGGAATGCCAATCAAAATCCCCATGACATTTTTCACAGAATTGGGAAAAAACCATCCTAAGATTCATATGGAAGCACAAAAACCTCAGATAGCCAAAACAACCCTCAACACTAAGAGCAATGCCAGGGGGATTAACTATTCCAGATCTTAAGCTGTATTACAGAGCTATAGTCATAAAAACAACATGGTACTGGCACAAAAATAGACTCATAGATCAATGGAACAAAATTGAAGACACCCCATAGACCAATGGAACAAAATTGAAGACCCAAATATGAGTAATTGCAATTTTAGCCACCTTATATTTGACAAAGTGGCCAAGAACATTAACTGGAGGAAAGACAGCATGTTTAGCAAATGGTGCTGGCAAAACTGGATCTCCACTTGAAGAAGAATGAAACTAAACCCCTATCTTTCACCCTGCACAAAGGTCAATTCCAAATGGATCAAAGACCTCAATGTAAAGCCTGAAACTCTGAAACTGTTAGAAGAAAACATTGGAAAAAACCTACAAGATATAGGCATAGGAAAGGATTGTCTAAACCCGACATCAATTGCTCAGAAAACAATGGCAAGAATTAACAAATGGGAACTCATTAAATTAAAAAGAAATCATATATCAAGGGAGGGAACTGGGAAAGTGAACAGAAAACCCACAGAATGGGAGAAAATCTTTACCAGCAACACAGCCGACAGAGGTTTGATATCCAGAATATATAACGAACTCAAAAAACAGAGAATCAAGACAAGAAGCAACCCAATTAAAAGATGGGCTATGGAGTTGAACAGAGAGTTCTCAAAAGAAGAAGTAAAGATGGCTATGAAACATCTTAAAAGATGTTCAACATCACTAATAATCAGGGAAATCCAAATTAAAACCACTTTAAGATTTCACCTTACCCCAGTCAGACTGGCTAAGATCAAGAGAGCAAATGATACCAAATGTTGGAGAGGATGTGGGGAAAGGGGAACACTCATCCACTACTGGTGGGGCTGCAAACTTGTTCAGCCCCTATGGAAAGCAGTGTCGAGAACCCTTGAAAAACTACAAATGAGCCTACCATTTGACCCAGTTATACCACTCCTTGGCATATACCCAAAGAACTCATCCTATTGCAGAGACACTTGTAGATCCATGTTTGTTGCTGCCCTTTTCACAATAGCTAAGAGATGGAAGCAACCTAAGTGTCCCTCAATTGATGAGTGGATAATGAAAATGTGGTTCATTTATATGATGGAGTTTTCCTCAGCAATAAAGAAAGATGAAATCATGAAATTTGCAGTAAATGCATGAAACCAGAAACTGTTATACTAAGTGAAGTAACACAGACTCAGAAAAAAAACTGACAATGATTCTCCCTCATATGTGGATCCTAGAACCAAATCCTGATACCTGAGTATGTATCCAGATCTAAATACAGGAACCAAGATAATAGAAAGGAAACAAGGAGGTAAAGGAAAAAGAAAGAACCTGAAAGGGAAGAACAATAGGAAACAGGCCTTAACAAGGGAGGTAGAGACAAAAATTGATTTAGTTTAAGGGAAGGGTGAGGGAAGTGTATAGAAGGAACCTAGGGGATAAGGGGAAAGAAGGAGATCAAGAGAGGTAGGACCATAGGTGAAGGATATTATTAAGGGAGAAAGGAGTAAATGGGGGCACCTTAAGTGGGAAAACTGTGGTGGAAGGGTGAGACAATGCAAGAGATATATAATGCCTAGCTTGTTTTGAAAACCAGAGGGAACCATATTACTCCTACAACCTACTGACAAATTATACACAGCAGATCAAGAGATATATGTCTAGATAAGGTTTATCTGAGAACAATTGGTCTTTGCCCAAAATTTGTCTACATGGCACACAGTAATTAAAAGTACCAGACTGGTGGAACTAAGATGTTTAACAGACATACTTTGAAGCCTATACTAATTTGGTAAGAGGGACATAAAGGACAGTTTTTGCTCCTTGCCCTCCTAGGCTGACTAGTTCCAGGGGACTTATGAGCATCTCTCAAAATGTCCTGTAATTGCGGTGGGTCACCTGTCCTCTTGATCAAGGAGGCTGAGGAGGCCCCACCATATGGATTGAACCAGTGTCCAGTCTAAAAAGAGGAGGGTCAACCCAGAGGAATCACTTCCTCCATGCTTCTAAGCAAAGCCAACCATGGTCGAGCAGGACTTTTGACTTATCTTCACATAGGTGGAACTGGCAAAAGAAAGGAGCCAGGGGCTCCTTCTAAGCCCATGTGACCCTTGAGGAACAGGTCCTCAAACGACCTTAGGAGTAAAAATAAATTGGTTTATCAGGGCCGACTGTATGGCCTTAAACATCCAAAAGGAAAGTATAACCAAAGATTAAATGCGTCAATATAATTTCTTAAGAGTCCATATGCATAGCTAAAGGCTACATAACAAGCAACAATGCCAGATAGGAGATACCTTCTTTTGAGTTGTTGGCCAGGGGATTGCTTCTAGAAGAGGAACAGCTGACCCTCCTAAAACAAAGACCTTTAGATAGGCTGACTAGATTCAACAGAAGGGCAGGTAGTGGGGATTGGCTGGGGTGCTGACAACACAGCAGACAGTATCAGGGATATCAGAATATCAGGGCTCTAGTAGGGGGATGGAGGCTATGGGTGGGTGCCAATTGCGAAGCGGTATGTAGTCGAATAAGATGGTTTGGGATGTTCTGTGTGATACACACACACACACACACACACACAAAATCAACACATTTTTAAAAAATGTATTATATTTGAGGAGGAAGCATGGAAATTTACATCATGCTAATTAGTATAGGTGATAAACATTACCATTTAAATCCACCCGCTGACTTCATAGACATACACAAGCGCCAAGGGTCCATGTGCAACTGATTATGACTAGTAATACTCTGATGCATACAGATTAGAGATGCATGCACCAACATCTCAGTGTTAGTAGCAAAAACAATGAGTCTTTCTGCAAGGAACAATATATTCTAAAATGAAATGGAGATCTTTTTTAATGGTTAAAAAACTCATTCAATTTTATGTCTTACAGGGCTTATACTAGCTCAATATTGTATAACTGTATTAACTCAACTGTGAAACTAGAAACTTGCACCCACTTGTGAAAGAGATGTTCTCTTGCTCTGGAGTATGTTACTGAAAATGTTAAATTTGTAGTGAAATGCTTCTTCTCATCAAGTAGTTAGTAAAAATTTTAAAAAATGATAAAAAATAATTATTAATAGATGTGAAAAACATTACCATTGAAATCTACCTGATGACTTTATATCCATGCTCAGATGCCAAGTAGCTCAGAAAGTAACCAGCTGTTACTAGTAATAATCAGATACATAGAGATTAGAAACGCATGTGGAAACATCTTAATGTCAATTGATTGAAAATGAATTTTTCTGTAGGAAACTGTGTATATTAAATATGAAATGGAGATCTTTTTTAAAGGTTAAAACCTCATTTAATTTTATGTCTTATAGGGTTTATACTGAAAAGATGCATCTTAGCTCAGAAAATTGTTATTGAATATGTCAATGCTGTTGTAATGAAATGCTTCTTCTAAGTACGTGGTTATTAAATAAATAATTAACTGGAAAAAAACAATTAAAAAGGAGAATTAAGAAACTTGCCTAAAGTCTCCAACTTGGAAAGAAAAGAACAAGAACCTTCACTCATGCCTCTGGCCTGGTCTATGCATATAAGCACTAGGCTTTAATCAGAGCCTTTAATCAGAAAAGCACATGGTCCCGTTCTTTATGACTATTGGCTACAGGAAGGAACTTTTTTAGCAAAGGGACCCAAGTAATGTCCTTCCCAAACCCATAGCTCAGGCTTCTGCCACACATTTTAGGGGAAGCCAGCATTTCTTACTTGCCACTATCTGAACAAGGACCAACGACACCTGTGCCTACAGCCACCTTGTCTGTACACATGAGATCTGTGAAAGATCTCTGAGCTGAGAAAGTGTGAAAAAACAGTCTACTTGGGTCATCTTGTGTGATCATGACAAACTAGCCAAACTGGAGCCTCCTTGGGAAATGTTGGGCTCAGCACACAAAAATTGAACCAGGAGATGTGAAAATGAACCAGGATAGGAGGGCCAGAACAGAGAAGCATCGCTTGTCTCCTTTCACCTGGACTGCACTGGTTTGCAGGCATTATAGAATCCCTGCGGGTATGAGCTGGATATGAGCAGAGGTTGTAGAGTAAAAGCAACACGTTTCACAGATGAAGACAGCAAAGAGAGGAAGAAGCTGGCCACCTGTAGTCAGAGATCAGAGCAGAAAACAAAATCCTCTGAATCCAAAAGCAATGCTCCCGACCTGCACTCTCATAACTAGATGAACTATAAGGACCAGGGGATACTTGGTGGAGTTAAGGAAGAGCTCTCAAGTAGACACAGGGTCTGAGGCACAGGGTCCAGGTGGTGGAAGACACTGGATGCCAGACTGATGAACTTGCTGTTCATTCTAGAGTCCTGATCTAGATTCAAATCCTGGCTCTGCCTCTGAGTTCTATAACCCAGTTCTAGTTCATTAGCCCTGCTGTGCCTCAGTTCTCCTTCTCTAGGATGGGATGACAACAGCATTCACATCATAGTGTTGTGGGGAATAAATGAGTGGAAACGTGCAAAGTGCTTAAAAGGCACAATCTTTGCATTTAAAAGTGGTTTTGTCCTGGTCATAAGCCCATGGCTGGGGAGGCCATGGAGGCCTAGTGGGGAAGCTACTGCTGTTGTTTTGCAAACGGATATGCTGTGTCTGTCATTTTTCTCTATAAATACTTATGTTTATGCCCATAGATTCATGGTGCTGTCAGCTTTGGTCAGAGACATTTCTTTCAGCAATAAGCAGCAGTTCCTACAGAGAATATCTGCTCAAAGTGATGAGAATAAGGGACTGAATAAATGAGTGGAAACATGCTAAGTGCTTAAAAGGCACAATCTTTGCATTTAAAAGTGGTTTTGTCCTGGTCATAAGCCTATGGCTGGAGAGGCCGTGGAGGCCTAGTGGGGAAGCTACTGCTGTTGTTTTGCAAATGGATATGCTGGGTCTGTCATTTTTTTTCTATAAATACTTATGTTTATGACAATAAAAAAAACCCAAATGGAATTCTTACAATTGACATATTCCATGCAGGAGTCAATAAATCTAGAAATAAATGACGGTATTTCAAAAATTCTTAATGTGAAATTTAATTATTTCTATTAGGTCAGATTGATTGTGTTGTAAGTACACATAATAAAACTGAGTTTTAGATATATGTTTCTATAAAACTTTTAGGTTTTAATTTTGGTAAAAGTCAAATTGGTAAAGACAAATTTATCAATTTTTATTTGCTGTTTCGTATGTGCTGCCTTCGAAGTCTATTTATCCAACTAAAACTTACAAAGATGTTGTTTTATTGTTTGTTCATACTTTTAGGTCTTTCATGTAGCTCTGCAACTTAATGCCCTTTTGTGGGTTTTTATTTTAGATATAATGATGCATGGGTAGAGTTTAATTTTTTATATGAATATCTCCATGTTGCAGCATTGTTTTTAGAAAAGTTGTTTGCCAAAACTCAGTGAAGAACATATGAGAGTCTGTGTGTAGAGTGTACAATCCACCTTTCAGTATCTCTTTTCTTATACTTCATTATAGCTATCAGGGCTGACTTGGTGGTATTTTAATACTCTCTTCTTAACTCTCTATGGCTATATCATTCATTTGGGACTGTAGTTTCCTTTTTCTTCATAGTCACAATTGACACTGTTCACAAACATGGTTCTACTTCATAGTAAAGAGCTTCCTTCCAGTTTCAGCAATATTTTAAGTGACTTTTAAAAAGTAACCATCTGAAACCTTAGAATAGCTTATAAAATTTTATTAACTCTTCAAATGTCTTGATACTTTGATAAACATTTCCCTTAAATACTTTTCAGTTTCCAAATCTACTCCAATATTTTATGTTTCTGTTATGTTGTCATAATTCCAACTCTTAGAACCAAACCAGGTATTTAGGTACTTTGTTAATCAGCATTCCACAAGCCTATAACAAATTCTTGAGATGATCAACTTATAAAGCTAAAAGGTTTATTTTGTTCAAAAATTTAGACTTTTCAGTCCATGAGAAATTGTCTATGTACACTCTTCCAAGTTTGTGGAGGGGCAAATGTATGTGATGGAGCAGAATAATTTACCGCACAGCCAGGGAACAAAAAAAGAGAAAAAAGAAGGGGCAACATCTGGCAAAGTCCTTTGAGGTCATACATCCAGTGATCTAAAGTCCCACCACTGTCCCATTTCTTAGTTTCTCCAAGGGGTTGGGGATACTCTATATCTAGCCAATAGCTGTTATTTGTACATATGTAAACAATCACCTTAAAGAATTGTGATTTGAAATATTTTCTATCTGAGGTTTCTGGAGACACATCTCAGAAGAAGCTTAACTGATTGATTTTGACTCAGGGTTGACATTTGGTCTTAGCTGAGCTGTTGACCAAGGAGTCAGTCATCTGAAGAATTTGCTAGTATTGGAGGATCTCTTTCAGACTTCCTCACATGAAATACAGCAAGAAACATGTGTAGGACTTTCCAGATGTCTAAGTAATGGGTCAGCCTCATGGTATAATAACTGAATTCCTAGAAAGAAATGAGGAAGTGCTATAGTTTTGATCTGGAATGCTTCCCAAAAGTCCACAAATTAAAGGCTTGGTCACAAGTTTATGGTGCTATTGAAAGGTAGTGGAGCCTTCATGAGGTGAGTCATAATGGGAGGCTTTGACCATTAAGTGTGTGACTTTGATGAGGATTTTGGGGCACTTATCTTGTCCTCTTTATATTTTATTCCTGGGCATGAGATGACTGGGCTTCCTTCACCATGCACTCCAACTATGACATAGTATGATATCACAGGCCAAAGAAGTAGGACTGAAACTGTGAGCCAAAATAAACGTTTCCTTTTGTTATGATTATCTCTGGTTACAGTTTTTTACAGCAATGGAAAACTGACTGATGTGGAGAGCTACAATGTTTTTAGTAACTTAGTCTTTAAAGTGACACACTGTCATTTCTGCTAAATTTTATTCACAAAAAGCAGGCACCGAGTCTGGTTCACATTGAAGGAGAAGGAGTTCATCTCCTTCTAACACAGTCATGGTCATTTCAAGATATCCAAAAAGCAGAAGACCGAATTTTCCTAAGAACTCAATACAATGCCCCAGCAGAAATATCAGGGAGTATAGCTGAATAGAGAGAATTAACCATATAGACAAGAGAAAACTTTGAGAGGTACCGTATGCACATTGGAAACTACATAGGAGACTTTTTGAGAAGGGAGGTAGAAAACATATTAAATAATTAACATCATTAATTTCAATTCAAGTTCTTATCAAGATTTCAAATCCCTGAGATCACTTCCTGTTGCTCATTTTAAGGACCATTCGGTGCCACACGAAGAGGAGCAGGCACTTGCTCTTTCATCTTAGTTCATATGTACAACTGAATAAAGCAGCAAAATATACCCAAAATGATATTTAGGAAACAAAATCTGTTGGCTTAAATAACTTGTATTTCAAAATAGTTTATGGAACATTTATCCTACAGGTTTCCCATGAACAATAAAATAGATAAGATTACCAGGCCTTAAACAAAAATCACCCAAATATTTCCCATATAGAGTCACCTTGATAATACTAGAGATACTCTAATTCATCGAGGTGAACATTTGTATACAAATGCTCTGATAAGAATTTCATGTGTATTGTCTCATCTCATCCCCCAAGTCACATGAGATTCATTTAAGAAGAAGATAACTATTTTCAATGAGTTTCTTTTCAGCTATACTAATTTATATAAATATGAGCCTGACACCACTGAAGTTTGTTTGGGTACCAGGCTCTATGCTTTATTTTGTATTTATTAATTAAAGTTTTCATTAATTCAAGGTATACACAATATGAATTTTATGACTGTACAGTATTGAACTTTTGGATTCATTTTCCTGCATATCAGATAGTTTAAAATAAAGACTCAAAAATTTTATACATTAAGAAGAGAAATTTTACTTTTATAGCATCTGAACTGTCTAAGGTTAACTCTTCTTTCTTAATACAGTTAATTTTCCCTCTACAGATTGAATATATATTTTCTGCTGTTATTAAATTTTCTGAACTTTATTTAATTTATTTATAAAAAGACCTTGTTATTTTGAAATAGATTAAACTTTCATAAATTCCAGAATACAGGGCATACATAAAAAATTGCACAAACTTTAGATTATTATTAACCATTATCAAGGGGTTATCCCCTTGTCTCTTATAAGACATCTGGGAAAATATTTCTTCAATACTGTATATTTCATGATTAAAATGCTAATTATATATCTCAGAAAAAAACTTTTCAAAAGGCTCAAAGCAACAACAACAAAATCTATTTATTAATGTTGTAGGTGTGATGGTTCATAACTTTAATGCCAGAACTTAGGAGACCAAGTTCTTTGTCTAGTCCAGACAGGGCAATGTAGTGATATCATGTATCAAAAAAAATTTACCAATCTCTTACAAATGCCTCTTTCTATTTAATGGTGGATGGAAATATGTTCTATAAAAACCTTCAATGATCATGATCATATTTTTAAAGATATATAAATATATGTGACTATCTGGAAAAAGTTTCAGATAAGTGTATATGTGTGCAGTAGCATACCCCCTTAAAATATCCTTCAGGGAGTCATCACGCCTCATTGAAATTGGCCTTCCATGTCCCCATACCTTATTTGTCATTGGTAATATTTTAATACCTAGTCAGAAATTATAATAGCATTATTGCAGAACCTGAAACATTTAATCACACAAAATTCTCTTTTCTTTGCCTGACTATACCTGATAATTTGGATATAATCAGGCAAAGTTATCTTGGTAAGGAAAAAAATAGATTTTCTTAAAAGGGTTGCAGTAGAAATAGTGGGGAAAATAACATAAAAGATCAAGTAGGAAGCATGTGGGATGTGCAAGAAAAATTGTGCCTGGGGTCAGGGAAGTGGATTCTTCTCTCTGTTGAGCATTTAGATACACCTCTGCCATTGGGAAAGTAATTTTCCATTTCTAGACTTATGACTTCTCATTTGATTATGTAACTACATAATTATTTTAGCTAGTCCTAGAGGGAATTAGTTCCTCAATAGGTGCTCTATTGTTTTCAAGTGGTATATCTAAAGTCAGATACAATTTGTACAAATTATTTTAATATAATTGCCTAAGTTTACCACTGAGATTTTTATAATCCATAGTGTAAATTAGTTGAAATGATGTATTGCCATCTGTATAGAGTTCAAGCATATTTCTAGGTTTTGCTATCTTAAAATTAACTTTATTACCACTGTGCTAACAACATATTTTTGTAAAATATATAGTAAATATTCACAATAATTAACTTTTTATATGAACATTAGAAATACATTTTATTCTCTAAAACAAGTTATATTGAATAGGAGTGTATTTGAATTTGAAATCAATTTGAAAAAACAGTTACTGTACTGCTGCATCTGATATGGATGGAGTTTTAAAATGCTAGTGTCATCAAGCATCATGTAGGTATTTTTATCACTCACAAAAAATATCACACAAGAAGAGTTTAGGCCAGCATGCTTTGGAACAATAAATGAATAGCTCAGCTTATCCATTAAAAGAGTAGAGAAATGAGAGTTTAACTATAAGGTTTTAGATTATGTTAGAATGTAGTATATTAAATCAGTGTGATATTAACTCTTTGTTTTAGTTTGATTCTCTTTTGCTATGATAAAACTATCACCAAAGGGCTGGAGAGACGGCTCAGTGGTTAAGATCATTGGCTGCTCTTGCAGAGGACCCAGGTTCCATTCCCAAGACCCACATGGCAGCTAACAACAGCCCATAACTACAGTTCCAGGGAATCCAAGGCCATCTTCTGACCTCAGTGGGCATTGCACAACATGGGTGTACTTACACACATGCAGGCAATACACTCATACACATAAAATGAAAATAATACATAAAATATTTAAAAGAAACACTTGCCAAAGCTAATTTAGGGAAGAAAGGGTTTATTTGGCTTACAAGTTGCAGTCCATCATTGAGGGAAGCCAGAACAGAAGCTCAAGGCAGGAATTGAAGCTGAAACCCTGGAGGAACACTACGTACTGGTTTGCACCCCTTGCTCAGTTACTTTTCTTGTATAGCTCAGACTCATCTGCCCAAGGATGGCACCACTTACAGTGTGCTGGGTCCTCCTACCTCAATTAGTAATCAGGAAAGTGCTCTACAGACATGTCCCAGGCCAGTCTGATGGAGGAAATTCTTAAATTGAAGCTCCCTTTTCCCACTTGACTTTAATATTTGTCAAGCTGACAAAAAACTAACCAGCACAACTGACCCCTTGTCAACTTGACACAGAAACATACTTTTCCCTTTCTTGTTTATCATTGAGATCTTATATTAACATCACAATATAAAATATGGCCAAAATTTAAAACTCTCACAGTCTTTGAAAAATTCTGATTTAAAAAGTCCAAGTTCTCTTTAAAAATTCAGTTTCTTAACTTTGGGCTCCTGTACAATCCAAAAACAGGTTGCACAAGTTCCTATTCCAAAAGGAAAGAACCAGGGGACAGTTGCAATCAGATCAAAGCAAACTCCAAATCCAACATTATAAATAGCTCAGTGTTGTCTGATGTCTTGGATTCAACCATGAACTTCTGGAATCCAAAGGGTTTTGACCATTGCATTTCTATGGCTCTGCAATCCTCAGTACACACAGCTTGTTTTGTAGGCTCAGGCTGGCTCCACTCCACATCTGTCACTGTCCTTGGTGAATATCCCATGGTCCTGGAATCACCAATATCCTGGGGTTTTCATTGCAACTGAGTCTGCACCTTCAATAATGGTCTCTCCTGGATTCTCTCAATGCCAAGCCTCAGCTTCTTTCCATGACCCATTCCATCCTGCAGCTTTCATGCAACCCAAACCAGTACCACATGAGAGACATTACCAAGTTCTGCTTTCAGTTTGAGATGTACCCTTGGCACCCTCTGGACCTCAACTTCTATGTGTTGACCCTGAGGAGATGGTTCCCAGAAGTTTCACCTCAGCTGGTTTCTTATCAATCACAGTTGATTTTTCAGTCCCAGCTAATCAGTATCAATTGTCCCAGTAATGCAAAGGTTTCACTTGCATAGATTCTTAATTTGAGATATCACATAAACTGTAGAGCTGTAGAGATGGTTCAGTGGTTAAGTGTACTCAATGCTTTTGCAGAGAACCCAAGTTTTGTTTGCAGCCCCCACATGGTGGCTGACAATGACCCATAACTCTACTTTCAGGGTATGTAATGTTTTCTTCTGGAGTATACAGACTTTGCACACACAGGTGCACTTACATACATGCAGACAAAATACTCATACACATAAAATAAAAAAAAATTCTTCAAAAATGTTTTTAAAAAATCACACACAAGAAGCTCTGATAGAGAATTTACTTCCTTTTGGAACTTTGAAAATTGGGCTTCCATGTCTGCCTCTCCCAACAGACTCCCTCAGTAGCTCTGAGCAATAAACACCCTCTCCAGCCTAAAGTTTCAAATGCTTCCACAGTCCTATCCCTAAACAATGTTGGAAGGTCCGTTATAGCAATATCCCACTCCTGGTACCAATTTCTGTTTTAGTTTGCTTTTTATTGATGTGAAAAAACACTGACCAAAACAAACTTTGGAGAGGAGTTTATTTCACATGGAGGCAGGAGGAAGGAGCACTTCCTACTGCCTTGCTTTCCCCTGACTTGCTCAGCTACTTTTCTTGCATAGCCCAAGCCCACCTGACTAAGGAAACACCACGTACAGTGAACTGGACTTTCCTATACTAATTTGCAATCAAGAAAATGTCCACAGGCCAGTCTGATGGAGGAAAGTCTTAAAACAAGTTTCCTTCTTCCCAAGTGGCTTTAGTTTGTGTCAAGTTGACAAAAACTAACCAGCACACTCTTAAACAAAACATGAAATCAAATGAATAGACATCAGAATTCACTAATCCAGCCAAACTGGACCTCTTAAAAATAATAATAAAATCTTAAGTTTTTAGATCTATTTTGTTATTATTACTATGGCATAAAATTGTATCTAGCAATACATTAAAAAGCAAAAATATACAAAAGGAAAAAGGCAGTTTTTACCAGAAAAGTCACTATAGGAGCAAACAGGAAATTAAAGGCAGAATAAGAAAAATTGAATAAGAAACTGTATCGGAACCAGTATTGAAGCTGAATGATCAGTTTAATACCCTCAGCAAAAACAATTTTACAAGTAAATATAAAGATTATATGTGAAACCAGAGGGATATGTATTAGTTCAAAACCCTTCTGAAAAATACACATACAATAAATATACAAAAGTGCATGTGTATAGCTGGAGGCCGTATAACAAAAACCATAACATCAGGCAGGAGAAACCTCCCTTCGAGTTGTTGGTCAGTATAGCACAAGAGATTCCCAAAATAACACAGGTTATTACCACAGTCCTTTATTGCCTCCCAGAACTTGAAGGTAAGAGCCTATTGCTGAAGACAGGCCATACTTAGGATATAGGACTTGGATCAAGCTGGAACTGACCTGGAAGCTTCTTCTCTGAAGACCTAGCTCTGATGGTATACAGAAGATACTATAGAAGCTGCCAAGGGAGAAAACCAATCAATGCTTCTCCCCAGCTGTAAAGCTTAATAAACAACCATGACTGTCTCAGCAAACTATCACTAGTGCTGCAGTTCTGACACTTTTATCTTGGAAGTAATCTAGAGCTAATTGGAATTAAGGCCTGCTCAATGGGCAGGAACGCATTGTTTGACTGTAAACGGCTAAATACACATGACTGGAGAGGTAATAGATCCTAGAGAAAAACCGAGTTTAAAAGAATTATTTTTATTTTATGAGTGTTATGCCTGCATGTATATAAGTGCATCCATGTTGTGCAATGTCCACAGATACCAGGAAAGGGCATCAGATCCCCTGGATCTGGAGTTACAGATGGTTGTTAGTAATGTGGGGGCTGGGATTTGAACCTGGGTTCTCTGCAAGAGCATCCAGTGCTCTTAACCTTGGAGCCCTCTCTCCAGCCCTGAGAAAAACCTTCTTTTCCAAATTCCTAGATCATCATAATTTCTTACTTTATTTTACTTTATTTTAAATATGCATCCTCATATATATAGATAAACGTACCTTTCACCCTTCATCAAAGAAGCTTCTTTTTGCAACAGTTGGAGACAATTATAGAGTTCCAGAACTGGTCAAATGTAGAGAATAAGTGTCCATGATATGCTTAACCCTAAGTGACACATATTCATTGCAAGCTCTACAGATAGGATGAATGTATCTATCAACTCTAACCAGAGAAATTTCTTTATGAAGCAATGATGATTAACACAGGGACCCACAATTGACCAATGTGCAGAGAACAAGAGGTCACAGAGTGCTTATTTTTAAATAAGACACCTATTTTAAACATCTGTCTCCCAAGGGTCAGGAATCATTGCAGAAGAGGAGGTGGAATGAGTCCAAGAGCCACAGGGGGTAGATGATCACAAGGAAATAAAGTCTTCCAAGCAGCTTGTCAGTTACTCATATGAACTGACAACAATGGTGACAGCATACACAAGTCCTAATTAAGCTCAAACCAGACAAAATCCCAGCAGAGACAAGGGGAGTAGGTAAGAAATCCCAACCCAATCTAAGGAAACTTTTGGCAATTGATGCATGCTGGGAGGGGGAAAGACAGAGTGTTACAAGGATGGGACTCTAACCTCTTACTGGGCTCAGTGGATGCATCCACAATGGAGGCCCTTTAGGGACACAAATCAGACACTACAGGCCATTATATACAAAAAAAAATATATGAGTACTTCAAATTGGGCAAGGGTCCTTGAGGGAAGGTATGGCTAGAGGAGCAAATCTAAGTACCATCAAACTATATTGTATGAAAATCACAAAAATTCAATTAAACAATTGCGGTCACTGCCAGCAGTAGCTGCTTCTCCATTCTCGTGGGTGCCACTCCTTTGTTCTCATGGGCTTTGAGGCTGCTCCTCCACTCACCCAGGGCTGAGGCCGCTCTTCTGCCTGCCCTGGGCAGAGGCAGCTCTTCTACTCACCTGCCTGCCCTGGGCAGAGGCAGCTCTTCTACTCACCTTGTGCTGCCTCCTGTCGTCGCTGCTTCTGCTGGGTCCTGGATCCCAGGGCTGGTGAGGACACTGTGTCAGCGGAGCCACATTCAGATACAGGAGACCAGGTTCAGTGACACAGGTCTGGTCTAGTGCAGGAAGGCACAAGCTTATATAGGGGTAGTGGTCCAATCACAGCACAGCAAGTAGGATACCTTATTAACATAACTGACTTAACATCCTATTAGCATAACAGACTTAACGTCCTATCACAGAATAGCGGGTAGGATGCCTCATTAGCATACTGGCTTTCAGATTACAAAGGCTGGATTCCTGGAAACCACGTGACCCTGACTGTTGCAATATCAAAGTGCTGCAATTTTGAATTCCAAGGGTGGTGATTAGGGAGTGGCTAGGTCTAGGCATCAGTCTCATGATCTGCCAATGGAAGAAAATGTCACAAGGCATTTCTTGTGGCTCCAGCAGCTGGGCCATTGCCTCGGACCTGCTGTATGGCTGTCAATAAGACTTTTGCCCTAGGCTCAAGCCTGTTTCCCACAAACAATGAAGAACCTAAAAATAAAAGTGTTAGAAGAAATGACATAGAGATTAGATTAATTAGAAATCAAAAGGCAGATAAATGGATGTAATATATTTGATTGTTTTTTTAAACGGTAAAACAAATGAATTAAAAAAGAAATGCTTTTATTAGTTTTTATTAGTAAGATTTCTCTTATAAATAATTTCAGACACTATGAAACAGAAGTTTTCTTTAGACCAATTATCCTTTAATGGTCATCAAAGTTCATGGCCTTTGTCTGGCAGTCTCTTTCAAGCAGTTAATTATAAGCTAAAATGAGCAAGTGTATAAAGGTAAAGTTGTGTTTGTATGGAAGCAATTTATCAGTGAAAAGGGGAAGCAGCTTCAATGCCTCAATAGAACACTGGCTAAAGTAGTCTCAAAAAGAAAACCATATTGATCACAATGATGACAATTGACTTCAAATACCTCTCTCTCTCTCATCTTTGTAATATTTTAACTTTTTATTTAGTTATTTCCTTCTAAGTAACTCAGGTCAGATAAACCTATTTATTCATAAAACTCTTTTTTAAATAAATAATTTCAGAGCAATCTAGTTCCTCTGTATAATGGCATATGATCTTATAAACATACATTTATAAAAATGTAAACATAGCTGGGTGTGGTGGCTCATGCTTTTAATCCCAGCACTTGGGAGGCAGAGGCAGGTGGAACTCTGTGAACTCTGTGAGTTCAAGGCCAGCCTGGTCTACATGGTGAATTCCAGGTCAGCTGGTACTACAAGGAAAAACTGTCTCAAAAAAACCAAAAAAAAAAAAAAAAAGTAAACATATCTTCCACAATATTTTTACAGTAAGAGGTAGCTGACAAAATTTTTCTATAGTTAAGTGATTATAAGATGTAATTTCAAAATGGTCAGTTAAGTGATTATAAGATGCAATTTCAAAAGGAAGCAATCAATGTTATAAATTACAATATATTGTAAAATAGTACATGTACCAAAACTATATATTATTTATTCAAACATTTTTTCTTTATTTTTATTATGAACTTATTTAAAATGAAAGATAGAATAATGTGGGCACCTACATATCAACCAAGGAGTTTAAGAATAAAATATTAGGGGCTAAAGTAATGACTGAGTGATTAAGAGCTCTGGTTGCTCTTATAGAGGACCCAGGTTCAGTTCCCAGCGCCCACATAGTGACTAACAACCATCTGTTACTCCAGTTGTCTTCTGAACTCCATGGGCACTGCACCTATGTGGTGCACTTACATGTATGTGGACAAAACAGTAATACAGACCACATAAAAATAAATTTAAAAAATTGAAAATTGCTGCCCTTTTTATAATATCCAGAAATTGGAAACAACTTAGATATCTGTCAACTGAAAAATGGATAATGAAGGTGTGGTGCATATACACCATGGACTATTACTCAGCTCTTAAAAATGAAATTATGAAATTCACAAGTAATGTATGGGACTGGAAAGTATCATCCTGAGTGAAGCAACACATACCCAGAAAGACAAATGTCACATGTTCTCTCTCATAGCTGGATGCTAACTTTGAAGCCTTAGATATGCATGTTTCAATTTGAAAATTCAGAGGGCAAGAAACTAATAAATGACCATGGGTGGGTGGGGAGAGGCTTCCTGAGACCGGTGGTAGAATGCAGTGCTTTGAAGGGAAAAGAACTTTGGGGTAAGAAGGGTTGAATGCGATGAGGTATGGGAGGGCAGGGCAGAGACAGTCTCTTTCAAGCATGGGACTCGTGGCAGGCTAACCAGGCTCCGGTGGATTGACCTACACAGAACGACATTTGGAGACACAAATTGGATTCTATAAGGCCTTATCATTTATATAACAGAGTACATTAAATTGGGGGGAAATAAAGGGAGGTGGGGATAGGAGAGGGGAGCTAAATACCACCAAATTATATTGTATGAAAATCCCAAAAGTGCAATGAAAAAGAAAATAATAATTAAAAATAAATGAATAAAAGTAAAAATAAGTATTAGATGTTGAATCTTCTTAAATATTATTTCCTCACTTTCTCAAGGAATATTAAATGAAACTCATTTCACTGGGGCTGGAAAGATGGCTCAGCAGTTAAGAACACTGACTGCTCTTGCAGGGGACCCAGGTTTGATTCCCAGCACCCATATGGTGGCTAACAACTGTCCATTACTCCAGTTCCAGGGGATCTAACATGTCTTTTGACCTCCGCAAGCATTGCACAACACTGGTGCACTTACACATGTGCAGGCAATATAGTCAAACACATGAATTAAAAACAAATAAAATCTTAGGAAACTCATTTCATTTTGGATATTACTGTGCACATTTTATACTGAGAATGCTTAGAGTAGGAACTGAATAATGGAATTTTATTTAAATGCTCTTGAAATTTATTTAGAAACATTTAAAAATATTTATTCTTTTTTTATTTTATGTATTTGAGTGTATTGCCTGCCTGACTGTAAGTGCACCCATGTAGTGCAATGCCTGCAGAGGTCAGAATAGGGCATTAGTGCCCCAGAACTGGAGTTAGTTAGGATAGTTGTTGGCCGCCATGTGGGTGTTGGGATCAAACCTGGATCCTCTGCAAGAGCAGCCAGTGATCTTGACTGCTGAGCCATCTCTCCAGCTCCTTGAAATTTACTTTAAATGTGTGATTTCCTAGTGCAATATTTTTGATATTTCCCTATCCCTGTTTCCTTTTAAATTTTATTATTATATTAATAATTGTGTGTGTGTGATATGAAAGGGTATGCACATACCATGGCATATGGTTAGGTTATCAGGTTTTCTTGGCAAGCACATTTACCTGCTGATCCATCTCCTTGGTCTTCATCTCTATTTTTTTTTTCTTGGAAAATGTAAAAATGAATTATTGTCATTTGAAATAAAATGTACAACCATAAGTCGTGAGAGTCTGGGGAAGCAGGGAAAATAAAAGAACACCAAAGAGCCAATTCTAGAGTAAGGACATAAACCTCTGACCCCTGACCCCTTGGCAAAGGAGGGGAAGGGTGTTTACCCCATAATTTTTGGGGTGTTTTTTTTTGGAGGTCGGGTCTCACTATATATCCCTGGCTGGCCTGGAACTCATAGAGATCCACCTCCCCCTGCCTCCAGAGTGCTGGAATTAAAGACATGCACCACCACACCCAGAATTTTGTTTTATTTTTGAGACATCTCACTGTGAAGCCCAGGCTGGCCTGGAACTTGAAGCTATTCTCTTGCCTCAGCCTCCATTGTGTTGGGATTACAGGCATAGTCCACCATGCCCAGAAAGCCATTAGTTTTTAGATAAGCAGAGAATATGTGCTGTGCTTGGTGTTGCTTCTGGGATAAGCCATCTTTTAGGCACAGAGCACTACTTTCATCAGAAGACCTCTGGGACACTGGCAAAACCTTGGAAATCACATAACACCCCCCCCCCCCAGTCATGCACATGAAGACAGTGAGGCTGATGGGGAAGGGTACACATCCAAAGTCACAGTCGATCAAAAAGGTGAAGTAGGAACTAGAACAATTCAGAGAGTTACAGCCACATGCCTGGGTGTGCACAGCAGACCACTATACATGTCTGTCAAATGAGACAGAAATGGCAATGGTTTTCAGGTAGTAGCCACTGCTCAGTGGTCCCTGACCTTGATGAAAAGTGGCTACACAAATGCCAAGAACTGAATAGTGGTCATGAACCTCAGGACTTTTTTTTTTTTTTTTTTTTTAGCACCAAGTGGTGGAGCTTTCCTACCTGCTCCGTTCTTGGGGTCTCTCACTTAATTGTGCTGTTTCTTGAAGACTCCTGGGCTTGTGAGAGTTGAGAAGAAGTCAGCAAGTTCTGGGAGTGGGAGTCAGCCTTGTCATGTACCCTCCTGCCCCCCCAGTTTCAGAATGAGAGAGAGAGAGAGAGAGAGAGAGAGAGAGAGAGAGAGAGAGAATGGAAAAAGGGAAGACCAGAGTTGTTTCTTGTTTCTGGGCAGTGGGCTGCCTCTTTCCAGCATCAGAGACTAGTTTAGAATATCTTTTCCTTGAGCTGAGAGGTTATTAGTAGCTCTTTGTTCCTGAAGTCTCACCCAGCTGTCATGCGGAATGCCACGTTGGCAAGGACAACAGTATATATACTCCAGGATGACAAAGATGGCATACACTCCAGTTCACACTGGAAACAGTGGCTTTTCATCATCAACTTCATCTCCTTCTAAGAGTGGAAGAGAAGAGACCAGAGGATGCAGAAGAAGAAGATGACAAAGGACAGCAGACTGTGACCAGAGAAACCATGGTGAAGTGGAGCTGGACTAGGGTCCCATCTCAGTCCAGCATCAGTGAAATCTGGTACATCTTGTCAGATTCAAAGCCATAGGATAGTAATTGCAGAGCTGGAATTTGAAACTAGTCTATGGCTAGTTCAAGGCTCCTCAATGCCTCTATCCCCAGTGCCTGGGAGGGCTCTTGACCAGGAGGCCCCAGGCAGTAGTGGTGAGGGGCCTGGACCTCCTTAAATTTGGAATGCAGGAATGCAGGAATGGAGTCCCAGCCCAACCTGGGGAGCAAGTGCTTATCTCTATGTTTCTATAGGAGTTCAAACACTCTAGTTGGTCTTTTATTGTATTACTGTATTATCTATTTTACCCACTATGGTTTTCATGAATGTATATGTTATTTAAAATTTTTGTCTATAAAAGTGCCAGAACGGTGGAACTAACCTTCTTGGATGTTTAACAGACATACCTTGAGATCTATACTAATTGGGTCAGAGGGACAAAAAGGACACTTTTTGCTCCTTGCCCTCCTAGGTCGATTAGTTCCCAGGGACTATGAGCATCTCGCAAAA
>NW_008347042.1:5504460-5521298 GCF_000622305.1 Nannospalax galili
AGTTATTCAATAGGTTAATGCTGTTGTAATGAAATGCTTCTTCTAATTAAAAAAAAAGACAAAAAAATTTTTTTGTCTAATACACAAAATTATTGTAATACAGATTTCTGTTAGATTTCTAGTTCAGTAGGTCAGAAGCTGGACATCATCATTCTGTCCTAATCACAATAATAACTGAAAGCTCATCAAAATGGAAAATCAATTTCATTGTTTGATCCGTCATCATAAAAGAAGAGTCACAGAGCAAAATACTTCCCCCTAAGTTGGAATGAGTGACAAATGAATGCACATGGTTGTGGTCCATTTAGGAGGAACCTAAAAGCACAGACCTCTGTAGGAGCTAGTCCAAAAGTTAGGAAACTTAAGTTTTTACTGATTCATTTGGCTTGAGGTTCAACTTACATGTATATATACACATAGAATATTTAGGAAATTGGGCTCTGGAAGTGCAGCTTAGTGATAGAGTATGCACAGCATACCCTGAATTCAATTCCCAGCACACACAATGAATAGCACAGTCCAGAGGGACCCAACCAATAGGCCCCTAACCTTTTATGAGTTATACATCAAGAAGATCAACTAAGTTCTTAGAGAAAAACATCCTTGTGCTTCCAGTAATGGGGCGAACTGCAGCAATATGCAATGCCACATTACTATGATGCCTGAATCAAAACTGCATGACTGTTAGCATCCATTTTTAACCAGAAGAGGACTCAGACTGCTCTGAAAAACTTTCCTTCAGAGTCCTCCTGGAATTGTGTTCTTGAACAAAGGCCTTCCTCACTGTTGAAAAACTTATAGCCAGCATGAAATGGGGATGTAAAAGTTAACCAACAGTGTCACGGTGCAGTGACCATAGTCCAAGCCTTAAGGGCTTAGGGACCTCGACGGATAGAAATCAGGACACAGGGAATGCAGAGGTCTATGTGCCAGTGCATGTTTATTGTGAACCAAACCAAGCTTATATAGGAATCAGATCTGGAGTAACCAAGGAATAGCCAAGGATACATTATGTTACCACTAAGAATACATTACTTCACCAACCAAAACACACAACGTTTACAGTATCCAAGATTCAGCTACATAATATTTATAATATCTTAGATATAAGGTGTACTGTTTGTGATTACTCTTAGCAACTACTATAATTCATTATTTCTATATAGAAACCAAGCTAAGGGTGCTGAGAAACTCCGGTGCCCATAAACTGAAACAGAACTCTTTGGTTATGTTTCCAAGACTGCCAATTAATCAGGGAAGCATAGCCTGTCAACTCAGACCACAGAAGCAGAAAGCAGGGAAACTCCCAGGATGGAAGCATTCTTTCTCCAATGCTTAAGTCAAGGCAAGCTGCCACAGCCTAATGCAGCAATGGCTGTGCCCATAATAATAGTAGTTCCCAACACGACAGTACCTTATCAGAGAAGGATACCTTCTCTCCATTCTTTGCAGGGGCCTTTTTAGGCTTCAGCTCTGCTTTGGAGGAGGAAGTTTAGGAGACAGTCATGCAGATTTTCTCTGTGGCCATTGCTTCTTGGCTTCATTTCCTTTAGCATTCCCTTCAGCCTTTCTTTTGGGCAAGGTGGTGATGGTGTGAGGCCAGTGGATGCAGGTGCCTGAGACCAGGATGCAGTGGTGCCAGGTAGCTGGTAGGTCCAGAAATTGTTCTTGCTTCTTCTTCCTCTTAATATTGTTGCTTCTTTTTTCTTTTTAACTCTTTTTATATGTATGTGCATGTGGCACACACTTGTGTGCATGAGTATGTATGTACATGTGTGTGGAGCCCCAAGACTGCTATCCGGAGTCTTCCTAGATTACTGTCTGCTATACTGACTGAGGCAACGTTTCTCAATTGATCCCAGAGATCAATGATAAGGGCTAATCTAGTAGCCAGCTTGCTCTGGGTTTCCCCTGTAGCCACTTTCCCAGTCCTGGAATTACAGGTGGATTACCACATTCACCTGGCATTTCTGTGGGTACCTGTATAGTAAGTACTTTATCCACTGGGCCAGCTCCTTAGCCCTCATTTTTTTTAAAGCAGTCTGCCCCCAGTATGAACCAATTAACAAGAGACTTAAGATGCTAGAGTTACATCATAGACTAATTGACCAGGGATAAGGAAAATATGCAAATGAAGTCTACTTACACCTTCTGTGTTTGAGATGGAAATATGCACCAGCCTATTCTAAAAATTCATACCACAGAAATGGAGAGGAAACTAAGAAGCAGGAAGGAAACACATCCTAGGAACATAGGTTCATTATCACTACCCATCGGGCTATGGACTTCTCCACTCTCCCTTCCCCTTCACCATATCTCTAATGTCTATGTGTGATAGCCTTTTACCCAAAAGATTATCCAAAAATTAAGAAAAAAACTGTACAGTATTTTAAGAGGCAAAATATACAGATCAAAGCAAAAGAGAAAGCATCAGAGCCAGATATGCTAGAAAAGTCGAAATGATAATATTTGAGATTTAAAACAATTATAGTTAAGAAGCCAAGTCTCTATGAAGTAGTATATGTAACACTAATCAACTGTATTAGAGACACTATGTTAATTTTAGAGAGAGTGAAGTTTAGATGAAGGAAAGCTGTCAATGATAAGGAAATGTGCTACATAATAGCAAAATAATAAGCCCTCTAAGAAAATGTAGTAATATTTAGGACTTACCTAATAAAAGAATATAAAAAATACGAAGCAATTACACCAGGTGTGGTGGTGTGCACCTCTAATCCCAGCCCTTGGGAGGCAGAAGCAGGCAGATTTCTGTGAGATTGAGGCCAGCCTGGTCTACACAGTGATGTCCAGGCAGGCTGGGACTAGGGAAGACCCTGTCAAAATAAACAAACAAACGAACAAACAAACAAACAGGCAAAATATAATAAAATTGCAGAAAGAATTTACCATTATCTGTGGATACTTTAGCATCTCCTTATAAGAAATCAGCATATCAGTCAGGCAAACAATGGCTGAGAGCATCAGTGAGCTAAACAGAGTTACCAGTCAACTGGTTATGTGAAGGACAGCCCCTGGCGGCTTCAGGAAATACAGCAAATGCTTACTGTTTTCAAGCTCACAGGAAACATTCATCAAGACTGACTTTTGGGTCATAAAAAACATTCCAAGAAATTCTAAAAATAGAAATCTACTATGTCTATTTTCAGACTACAAAGCAATTAAAAAATAACAAAGGAATAGCTGGAAACCTCTCCAAGTTATTAGAAATTAAGGAAACATCTTAAACAGCACACAGGCTCCACTGAAGGCACATAGCACATGCTGCTCCGGTTTGCAGTAGCTGCTAGTGAAGTGCTGCCCCCTCCTGACACAGATGTCTTAAGGAAAGCAGAAGGGGGAGAGACTGACCAGGAGGTGTCCAGGGGCAGGATGCACCATCAACAGAGAGGTGGCCAGAGCCATGCCGGCTGTGCAGGCTGTAGCAGAGATGTGCCACAGGGACTTGAAGCTGAGATTCTCCCAAAGTGCCTTGGAGTGAATAGTTTGAAAAGGCACAAATCCTGCCTCTGCTTGGATGGGCAACAACATAGAAACAAAAATGTGAATTTGGCACAGTCTCACTGAAAGCTACGACTATTCCAGTTAACAAATTGGGATATTGGTGGGGAAATTTTACACACACACACACACACACACACACACACACACACACACACACACAAAGCTCTGACTGGGAAAAGAATACTCGGTAACACAAGTAAACAAAAGCACAAGTGGATCTTCCATTCCACTCAAAGATTAGATACTAAAAGCCTTGGGTCAAAATTACAATTCCTAATACACCAGGTATAAATTAGTAACTAGCAGGTGCGGTGTCTCAGGGTAGGGAATTCATGCAGACAATGACGTTTCCTGCAGAAGCTTCTCTCCACAAGAAGGATATGCATACAACAAAGAAAGATTTGCTTTAATTGTTAGAGGCTACCCACATTCCCTCATCTGGAAGCCTTTAACAAAATGGAAGTGAAAAGATTTTTAAAAGGTAGGTAGGATTAGAGACAGCACAGAATACACATTCGTCCTTACTGAGATATACTGATTGCTCTTATAGTATCTTCTATTTCATTTTATTTCTTATTTTTATTCATGTTCATTTTTCTATTCACCTTTTTTGTACTCCAATTATTTGCTTGCTTTATTCTAGCTAGTATCTTGCAAAAAACAGGCTTTTATAACAGTTCTTTCTTTTCTGCACCTATTCTATGATATTTTCTCCGTTACTTTTTACATGCTGGGATTACTGGTAAAAATGAAGTTCCCATTTTGGGTTAGTCTCATTAATAGAATTTTAAAATGGGCTCAAAAGGAAGTTCAAGGATAATTTTATTAGCATTTGAGGAGAAAATGATAATACAGGTTACACAGCAGTAGAAAATTAACTAATACAGACTGCTTTTGCAATGACTAGAGCAACTCCATTTTGCACAAAGTAGCCACCTTAGACTTCAAAAATCAGAGACACAGCCAGCTAAAGGTCTGGACTTAGTTCCAGCAAACCACTTCCCCCCAGAAGTTTGTTTTCCTTTTAGAAATAACTGGCCACAGAAGGAAAATCGCCACCCAGACATTGCAGCCGTGCTTCTTGCCCACCCAAGGGAAAATAATGTAAACAATATCCTGTTTTTCTTAACATGCTGAAATATAATCAGAAAGCTGTCAAGGTCTCTATACGTCTATTAAGAAAATGACTAACAATTGCTTGTTTTAACTTCTTTAAACTTGCTTATTGCTGCATTTAATAAGGATCAGTGTGACCCCACTGTCCTTGCAACTGCCAATACCACAGGAATGAAGCAGCTTGTGGTTTTTGCCTTTAAAAGACCACCCCAGCTGCACAGCAGTCTCCCTTATTTGGCCTCTGGAGACTGTCAGCCAGCTGCAGCTCTAATAAAGATTTGGCTAATTAAAATCTGAATTGGGTCTGGTGGTCTTTTCCCTATGGTCTTGAACTTCATAATGCTTTATCACTTGGGGAAAGCTCTCTCTCTCTCTCTCTCTCTCTCTCTCTCTCTCTCTCTCTCTCTCTCATCTCTCATTAGACTTTACCATTAAATTATATCACAATTTCTTTTTCCAGTTGAACTTGTGGTACGGTATGTGTACTTTACACATGTGTGTGCATGTGGAAGCCAGAAGCTGACATCAGGCATCTTCCTCAATTCCTCTCTGCCTTATTTTAAAGACAGGATCTCTCTTACTGAACCTGGGGTCTCACTGTTTCAGCTAGATTGGCTGGCCAGAGAGCACCAATGATTCTCCTCTCTACACTCCCCCAGTTACACTCCCCCAGGGTTACAGCCACGCACAACTGCACGTAGCCTTTATGTTAGAGCTTGGGATCAAAATCAGGTCCTCATGTTTGCACAGCAAACACTTCACCCACCAAGCACTCTCCCTAGCTCCATACGTAGACATTTTAGTATAATTTCACACTCTTTTATTTTTAACCTAGAATACTTACATAATTGTTCCTCAAGTTAAACACTTCTGGAAAAAAAGTAACCACAAAACTAGACATTAAGAAGTAATTAAAAGGTACTAAATTAAATCTTCCCCCAAACACACAATATTCTTTAAGTTTGATCTTTCATAAATCTTTTTTTTATTTTACTTACTTGGACTCTCTGTGACATGTTTAAATTGAATGATTTTGTCCTAATTAAAAAAAAATTCATATTGGAAAAATCATTTATTTTAATAAAAACAAATTGAGCTTCTTTTTTTCTTATTTGATGGTTCCTTTCTGTCTTCTGTTCCTTTTTTCAAAATTTAGAAATTCTTCATAAAAATGTATTTCATATCCATAATTTTCCATTTTTTTCTTTATGGTATCTTTCTGTACTTCTGTTTTCAAAACTTAGAAATGTTTGTTTCTCTTTAAAAAACTGTCCTTGCATTCTTGCCGTCTTTCCCAGTCTTCTCCCACCAACATCTCCCATGTTCCTTCACTCTCTCTCAATTTCTTGTCCTCTTCTTTATTATCATTACCTGTTCATAATACATTTATAAACACACTCACACACAGATAGATAGATGATAGGTAGATAGATAGATGGATAGATAGGTATAGATGTAGATATATAATGCAAGTTAATTAAGTGGTCCTCCTGTATGGTATATACCTGTGTTTTGGGCTATCCATTTGGGATTAGGTAACCTCTCAGGGAGTTAGTCCTTGGAGAGACATAATTCTCCCTCCCTTAGCATCCATTATTCATTGACTGCCTGTACCTCTTCATCTTGAGGTGGGACTGTGACATTTCCCCTGTCCACTTTGGTATATTGACTAATTTTGTCATTATGCAGATCTCATTAGACTACCCTGCTGTTGAGATTTCATTGGTGCAGCTCCCCTATCATGACTAGAGTGCATTAACTAGCAGCGGGTGTCTTGCTCCTCTGGCTCTTACATTCTTCCTACCACCTCTTCCATGATCCTCCCTGAGCCTTGGTTGCATTGTTCTCTGCGTCTGACCAGTCGTGGAACTTTGTAATAGTCTCCATTTGTTGCAAAAAGGTCTTGCTGAGTGGTGAGAGGTACACTTATCATGGTATGTGAGCCATAGCAGCTCCAGGAGGGAAGACGGCAAATATTTTTAATAAAATGACTGTATTTCGGTGTCAATCCAGAAAGCTGTATGTGAAACACAGAAAATGTGAATGTTAGATCTTAAGTGTTCAACAGCTACAAATGCAGGCAAAATATGCTGGAGACATTTTTGTTTTGGGGTATTTTTCAATCATCAATTTTGTTAACCAATAGGATTATAAAACCAATAGGATTTATAACAGACACATAAAAAGTGCTTGTGTTAAAAAGCATTAAGTTTTCATTTTAGCACACAACTCAACCAAAGGCATATAAGATTCTGCCATCTTTTCATTTCATGTTTTTTTACTTTGCTTTGGGTCGCCTGCTTGTCTCTAAATATAGGGCCTGTTAATTTTGTAAAGTGAATCTACTTAAATTATTCATCTCCTTCAAACTAAAGTCACTGAAATAAGTTGTGATCTCAAACCTTGGATTCCAAGAACAGCAGAATTTATTAAGCCCACTCCCAGATGAGATCATCATCCATTAGAATGAGATACATGCTGCAGCTTGAGCAATCATCTCTGGGGAATTAGAACTGAGACAATGACCAAGAAAACTGTAGCCTAACCAGGACCACTTGATTATGCATAGCTCTTGGCCCTTATGCCCCCCCCCCATATTTAAATGTAAAGTTCTTATTTGTAGCTTGAAGAAAAAAAGATCCTTAATCTAGAGAAAGAGGTACTTATCAAATTGAAAGAGGCATACAGAACATCAAATAAAAATGATGGAAAAACCCAAAAGCCCCCAAACCTCTCCATGTCATATTATAATTAAAACATTAAAAATATAGACTAAAGAAAGGCATTAAAAGCTTCAAGGGAAGCTGGGCATGGTGATGCATGCCTTTAATCCCAGCACTTGGGAGGCAGAGGCAGGCAGAACTCTAGTAGATACAGGTCAGCCTGTTCTACATATAAGCTCAGGCCATCTGGAGCTACAGGGAGACCCTGTCTCAAAAAAAGAAAAAGGCTTCAAGAGAGGACTAAAGTCACATATAAAGGGAGGTCCATCAGAATGTTTTAATAGAATTTGTTTTTAATTTTTAAAACTTATTTTATATGTTTGCATGTGTGTAGCTACACTGTGTGCATACAATTTCTAAGGAGGCCAAAAGAGGGCTCAGATTCTCTGGAACTAGAGTTACAGACTATTGTTAGCTGACATGTAGGTGCTGGGAACCACACTAGTGTCCTTTGCAAGAACAGCTAGTGTTCTTAATCCCTTGAGACATCTGTCCAGCCCCATTAATAAAAAAATTTAAAGCCCAATTGTTACTAGATTTATGAGTCACAGCCTGTGCTTCCAACAATTCAGGTTCAGCCACCCATCTTCAATAAGCCAATTAGGAGAGCCAAATCAATAGTGAAAAGCAGAGAAAAAGAGATGAATTCAATATGACCACATTTAGAACAGGGACAAGGAGATCCAGTGATTCCCCCCAAGTCATTCTTCCCTTCTTTGGGGTCCTGACATGAGGGTAGAGTTTAAACAGAAAGCAGGAGAGACACATAACTAATCAGCCTGGCACGGTGTGATATCCTGCCCACATCAACTCAGCTCCATGTCTCCTCAGCAAGTTCAGTCTCTCCTGTAAGGTCATCTGACAAGTTGTAAATTTCTCCCAGAGGCAAGTTCCTCCTCTGGATGCTCCTGGGGCATCAGCCATTTCATCTCCCAGCAGGAGATTCCTGGAGAAATCGAATTTCTTGGGGTCCATTCTTCCAAGAGCTTGAACATCTCAGATACTGTCAGATTACCATGCCTAATAGACATTTTTTAATTACCCTTTGGCTTTTAGTTACTTTTGGAAAGGCAGGTATAAGCAACTGCATCTTGTTGGTTTGGGACAGGGTCTTGCCCAGAAGCCCAGGCTGGCCTCAAACTTAGGATGTTCTTGCTTCTGTTTTCCAAGAGCTAGGATTATAAGAAAGTACAACCATGCCTAGCATGGCTTCATTTCAATTCATCTTCTCTTTTCTTTGAACAATATTCTCTGAAGACATCACTGATTAAGCATCGAGTGTCTCATTTGTCACTGTCTCTTAATGCTGGGGATCAGATTTGTCTCAGTTGGTCCCCCATTGGGGAGAGGTAAGTGATAGATGTAAAGTAGTTAGTGCCAATAAACTCTTTAGACCATATAAATATAAAAAAGTCAGCAGCAATTAGCTTTATTACACAGAATTATATAGAAGCTCATTATGTATTAATTTAGGTTTTATTTCTAAAGGGATATTTAGAATCTTTAGTAGGATAAGTCTGTAGACTGAACTGATAATCCAAGGATCTGAGTGCAACCGATTATGACTAGTAATAATCAGCTCTATACAGATTAGAGACACATGCACCAACATCACAGTGTTATTAGCAAAAACAATGCGTTTTTCTGTAAGAAACAGTATACTTTAAAATGAAATGGAGATTACTTTTTAAAGGTTAAAAACTTAATTTTATGTCTTATGGGGTTTATACTGAGTTCAATATTGTGTAACTGCATTAATTCAACAGTGAACCTAAAAATTTTATAGCCACTTTTGAAAGAGATGTATCTTTGCTCTGGAAACTGTTATTGAGTATGCTAAAGCTGTAATGAAATGCTTCTTCTAAAAAAATTCATTAAATAAATTCCATTAAAATATTTAAATCTCATATAAATTCAGGAAGAGCATTATTACATATAGACTATGTACAAGTGTATCTAATATACAATAACAAAATATTTATTTTGTTAGGGCAAATAGGGTTTCAAATGGCGAGATTTTTCCCAGATGGCTTTTTAAGTATGTAAGACACTAGAGGTCAGCATTATACCACACATGTACTGGAACCTTTTAATAGAGGGTGGTCAGGATCTCTGAAGATCTACCATTATCCATTTTAATCAGATCCGATTTGGTTTCTGGAGTCAGTAGCTAAAGGAACTAAATAAAAATGTTAGCATGGTCCAATACAGCATGAAAAGATTCAATAATTTGTAATAGTTGTTTCTTTAAAAGATCAAGGTTAGGTACAGCAGTGGATAGCAGAGTTTCCTTTTTAGCCTTCTCTAGTCCACCTTCACCATGAGTTGCCGCCCTCTCTCACCCAGGTCCTGTCATGGGGCTGTCTTAATTATCCCTGATCGGTGGGGTTAGCTTCAGCTATTCATTCTGGTCCAGGGCCAAAGGGAGACAGAGCTGTGCTCTCTCCTCCTGTGCTCATTGCTCAGGCTGACTCTGTCTGCCCCTGCTGTTAGGATCTCTCCTTTAGCTCCTGAGAAGACCTTTAGTTAAACAACAGCACTTACTGGTCACCTTGCACATATTAAACTTACATGCCTAATTCTGTGTTTGTATAATATATAAAGTTAAGACACACAGCTATACATATTTTTGCCATAGATACATAGCAGGGTGTACTAAAATCACCTCATAAGAGTGGCTTACAAAGTGGCTACTTAAAATTTCAACACAATCTTATACTTGAATGAACTTTGACTTTGTTAAGACAACTTCCTAAGAAGCCAAAAGTTTGTAAATGTAAAGATAAATTTTTTTTTAACAAATCACAAAATCTTGTCTTTTTAGTCATTTATACAATATTGCTAAGAGCAGAAAATATCCTTAAGAAAGTCTTGAATTGGGTTCTAGTTTTCCATTTGTGCTTTTATATTTTTATATCAGGAAATTAACATTTTAAAGTAGATGAATCAAATTTCATTACTTTTCCTCTTATCTTCTCATCCTTGGTTTAAAGACAGACCAGATTTTCCAAATATATTCAGAAAAATGCAACTTTTAAATTTTGAAATGTCATAAAATGGTAGGCATTGTTTACAGGTGCAGTCTGTTGTATATTTTCCCAGGTTCCCAACAGATAACTAGTATACAAAGCATACAACTTATTTTTAAAGTAAACACCCATATCTACCCACTATACATTTTGAGAGCCAAGCAATTGATCAATCACTTTTTTAGCATCCTCAGGATTTTCAACTGTTATGAAATATTTAATAGATGACTAGCAAAGATCAATTTTAATATTACATTTTGAAATTTCAAGAGGCTGAATTGAGGCAGGATAGAAGGGCAGGGACATTTTGGGAATATGAGAGGGAAAGGTCCCTCTCATCCCCAGGGTCTGATGAGAGCCTATGGCCAGTGGGGAAACAAGAATTTCAGCACAATTACCAGGAGTTTCTATAAAGGCTGAATAGTCCTTTTACGTTCAGATATTTAAGTTAGGATAGTAATGACACTGGCTTAAGATTTGAATATATATGGCCTCTGGGAGGGCCTCACTTCTCTCCCTGACATTGCCTAAGAGTCTCAAACAGGCTTAAAGCCTATATAAAAAATCCTTTCCCACACTGCTTTACTATACGGCTAGTCCTGAAATTACTTTCAGTGTCCAAATCATGAATCCTCTTTAGACCTGAGTTGTGTCTTTTAAACTCTCAAGGGTCTCTCACACTGCTGAGGGTAGCTGTGTGGAGTTCTGCCTCCTGTGCCTATACTCTTAACCTGTAAAACCCTGACTGAATTTTGTTCAAGTTCTGACATACAAGTATTTTAAACTTTTTCAAAGACCCAAAGGTTAGAGAAACACTATTGCTTTTTCTTCTTTAACAATCATATAATACTAAGATGTCTGGTACTTATAAAAGCAGCCATTTCCAGTTACCAGAAGGCATTTCTTTTCAAAGTGACTGGGGCAGAAACAGAAGGGTGTTCACTTACTTCTAGGTCTGTACCTTGCTCTGTTTTAAAAGGAAAATTGATGAATTTAACAAACTGAAAGGACACAGAATAATGAAGATAAACACTATCTTTAGAAAAGTTTTGTCTTTAAAAATACTAATCTCTTGCTGGTAAGTTTACAAAAAGCTCATCTAGCACCCGATCAAGCAAAGACACACAATTTCAAACATACAGTCAGCACCAGACTTGTTTCTAGCAAACAAGTTTCAGTTCACTAAGAAAATAAAACTGTTTGAAGAAAGTAAGGGTAGAAAAGGGAAAGTTAATGCCTTGTACTACAAGGAGAGAAGAGGGGTTTTACTAAAAGCAAGCAAGAAAAAGCTCTCAAATGGATTATACATGTATATAGTCATATATGTATATAGTCATGGCATTTCATTAAAACATCTGAAAAACTGTGAAAATGTCTAACGGTATTTTTACTATGTTTCATCTGCTAAAGTTACACAGCACATTCACTGCAAACATCGTAACAGGCTATCTACAGATATGAATAATGAGTTGAGTTTAACAATTCAATGCACAGAAACATTGCCTTTTTGTGAAGAATATTGTTTTTATCGTAATTATTTTGTAATGTCCATTCACATCAAACTGTTAAGCTGGACAGGAGACAGTCATTAGCAGGCTTGGAGGTCAACGAGGATGACTCCCCCCCTTCACTGTCACCTTTAAACTACATCTCCCATTTCCCCATGCAACAACATACACAAAAAGGCAAGGACCACACTGCCTTTTCTCAAGCTCCAAATACCATCTGAAAGGAAAGATGGTACAGGTATCAAAGCCCGCCCAAAGGCCATTAAGGAAAAGTTACTTTCCCTTGTCAAAGAAGAGAATCTGAATTCCACCTCTGGACTTGGGTGGAGATGTGACACACCAACCAATTTTCTAAATTATAACATTAAATGTTATTGTCTGCTCCCTTAATGAAGTTATTTACAGATTCTTACTGTTCAGCTTGTCCACTTTTCTGAGCTCAATTAAAACAACAAGAAAATTAAACGGTTCCTTTGCCCCCTGTTTGTATCAATAAGCCCCATAAATTTAACTGGTCCAGACTATAAAAAATGTCCAGTCTATCTGTTGGAAGACCCTCTTTTCCAGTCTCATTGGTCAATTACCTGGTGATAGAACCACTCCCAGGAAGGCAGGTTATGCTAAATAGATGGGTGGAATACCTGGTGTGTTAATGAGGTAGTGAATATTTCCTGTCTGGAACTAGCACAGATCCCGGAAGAACTTCCAGACCAGCCACAGTCATGGAGGTCTCCGTAAGTCTGCCCACTTTCCTGAACTCTTCAGGAACGCGTAATTTCTCCTTTTCTTCTTCATGCCTTTCTTTCTAAACATGCTTTCTTTAAGGCTTTGGGCTGCCCCTAGCATCTGTGTTTCTTCACTTTTTCTCTAAGGCTTCCTTCTCCCAGCCATGTGGCTGTGAGTCAAGCTGTGTCTGACCTCCCCCACAGGCTCCAAACCTCCATGGCTCCATGATTTTCTTTACTTCTTCCCATCATTCACCTCCTCAAGGCAGCTGACCAGCTCACCTGCCCTGAGGATTTTTCTTTAACATTCTAATGTGGAATACCTGGTGTGTTAATGAGGTAGTGAATATTTCCTGTCTGGAACTAGCACAGATCCCCACAGAACTTCCAGACCAGCCACAGCCATGTAGTTCTCCATAAGTCTGTCTGCTTTCCTGAACTCTTCAGGTAAGTATAATTTCTCCTTTTCTTCTTCATGCCTTTCTTACTAAACATGCTTTCTTTAAGGCTTTGGGCTGCCCCTAGCACCTTGTATTTCTTCACTTTTTCTCTAAAGCTTCCTTCTCACAGCCATGTGGCTGTGAGTCAGACCTCCATGCAGGCTCTAAACCTGCGTGGCTCCATGGCTTTCTTTCCTTCTTCCCACTACTCACCTCCTCAAGGCAGGGGTCAAGATTACCAGCTCGCCTGCCCTGAGGATTTTTCTTTAAGATTCTAATAAAATTGTAAAAGCTTCTGTTTTGTGTCCATTCTTAAATTCTTTTATGAATGAGACTAGGAACCCTCTAGGGGACCCTCTTTCTCCCCATCTTTCTCCCCATTTCACCCCTTTCCATCTCTTCATATACTGATCAAACTCCCTGCAGCTTTGTGTGAACCTGTATTCCTGAGCCTGCCTGCTTTGCCCTTCTCTCAAACTAAATTGTTCTCAAATTTCCTTCCAGTCCAGTTTCCAAATTCCTGAATCTTCAGTACTAAGAACCCACATTTTGAGAGAAACATTTACAACCAATTAAAATATTTTCTATTGAAGAAAGATCACAGGAATGCAGCCTTTGTCATGCTATTTTGCAGTCTCCCACCCACACCTTGTAGAACTTTTGTTAATAAAAAGGCCCTGTTGCACATCCAGAACTTGGACTTGACTGCTTAGAGCTCCTCACCCTGTCCCCCTTTTCTTCTCACTGATTCTTTTAAACTAGCCAACCTGGAAAGATTGTGAGGTCAGACCCCAGTCAACAAGGAAAGACACCGTACTTCTGTATTAAGATAAAAGCTTGTTAAACTTCAGGCTCAGGTGTTCTTGTTCCATTGAGATTACACAACCTATTCCTTAGCAAAAGTGAAATCTGCCTTGAGTTACCTTGTCCACCTGCTTTTTCTGTGGTATCTCTGGGGGTTCTTGGAGCTCAGATTTTATTAATAACTATTTATACATCAAAATATATAATTTATGAGATTATTTACAGTACAATGGATTTATTAGCAACTATTCCAAAGGAAAACCAGGACATCTCAACATGGACTCTCTCTCTGTCTCTGTCTCTGTCTCTGTCTCTCTCTCTCTCTCTATATATAATATACATATATACACATATATGTATATATTATATAAAATATTAAAATGTATAAATATATTATATATTTATTTATATTTTTTAAATGGACCAAGACAAAAGAATTCCAACATACAGGCAAATCCTAAAATTAAACTTTTAATTTTTCATTTTAAGCTTGCCTAACAAAAGCAGTTCAGACATTTTCTGAGCATTTAGTAAAATGTTAGTTTTAACTATCTTTAGGTTATTTTGACTAAATTCTGTAATCAAGTTTTTCCTCAGCTTCACTTTCCCAAATTAACATTTGAACTCACCAGGCCCAAATTACTAAGAAATAAGCATAAAACCAACATTTCATTTAATATTTTAGATAAGCCTGCCTGAGGAAAAATTCAGTAAACCAGTCATTTTTTAAACTTGTATTCAAATTATATCTAAATTCTTGCATCTTAGCTTGCTTCTAAAACAGGCACAGGATCAATTTATACACACAAATGCTCATACATGGCTCAAATAGAGTAATTGCTCAGTCTGTGAGGCTGGGTATCTCAGCAGTTCTGATGTGGCATTGAAGGCCTAGAGGATTCTTGGAGAGCTGCTGGTCTATGCTGAAAGCCCATAGAAGTTGGCTGTAATGCCAGCAAAGGAATGCCATAGCAATAAGGCAGACAGCCTTGCAAGTGAGAATGAAGGCCAGCAGGCTGAAAGAAAAAGTTTCCTTTTTATCATAACTTTTTATCTGGGCTGCCACTAGAATGTGCCACCTACTTTTTGGGTGGGTCTTCCTGTTTCAAATAATCCAACAAAGGAAGTCACTCATAGGAGCATTCAAAGGTGAGCATTTTGGTTGACTCCAGATCTAGTCAAGTTGCCAGCAAAGTTAGCCATCACAGGTCCACAGGTCAACTTGACACTCAATCTCATCTCCTTATGTCATGCATAATTTCCAAATGGAAAACAATAGCAAGGTCATAATTCTGCCTAATATGATGTAACTGCCCCACATAAGACCAAGTGCATTATATATGTTAGAATTGGTGGCAAAGTCCCTTGAGGAATGCTTAGGCTTTTAATGCCTCATAACTTCAATATGATAATACTAATTTACAACACTTAAATCACTGATGTTATCTCAATTAATGTTCCATTACTCTGTGAGCTTCCACATTAAACCTAAAAATCTCTACTCAATGGGCAGATATTGATAAAGTCTGCCTGATCTATTTTTTTTTTTTTCTTTTCTTTCCACCATCATCCTACATTCTTAAAATCCATTCCGACACGTATTCCCCAGAATTTTGTGTGACTGAATTAGCAAAATCCTCATTCTTTAGTGGTGTAGCTTACCTCCTCATAGACCATGCTATCTCACCCCTAGGGGCCTGCTTAGCCTTTAGTTTGGTTATAGATCTAGAGGCAAAAATTGGTGAGGACTGAGGGACATCAGCCTTGTCTTGCTTATCATCTCCTTCAGGGAAGGTTCTTGTGGGTTCTTCAGACAGTTCAGGATTAATTCCCTCTGACAGCAGGCAGAAGGGGTAATACTGCTACTGTGTGTGTGTGGGGGGTCAGGGTGGAGCTGCATCCTCTGCTAAGGGTGGGGTGACTACTCCCTCAGGCAAAATAAACTCTCAGGATCTGAGGATTCAAAATCCTCAGTCTCATTAGGGTCCTCCCACACACCTCCATCCTAAATTACAGGATCCTATGGTTTTCAATCAGTGCTTTTGGAGGGGAAAAGACATATTCCCCATGCAATTAATGTCATTTTTATGTGTGTCTATTGTTTTATGACTGATTTTTATACTTTAGAACATAAGACAAGGCATATTATGAATGCTTACTAAAATTTGTGTTGGAGAAAGAAATCAAAGCTAAAATGGAGAAAACTATCTTGAGAAATGAATACCACAGTTCTCTAGCAGAACATTTGTTTCCAACTGCCTTGCCTACTAAGAACTTCAATAAATTGTTAAAATATCTTTTTTTCGACCAGCTTCCTGGGGCCAGCTTCTTTCCTGGGTAAGTTTGGCCCTGTGCCTTGACTCCCCCAGCCTTGTTCCCCCTTCCAGCTCCCACACCTTGTCTCTCCTCCTAGTGTGGGCACTGGCCCATTTCTTCTCTTGGCACCTCAGACCTCTGGACTGCCCTCTTGGCCCAGACTCCCCACTGCTTCCTGACCCTTTGCACCCAGAGTAGTCCCAGGAGCCCTCAGGGCCTATTACCTACCCAACCTCACCTTTGCTTGCCTATGGCATGCCCTCCTCCCAGACCAGACAAGTCCCCAACTTCCTGATGCCAGCGTCTTTCCTAGAGGAATCCAGACCTTAGGAGAAAGCCTGAGAGAATCTGATTCTCCTCTGAGTTGGAACTCCAGAGCAGCAGGACAAAAGCCATTTGGCCCCTCCAATATAAAATCAAAGGCAAAAACCTGAGCCTAGACAAACCAGCTTTTCATGCCCAACAAGTAAACCACAAAGGCACCCAAAGTTTACAAAAAGAAGCAGACCCAAACTCAACAAAGGAAGGATAGAGTCTCACACAAGAATAAGAAACTACAAAAGAAATTCACATGTCAAAGTCACAGAGAAAAAAACAAACAAACCATGAAAAACCAAAATAATATATCCCCACGAAGTACCAACAGTCCTGTAGA
>NW_008347042.1:5521465-5536334 GCF_000622305.1 Nannospalax galili
TATTGATGAATACTCAGGATGACATGAAAAAGGAAGTGAAACACTCAATAAGCCAATTATAAATGACAGGAGAAAGCCTCACCAGTAGAATAAAAGAAATGGAAAACAGAATATCTAGACTGAAAGATAAAGTGGACAAATTAGACCACTCAAGCAAAGATTATGAAAAGTTTAAGAAAACAAAAGAATGGAATATGCAGGAATTGTGTGACACCATAAAAAGGCCAAACTTATACATCATAGGCATAGAGGAAGGAGAAGAATCTCAGGATAATGGTATGGACCAGATCTTCAACAGGATTGTAGAAGAAAATTTCCCAATATTGAAGAAAGACATGACCATAGAAATACAAGAAGCACAAAGAACATCAAATAGACAGGACCAGAAAAGAAACTCTCCATGGCACATCATAATAAAAACATGAAATGTAAAGAACAAAGAGAGAATACTAAAAGCTGCAAGAGAAAAACAAGTCACATATAAAGGAAAACCCATCAGAATTACAGCTGCCTTTTTAGTGCAAACTATGAAAGCCAGAAGAGCCTGGATCAAAGTATTTCCAGTTCTAAATGACCACAGATACCAACCCAGGTTACTTTATTCAGCCAAAATGTCTATTTTAATGAAGGGGAAAGAAGAATCTTCTTTCATTTAATGAAGGGGAAAAATTCATGTACACAAAACCAGCCCTTCAGAGAGTTCTTGAAGCAATACAAAGAGCTGAAGAAAGGAATGACTATACACAAGGGGTTATGGAAAGAAACTTAATGAAGGTGTAACTGTGGAAACACACAGTTACACCAAGAATGCAAACAGAAATCAAAACAACAGGAATCAGTATACAACTTTCATTAATAACTTTAAATATCAACAGACTGAACTCCCCAGTCAAAAGACACAGACTAGTTGAATGGATTAAGAAACAAAATCAATCTTTTTGTTGTCGCAAGAAACTCATCTCACTTTCAAGGACAGACACTACCTTAAGGTGAAAGGTTGGAAAAAAATATTCCAAGTGAATGCTACTAATAAAAAAGCAGGAGTTGCAATTCTAATATCTGACAAAATAGCCTTTAAACTAAAATGAATCAGAAGAGATAAAGAGGGCAACTTCGTTCTGATCAAAGGAACAATTGACCAAGAAGATATTACAATCATGAACATATATTCAACAAACTCTGGTGCACCCAACTTCATAAAAACAGTACTACAGGACTTTAAGACACAGATTAACCCCAACTCATTAATAGTAGGGGACTTCAATACCCCATTAACACCATTACATAGGTCAACAGGACAGAGAATCAACAGAGAGACATCTGAATTAAACAATACTATACATCAAATGGACCTAACAGACATCTACGTAGTATTTCACCAAAGCACCAAAGAATATACTTTCTACACAGCACCCCATGGAACTTTCTCCAAAATCAAACACATACTGGGGCACAAAACAAGCCTCAACAAATACAAAAAGATCGAAATAATTCCATGCATTCTATCAGACCACAATGCAGTAAAGCTTTAGAAAAAGCCCTAGTCACTACGTGAACACATGGCAATTAAACAATGCACTCCTGAATGATGAATGGGTAAAAGGAGAAATTAAGAAAGAAATAAATGTAATCCTAGATCTAAATAAAAAGGGCAATACAACACAACAAAACCTCTGGGGCATGTTGAAAGCAGGCCTTAGAGGGAAGTTTGTAGCTCTAAGTGCCTATTTTGAAAAATCAGAAAGAACACAAATAAATGACTTAACATTGCAACTCAAGACACTTGAAAAGCAACAACAGATGAAACCCAAACCCAGCACACAAGAAGAAATAACAAAAATAAGAGCAGAAATTAATGAAGTAGAAACAAAGAAAAGAGCACAAGTCAACAAATCCAGGAGGTGGTTCTTTGAAAAGATAAACAAAATTGATAGACTCTTAGCCCAGTTAACCAAAAGAAAGAAAGAGCACCTCCAAATCATCAAAATCAGAGATGAAAGGGGAAACATCACAACAGCCTCCAAAAAGATCCAGAGCATTATAAAGGAATGCTTTAAAAACCTATTTGATACTTAAATTTGAAAACCTAAAAGAAATGAAAGGGTATCTAAAAGCATGGGAACCTCCAAAACTAAATCAAGAAGAGATCAACAGCTTAAACAGACCCATAACATAAAAGGGAATTGAAACAGTAATACAAAGCCTCGTGACTAAAAAAAAGCCCTGGCCCAGATGGATTTACAGCAGAATTCTACCAGACATTTAAAGATCTACATCCAATACTACTTAATTTATTCAAAAATATAGAAATGGAGAGAGAACTTCCAAATTCCTTATGAAGCCAGCATCACTCTAATACCAAAGCCAGGTAAAGATACAACCAAAAAAGAAAACTCTAGACCCATATCCTTAATGAACACACATGCAAAAATTCTCAACAAAATAACTGCAAACTGCATACAGACACACATCAAAAAGATAATCCACCATGATCAAGTCAACTTTATTCCAGAGATGCAGGGATTGTTCAATATACATCAGTCAGTAAATGTCATAAATCATATAAAGGGACTCAAAGACAAGAACCACATGGTCATCTCAATAGATGCAGAGAAGGCCTGTGACAGAATTCAACATGTATTCATATTTAAAGTCCTAGAGGGAATTGGACTGGAGGGAACATACCTCAACATAATTAAAGCCATATACCACAAACTCACAGCCAACATCATTCAAATGGAGAAAAACTGGAACCATTCCCATTAAAATCAGGAACCAGACAAGGCTGTCCACTATCTCCACTCCTTTTTAACTCAATGCTTGAGGGCTAGAGGGATAGCGCAGCCATTAAAAGCTAAGGCTAACATAGTGCTTGAAACTCTTGCAAGAACAATAAGATAAGAGAAGGAAATTAAAGGAGTAATAATTGGAAAAGAAGAGATCAAATTATCCCTTTTTGCAGATGATATGATATTATACCTAAGAGATGCCAAAAATTCTACCAGAAAACTCCTAGAAATGACTAACAGTTTCAGGAAAGTGGCAGGTTACAAAGTTAATGTGCAAAAGTCTGTAGCCTTTCTATATACCAATAACAAGCATTCAGAAAAAGAGTACATGGAAACACTCCCTTTCATAAGAGCCTCAAAAAAAAAAAATCTCAGAATAAACCTGACGAAAGACATTAAAGACCTCTACAATGAAAAATTTAAATCTTTAAAGAAAGAGATTGAGGAAGACATCAGAAAATGGAAGGACCTCCATTGCTCATGGATTGGAAGAATTAATATTGTGAAAATGACCATCCTATCAAAAACCGTTTATAGATTCAATGCGATGCCAATCAAAATCCCCATGACCTTTTTCACAGAATTGGAAAAAAACATCCCAAGATTCATGTGGAAGCGCAAAAGACCTAAGACAGCCAAAGCAACCCTGGGCATTAAAAGCAATGCTGGGGGGCGGGGTACTATAGCAGATTTTAAACTATTACAAAGCTATAGTCATAAAACCAACATGGTGTTTGCACAAAAATAGACACACAAATCTACAAAATTGAAGACACAAATATGAGTACATGCAATTTCGGCCACCTGATATTTGACAAAGGGGCCAAGAACATTCACTAGAGGAAGGCAGCATGTTTAGCAAATGATGCTGGGAAAACTGGATCTCTACCTGTAGAAGAATGAAACTAAACCTCTATCTTTCACCTTGCACAAAATTTAACCCCAAATGGATCAAAGACTTCAATGTGAAGCCTGAAACTCTGAAACTGTTAGAAGAAAACACTGATAATAACCTACAAGATATAGGTATAGGAAAGGATTTCCTAAACCAGACATTTATTGTTCAGGAAACAAGGTCAAGAATCATCAAATGGGACCTCATTAAACTAAAAATCTTCTGTATATCAAATGAAGCAGCCAAGGAAGTGAAGAGAAGACCCACAGACTGGGAGAAAATCTTCACCAGCAACACATCTGACAGAGGTTTAACATTCAGAATATACAATGAACTCAAAAAAACAAAGAGTCAAGAAAGGAAGTGATCCAATTAAAAGATGGGCCAAGGAGATGAACAGAGAGCTCTCAAAAGAAGAAATAAAGATGGATAAGAAGCATCTTAAAAAGTGTTCCACATCACTAGCAATTAGGGAAATGCAAATTAAAACCACTTTAAAATTTCATCTTACCCAGTCAGACTGGCTAAGATCAAGAGAACAAATGATTCCAGTTGTTGGAGGGGATGTGGGGAAAGGGGAACACTCATCCACTGCTGGTGGGGCTGCAAACTTGTTCAACCCCTATGGAAATCAGTGTGGAGAACTCTTAAAACTACAAATGAACCTACCATTTGACCCAGTTATACCACTCGTTGGCATATACCCAAAGAACTCACCCTGCTGTAAAGACACTTGTACATCCATGTTTGTTTTTGCTCTTTTCACAATAGCTAAGAGATGGAAGCAACCTAAGTGTTCCTCAATTGACAAGTGGATAATGAATATGTGGTTCATTTATATGATGGAGGTTTACTCAGCTGTAAAGAAAGATGAAATCATGAAATTTTCAGGTAAATGGATGGAACTAGAAACTTATACTAAGTGAAGTAACACAGACTCAGAGAAACAAATGATGTATGGTGTCCTTCATATATGGATCCTAGCACCAAATCCTTATAAGTGAGTATGTATCCAGACATAATTACAGGAACCAGGACAATGAAAAGGAACCACACAGGGAAAGAAAAAGAAAGAATCTGAAAGAGAACAGTAGGAAATAGGTGTTAACCAGGGAGATATGGACAAAAATGGGGTCATTTTAATGGGGGGGGGGGTTGAGGGTTTTTACAAGGATCCTTGGGGATAAAGGGAAGGAAGGAACCCAGGAGAAGAGGGACCATAGGAGAGGTGTATTATTAAGGGAGAAGTGGGAAAAAGGGGGAAACCATGGCAAAAGGGTTAGACAATGAGAGAAATAAATAATGCCTATCTAGTTTTAAAAAAACAAGTGGGAACCATATTAGTCCAAAAACCTACTGACAAATTATGCACACAACTTGCTCAAGGAACATAATATATGTCTAGTCAGGGTTTATCTGAGAACATTTGGTTTTTGCCCAAGCTTTAGCTTTGTAATTCATGGTAATTAAAACTACCGGACTGGTGGAAGTAACCTTCTTGGATGTTTAACAGCCATTCTTTGAGGCCTATACTAATGTGGTCAGAGGGACTTAAAGGAGAGTTTTTTCTCCTTGCCCTCCAAGGTCGATTAGTTTCCAGGGGATTATAGAGAAACTCTTAAAATGTCCTGTAACTGTGGTGAGTCACCTGTTCTCTTGATCAAGGACTCCATGGAGACCCCACCAGATGGACCCCACACTTGAACCAGTGTCCAGTCTACAAAGAGGAGGGTCAACATAGAGAAAACATTTCCTCTATGCTTCCAAGTGAAACCAGCCAAGGTTGAATAGGACCTTTGACCTTCCTTCACATAGATGGAATTGGTAAAAGAAAGGAGCCAGGGGTGCCTCCCAAGCCCATGTGACCCCTGAGGAACAAATCCTCAAATGACCTTAAGAGTAAAAATAGGTTATCTGGGTCAACTGTGTGGTCTTAAACATCCAAAAGGAAAGTATAACCAATGATTAAAGGGATCAGTATAATTCTTTAACAATCCATGTGTATAGCTAAAGGCTACATAACAAGAAACAATGCCAGACAGGAGACACCTTCCTTTGAGTTATTGCCCAGGGTGGCCCAAGGGACTCACAGACCATAACCCAGCATAGAACTGGGAAAATGAACAGCAGATCCAAATCTTACCTAAAGGAATGTTGACAACTGATTGGTGCTAGATGAGGAAGACCTGATCCTCCTAAAACAGGAACTCTAGATAGGCTGACTAGATTCAGCAGATGGACTAGGAATGAGTAATGATTGGGAACACTGATAACACAGTGGACAGTAACAGGGATGACAGAGTATATGGGCTCCAGTGTTGGGGGGGAGGCTATGGGAGGGTGCCATTTGGGATGCAGGTATAAAGAGAAATAAGGTTGTTTGGGGTGTTCTGCATGAAATCTCCCAAAATATCAATAAACAAACAAAAAGAAAAGAAAAAAAACTTTTTTTCTTTTTAAAATATTTATTATTTTAAATTGAATTTTCATACATAACAATCATATTTATATTCCCTTCCCCATCACTTCTGCCCTAAATATCTGTCTCTGCAAACATGCCTATAGAAGGAATTTCCCTTTGGTGTTCTTTGTGTGCTGTAAACACCTGTTGTGTTTATCATGGAAGCTGTAACTTAAACCCACCAATGCTGTAACAGCTAAATAATAATGTGGGGAAATTTATTAAAAACTGTGAAGGGACTAAAATGGGGGCTTTGTTTCTTAGGGATGAAAGTCCACCTATGTTTGCTGGAGCGGGGGAATAAACTCCTGATTTCTCTTGAGACTCTTGAGTTTTCTCTGTGCATGGTTTGTCCCACACCTGTTTGGGGTAACACTTTAGCTGCCCACAGTCCTTCCAGGTAGGGACTTGATGGAACTTAAATTTGCACTGTAACTCTTGTCAGTCTTATAATTAGTGCTTAGATTTGATTTTCAACATTTTGAGCTACATTTCTGCTGGAAAGAATATTCTCTTTCAGGTCACATTTAGAAACCTTCGGGATGCTTACATGAATCTGAAGTCTGTGGATTTTTTTCACTCAGGTTATTCTTTCCCTTTATCACTTTATTCAGAGATGCTATATGTAGCCAGCTGGCATCAGTATTTTCCTTATTTTTCCACACATGTTTGTAAGTTTTATGTACAGAATCATTAAATTCCTTGCTCCTCATAAGAAGTGAATCAGGAGAGTTGAATGCATATATCTTGATAGTCACACATGGACTTTCAGTGCTCTCCGTGCTACCAGAGGATCTTTAGTAAGTGTAAGTTTTGAGTTGGAGAGATTTATCCAGATACCATCAAGACCACCAGAAAAATTTATCGTTTGAGTTCTATTTCTCTAGAACCATTCCTGGTACCACAATCTCTATTAGTCAGGGTTCTCCAAAGGAACAGAACTGATAGAATGAATATTTATATTAAAAGGGAATTTAATAGATTGGCTTACACAATAGGGTCCAGGAAGTTCAACAATGATTGTCTCATAGGAAGTGGCAGAGATTCTAGAAGTTTCTCAATCCATGAAGCTGACATCACAGTAGTTCCCATCTGGCACTGCAGGCTTGAAAGATTCTTGAAGAGTTGCTGATTCCCCTTAAATACTTTTTGAATTTTGGTCCTCAAAATGTCACATACCTAGGAAGGTAATAATTAGCTATTAAATGGCTAAGATAGTTCAAAATAATTTTAACTTTGGACCAATAACAGCTTAACTTCTTACACTTAATGATCAAGTTTTAACAATACAAGTTATTGCTCATTGATGTTTTAACATAGATATACCATAGAGATATTATATTTAATATTAAAATAATAAAAACCCAAAATGTTTTAAAGAAGTACAGGTAGAGATGAAGAGGACAGACATTCTAATTTAGAAGAGTTTCAGGGGCTGGAGGGATGGCTCAGAGGTGAAGAGCACTTAGTAATCTTGTAGAATATCTGGTTAAATTCACAATGCCTCCATCCAGCAGCTCACAACTATCTGTAACTCTAGTTCTAGGGAATTCTACACTCTTCTGACCTCCATGGGTAACTGCATACATGTGGTACAACATAAGTGCATGAAGGCATGCACACACACACATACACAAATTAAAAATGAATAAACAAATCCTGAAGAGTTTAAGTATAGGCACCTCCAAAATGGCTTAACTAAGGTAGAGGATCTGGATAAAAAATAGTTATATCAGAAGGACCTAATATGTCTTTACCTATAGTCTTACCAGAATTAAGATTAGTCATTTTTATCACAGAGGGGTAGCCTAGAAAAGTTTTAAACATCTTGCAAAAATAGCAGTATTTAAGAACTATAAAAGTATAGTCCTTTCTCTTTAGGCTAGAGGGAGTCACAGTTTACTAGTGACAGTTTAAAAATTAATTATTAACCTAAGGGATAGGCACAATGAAATGTTGTATAATGGGCCACATTTATACATACATTAAAAGATCTTTTTTTGTCTAGGAATAAGATCTGTGGTCACTATGTAATTTGTCCAGTGGAAAAAAACAGAAAGAATATTTGGAGAAATCTAATCACTTGTTTTAAATGTCTCAAAAAAATAAATATCTCAAAGCATAAAACAAAATTCTTGTTTTTGTTAGACAATTTTTGCAATCGCTACTAAGATTTTATAAACATTACTAAGAACAGATTAATATATAGAGAAAACTTTATTGTTATAAATAATCAGGTGTCAGTTTTATCTGGATGTAACAGAATTTTTATCTTAGGAGTTCTAATTAAGTCAAAACTATATTATAACCATCCTTTACACATTTTTTACATAAAAATACTTTTTTCTAGGTGGGCATGGTGGCACATGACTTTAAACCTAGCACTTGGGATGTGGAGGTAGGTTGTGAGATGGAGGCCAGCCTGGTCTACAGAGTAAGTTTTACGCCAGCTGGGGCTACAGAGAGACCCTGTCTCAAAACAAACCAAACCCCTCAAAAACCAAAACCCCCATCTTTTTCTGTAAAAACATTTTCCTTTCTTTATGTTTTTATTATCAACTATATATACTTTGTGGTTTTTGCTTATTCCATTGTTTTTTGAGACAGGATCTCACTATGTAGTCTTGACTGATCTGGAACTTGATGTACTAAGTACAGAAGCACCCAGTTTCATAAAGCAAATAGTACTAGATATAAAGGCACAGAATATAATATAGCAATAGTGGGTAACTTCAGCATCCCACTCTTACCAACATACAGATCATCTGAACAAAAATACAACAAATAGAGTGGACATCTAAAGATCATTTCTCCCCAGACACTAAAAAAATATACATTATGTTCAGAAGTCCATGGAACTTTCTCCAAATATATTATGTATCAGGGCACAAAAGGTCTCAACAAATACAGCAAAATTGAAATAATTCTTTATATTCTGTCTGACAACAATGAATAAAATAAAGATAGATATCAACAGCAAGAGAAATTACAGAAAACACAAACTCATGGAGGTTAAACAATGCACTATTGAGTGGTGAATAAATCTCTGCAGAAAACAAGAAAGATATCGGGGCTAGAAAGATAGCTCAATGTTTAAGAGCACTGGCTGTTCTTGCAAAGGACCTGGGATTGGTTCCCAGCATCCACTTGGTGATTAACAACCATCTGTAGCTCCAGTTTCAGGAACTCCGATGCCCTCTTCTGGCCTCCACAGGCATTGCACATACATGAAGGCAACATACTCATACACATTAGAATTAAAATAAATTTAAAAAAAATTAAAAATCCTAGAATGAAATGGAATGAAAACCCAATGTACCAGAAATATATGGCATGCAATGAAAGCAGGACTTGGAGGAACGTTTGTGACTCTAACTGCTGATGTGAAGCAAAACCAAAACCAAAATTGGAGTAAATATCTAAATGATGGACCTTATGATCTTTGAAAAACAAGAACAAACCAAATCCAATGGCAGAGACTGGGATAAATAATTAAAATTTGGGGCAGAAATTACAGAAATTGAAACAGGAAATGCCAAAAATCAATTATCTGACTAGAGAGATGGTTGAGAGAACTGGCTGCTCTTGCAGAGGACCCGGGTTCAATTCCAAGATGGGAAGCAACCGTCTGGAACCATCCAGTTCCAGGTAGTTCCAGGGGAATCCAAGGCCGTCTTCTGACCTCCAAGGGTGTTGAGTGATAGGAGTACACTTACATACATGCAGGCAATATACTCATACACAGAAAAAAAAGAAATATAAAGAATCAATGAAGCTTATCTTTGAAAAGATAAATAAGATTAAGAAACCCTTAGAAAAATTAGCCAAAATATACAGAGAGAAAAATCAAAATAATTAGAAACAAAAAAGGGAGACAGTACTACAGACAGCAGCGAATTCCAGAACATCATAGTGATATACCTTCAAAACCTGTATTCCACTGAACTGGAAAATCCAAAACAAATGGATGGATTGTTAGAGGCACAGAGCTTATCCAGATTAAGGCAAGATTAAATAAGTGATTAAAATAGACCTATACCTAGTAACAAGATTAAGGCAGTAATTAAAAATCTAACAAATAAAAAAAAGTCCAGAACCAGATGGTTTCATAGCAGAATTCTACCAGACATTCAAAGAATTAACATTGATGCTATTCAAATTATTCTGTGAAAGAAAAAAGGAAGGGATGCTTCAAAATTCTTTATGAAGGCAGTTATTATCCTGACACCAAGACCACACACACACACACACACACACACACACACACACACACACAATTAAAGTGGAACTCCAAGCAGAACACAAATGTAAAAATTCTCAATAACCTACTTTTAAACCAAAGTCAAGATCACATCAAAAATGTCATTCCCACCTACATTGTCTGGGAACCTCCTGCACCAGGCAAGAAATCCCAGCTTCCCATGCTTAGACTCACCTACACCTCCCAGGTATTTCCTGTAGTAGAAGCCTCATCAGTCCATCTTTCTGTACCTGTCCTGCCCTGCTAAAACACCTACACCACCTGGGAACAATACTCCAGGCACTGGCTGCAGGCACCCCGCACCAGGCTCACCTACAGTTTACAGGAATTTTGCCGCAGAAGCCCTGCATGTACAGTCTTTTGCAGCAAGTAGGGGATCCTGGCTTCCCCTGCTTAGGTTTTAGTATGCTTCTTAGGAACTTCCTGCAACAGAAACTTAGCCTACATGCTTTCCACAGTAAGTAGTGGACCAAGGTTTCTGTTGCTTAGGCTCACTTCTGAGGCCCTGGAGCTTCCTGCACCAGAAGTTCAGTCCTCATGACCTTTTGCAGCAAATAGAAGACCTTAGATCCCCCTGTTTAAGCCCATCTACCTCACCCCTGAACCTCTTGAATCACATGAAAAATGTTGCTTCCTCTGCTTAGATCAGTATACACTGCCTGGAAAAAGCCTGCAGCAGGAACTCAGCCTGCACAGCCTCCTGAATTCCCTGCTGAGGCCTACCTACGTAACCCCAGAACTTCTTGCAACAGCCTCAGGGAGGAAAATGGACATCTCAGCCCCACTAAGACTTAGTCCTTTACTGAATATTGTAAATACTTCCACTGAAAGAAGAAAGGCGATATAAACAAAAAGAAGGAAGGAAGAAGGAAAACCCCACAATTACTAAACTACTCCAGATGTGCAAACTCTAGTGCAGAGACAAAAACAACATGAAAAAAAAACAAGATAATGAGTCTCTACAAATTAATAATTCTGCAATAATGACACCTAATGAAAACGACACGGAAGAACTTCCAGACAAGGAATTCAGAAGAATGTATTGTATGGTCAAGCAACTCAAAGAATACACCCCAAGTGAATAAAAACAGAGAGCCGAATGAAATAAGAAATAGTCCAAGATATGAAAACAGAATTCAACAAACAGAATTGCAGGAGAAAAGCCAAACTGAAATGATGCTGGAAATGAAAATCTCAATGATCCAAACAAAAACCTTCATGGAAAGATTCATTAATAGAATGGAACTATAGAAAACAGAGTATCAGAGCTAGAAGACAAGGTAGAGACTTGGATCACTCAGGGAAGGTCAAAGATGAATTTTAAAAAATATGAATAGAACATAGGAGAATGCTGGGTCATGATAAAACCCTAAACTTTGGATTATGGGCATAGAATATGGAGAATGTCATAGCAAAGACATGCTTGATATTTTCTTTTAAAAATATTTTTATTTATTATTTTTATTTTATGTGTATGTGTATATTGCCTGCATGTAGGTCAGTGCACCTGTGTTGTGCAATGCCTGCGGAAGACAGAAGAGGCTGTCGGATCCCCTGGAACTGGAGTTACAGAGAGTTGTTAGCTGCCATGTGGGTGCTGGGATTCAAACTCGAGTCTTCTGTAAGAGCAGCCAGTGTTCTTAGCCACTGAGCAATCTCTCCAGCCCCCATACTTGATATTTTCAATATAATCATAGAAGAAAATTTCTGCAAACTTAGAGAAAGAGATGTGCATTTAGGTACAGGAGGCCTACAGAACATCAAACATAAAGGACCAGAAAAGAAACTTCCCAGAACATGTTATAGCTAAAACATTATAAACACAGATTAAAGAAAGGGTATTGAAAGCTGCAAGACAGAAACATTAAGACACTGGTAAAAGCAGACCCATCACCTGTTTATTTGACAGAAACATTTAAAGCAAGGAGGGTTTAGAAAGACACATTTCAAGTTCTGAAAGCCAACAATTGTCAACCCAGAATAGTATACTCAGCAAAAATATGTATTAAAATTGAAGGAAAAATAAAAACTTTTTATGATAAAATAGATTAAAGGAATTCATGACCACTAAGCTAGCTCTACAGAGAATATTAGGAGGAATACTTTGATCTGGAATGAAGAATAAACATACCTAATGTAAGAGTGCACCTTCTTGACCATGTTAAAGTTTAGGCTGACTCTAGTTTCTGAAATTATCAGGTAGTTGGCCCAGGGTATGGGAATGCCAGCTGGGCCCTGGTTGTCTTGAGAACAGGTCAGAGGGTCCTAGAGTGCTCCTGTTAACCGCTGACTTATGGCTTCTGTAGGTTATGCTTGGCTTGCTTCTGCAAAATAGTAATTGTTGCTAACAGACCCCTTTCTGGTTGGAAGACTTAGGGAAACTTTATTTCTAGAATACAATTGCTATACAACAATCCCCCCAAGGGAACTTTGTGACCAGAAAAGGCAAGGTAAATAATAAGATTGATAATGTCTGTTTATGAATGAAGAGGAAGGCATGCAGATGTACTACAGTTCTCGTGGGGGATTTGGATGGAAAATTGTATTTTCTTATGTATTTCCTTGATAATGTTTGCTCAAGCTTAATGCTCAATGATTAGCTTCTGTATTCTGCTTGCTTGCCTAACAACATGATCAACATAAAAAGAGCCAGAGTACTTAGATTCAGTACTGCTCTCAGACCCTTTAGGAAATAGTGTAGACTGGCCATAATAATCTATCTTTCCTTCTTTAGACTCACCTATTTGTCTGTTTGGGGGTATTTGTGGACCACAGACTATAACACTAAGAGGCTACAGGGAGTTAAAAAACAGTTCCAGAACCTTCAACAAATGAGGTCTAAGAAAACATTACAAAACAGCCAAGTGACTGGAATTAATACACAACTTTAATAAAAGCAATATTAGTGGTCTTGATTCCCAATATAAAGACAAAGACTAGCAGATTGGATTAGAAAACAGGGTCTGTCTTTTTGCTGCCTCCAAGAAGTACACCTCACCATCACTAATAGATACCACATAAGGTAAAAGAATGGAAAAAGATTTTCTAAGAAAATAGAGCAAAGAAAAAAATAGGGGAGCAGACCACCAGAGAGCACTGAGTTCAGGCCTCCCTCTGGCCTCTCCCTGGCATAGGGGCTGAGAACGCAGGGGACTCCCTGACAGCCCCCAGATCCTACCTCCAAGTGGTGGTGAGCTTCCCCCAATTGGGCCATAGTCATCCCCCAACCTGGGATTTCATGAGGCATCTCCCAGGGCCCAGGGCAGATCTGGCTTTGGCAGGCTAAGACTGAGATCCTAGCAGATAGCCTGAGAGGGTAGATTTCAACTTCCATCTGTGTAGTGGCTCTGATCTCAGCAGACCACCAGAGAGTGCCAAGTTCTGGCCTTCTTCTGGCCTCCCCCTGGAGTAGGGACTGAGAACACAGGGGACTGCCTGAGAGTCCCTGGATCCTGACTCCACATGGTGAAGGAAGCCTGAGTGCACCTGGCTGGAACCTGAATTGGCCTTCTGTGGGTACTCCTGAATAGCTGATCTGAAGCCATCAGTTCCCTCCAAATTAAACCTGAGAGAACCTGAACCCGGTACCAACCAGCTTTACAGAACCAATAAAGAAAGGATCTAGGCACCCTGATAATACAAACAGAAGCATACTTCAACTTAATTCTCATATCAGAATCATAAACAACAAAAGAAATTCACATGCCAAAATCACAATGAAAGAGCTCTGGTTCCCTGGGCAAGCAGGACTGGCAGGCCTCTCTCCGACCCACAGGCTTCTCTCTCTAGGACCAACCCAGCTCCTCAGTGTAGTCCCCAGGGGCCCTTGGAGCCACCTCCCGCCCCCATCTTCCTTTGCATCTCTGGGTGGCATGGCCACCAGCTGCCCTAGTCCAGAATCTTTCCTGGGCATGGCTCCCAGGCCAGCACAGCACCCAAATTCCTGAGGCCAAAATCTATCCTGGAGGGATCCAGACCTTAGGAGAAAGCCTGAGAGGATCTGATCCTCATCTGATTTGGGCCTCTGTGGGAACTACTGAAGACAAAAGCAATCTGGCCATTCCAATATAAAATCAAAGGAGAGAACTGGAAGCTTAGAGGAACCAGACTTTCATGCCAAAACGTAAATGACAAGGACATATAAAGTTCACAAAAAGAAGCAGACCTAAAGTTGAAGGCTTGAGTCTCACACAAGAATCAGAAACTACAAAAGAAATTCACAGGTCAAAATCACAAAGAAAAAAATAGTAACTTGAAAAACCAAAATAATATATCCCCACCAAATACCAATGGTCCTCTAGAGGAGTAAAATGAGAACGCCCTAGAGATAATGCAAGATGTGGAACTCAAAAGAAGAATTATAAACATGATAAAAGAATTCAGTGAATTTAAAGAACACACAAAGAAATCAAAGAACTGAAGGAAGATAGGGATAAACTTCTGAATGAATTCAGAAAAGAGCT
>NW_008347042.1:5536391-5536666 GCF_000622305.1 Nannospalax galili
TAACAGCAGGAGAAAGCCTCACCAATAGGATGAACAGAATGTAAAACAGAGTATCAAGAATGAAAGATAAAGTGGACAACTAGACCACTCAAGAAAGACTATGAAAAATTTAAGAAATCACAAGAATGGAATATGCAGGAATTGTGTGACACCATAAAAAGATCAAACTTATGTATCATAGGCATACAGGAAGGAGAAGAATCCCAGGATAATGGCATGGACCGGATCTTCAACAGAATCATGGAAGAAAATTTTCCAAAATTAAAGAAAGACAT
>NW_008347042.1:5536793-5542821 GCF_000622305.1 Nannospalax galili
CACATATAAAGGAAAACCCATTAGGATTACAGCTGACTTTTCAGTGCAAACTATGAAAGCCAGAAGAGCCTGGACCAAAGTATTCCCAGTGTTAAATGACCGCAGATGCCAACCCAGACTACTATACCCAGCCAAAATGTCTATTATAGTCGAAGGTGAAAGAAAAATCTTCCATGAAATAAATAGGCTGAAGGAATTCATGTCCACAAATCAAGCCCTTCAGAGAGTTCAGGAAGCAACACAAAGAGCTGAAGAAAGGAATGACTATACACAAGGAGTTTCAGAAAGAAATTCAAAGAAGGTATAACTGGAAAAGTACAGCTACATTATGAATGTATAGAGAAATAAAAATGACAGGGTTTAATACTCATTTTTCATTAATAACTTTAAATAAAATGGACTGAACTCCCCAGTCAAAAGACACAGACTAGGTGAATTGGTTAAGAAACAAAACCCATCTTTTTGTGGTCTGCAAGAAACCCATCTCACTTTCAAGGCCAGACACCATCTTAAAGTGCAAGGATGGAAAAAAATGTACCAAGAAAATGGTATTGAGGAAAAAAGCAGCTGTAGCAATTCTAATATCTGACAAAATAGACTTTAAACTAAAATTAATCAGAAGAAATAAAGAGAGCCACTTCATTCTGATCAAAGGAACAATAAATCAAGAAGATATTACAATCATGAACATATATTCACCAAACTCTGGTGCACCCGACTTCATAAAAACAATACTACAGGACTTTAAGACCCAAATTAACCCCAACTCATTAATGGTAGGGGACTTCAATACCCCACTGTCTCCATTAGATAGGTCAACACGGTAGAGAGCTAACAGAGAGACATCTGAATTAAACAATACAATATATCAAATGGACTTAACAGACATCTACTGTGTATTCCACCCTAGCATCAAAGGACATACTCTCTACTCAGCACCCCATGGAGCATTCTCCAAAATGGACCATACACTGGGGGCACAAAACAATCCTCAACAAATACAAAAAGATTGAAATAATTCCATGCATTCTATCAGACCACAATGCAATAAAGCTTACAATCAACACCCAAAGAAGCCCTAATCACCACATGAACACATGGAGATTAAACAACACACTCTTGGATGATGAATGAGTCAAAGGAGAAATTAAGAAATGAAGAAAAGTATTCCTGGAATTAAATGAAAAGGACAATACAACACGACAAAACCTCTGGGAAATGCTGAAAGCAGTCTAAGGGCCTACATCAAAAAATCGGAAAGAACACAAATAAATAACTTAACACTGCAACTCAACACACTTGAAAAGCAACAGCAAATGAAACCCAAACCCAGAAGACAAGAAGAAATAACAAAAATCAGGGCAGAAATTAATGAAATTGAAAGAAAGAAAACAATACAAAGAATCAACAAATCCAAGAGCTGGTTCTTTGAAAAGATAATCAAGATTGACGGACCCTGGCCCAGTTAACCAAAAGAAAGAAAGAGCACCTCCAAATCAACAAAACCAGTAATGAAAGGGGAAACATCACAACAGACACCAGGAAGATACAGAACATCATAAGGGAATACTTTAAAAACCTATATGTTACTAAATTTGAAAACCTAAAAGAAATGGATGGATATCTAAAGGTATGGGAACCACTAAAACTAATCCAAGAAGAGATTAACAGCTTAAACAGACCCATAAAACAAAAAGCAATTGAAACAGAAATACAAAACCTCCCGTCTAAAAAAGCCCAGGACCAGATGGATTTACAGCAGAATTCTATCACACATTTAAAGAAGATCTACATCTAATACTACTTAATTTACTAAAAAAGATAGAAATGGAGGGAGAACTCCCAAATTCCTTCTATGAAGCCAGCATCACTCTAATACTAAAGCGAGGTAAAAATACACCCAAAAAAGAAAACCATAGACCCATATCCTTCATGAACATAGATGCAAAAATTTTCAAGAAGATCCTTGCAAACTGCATATAGACACACATCAAAAAGATCATCCACGATGATGAAGTCGACTTTATGCCAGAGATGCAGGGATGGTTCAATGTACATAAGTCAATAAACATCATAAACCATATAAATGGGCTCAAAGATAAAAACCACATGGTTATCTCAATAGATGCAGAGACACCTTTGACAAAATTCAACATGCATTTATGTTCAAAGTCCTAGAGAGAACTGGACTGGAGGGAACATACCTTAACATAATTAAAGCCATATATAACAAACCCACAGCCAACATCATTCTAAATGGAGAAACATTGGAAGCATTCCCATTGAAATCAGGAACCAGACAAAGTGGTCCACTATCTCTACTTCTCTTTAACATACTGATTGAAACTCTTGCAAGAGCAATAAGACAAGAGCAGGAAATTAAAGGAGTATTAATTGGAAAAGAAGAGATCAAATTATCCCTTTTTCCAGATGATATGATATTATATCTAAGAGATGCCAAAATTACACCAGAAAACTACTAGAAATTATTAACAAGTTCAGTAAAGTGGCAGGTTACAAAATTAACCTACAAAAGTCTGTAGCCTTTCTATATACCAATAAGAAGCAATCAGAGAAAAAGCATATGGAAACACGCCCCTTCACAATAGCTGCAAAAAAAAAAAAAAAAATCTCAGAATAAACCTGATCAAAGACATTATAGAGCTCTGCAATGAAAATTTTAAATCATTAAAGAAAGAGACTGAGGAAGACATCAGAAGATGGAAAGATCTCCCATGCTCATGGGTTGGAAAAATTAAAATTGTGAAAATGACCATCCTACCAAAAGTCATTTATAGACTCAATGCAATGCCAATCAAAAGCCCTGTGACATTTTTCGCAGAATTGGAAAAAACCATCCTAAGATTCATATGGAAGCACAAAACAACTCAGATAGCCAAAACAACCCTCAGCACTAAGAGCAATGCCAGGGGATTACTATACCAGATTTTAAGCTGTATTACAGAGCTATAGTCATGAAAACAACATGCTACTGGCAAAAAAATAGACCCATAGATCAATGGAACAAAACTGAGGTCCCAAATATGAGTACATGTAATTTCAGCCAGCTGATATTTGACAAAGGGTCCAAAAATATTCACTGGAGGAAAGACAACATGTTTAGCCAATGGTGCTGGCAAAACTGGATCTGCACCTATAGAAGAATTAATTTAACCCCTATCTTTCACCCTGCACTAAAGTCAATTCCAAATGGCTCAAAGACCTCAATGTAAAGCTTGAAAGTCTGAAACTGTTAGAAGAAAATAGTGGGAAAAAACCTAGAAGATATAGGTGTAGGAAAGGATTTTCTATACCAGATATCATTTGGTCAGGAAACAAGGGCAAGAATTAATAAATGGGACTTCATTAAACTAAAAAGTTTCTGTACGTCAAAGGAGGGAACCAGGGAACCAATCAGAAAAACCCACAGAAAGGGAGAAAATCTTTGCCAGTGACACATCTGACAGAGGTTTAATATCCAGAATATATAATGAACGAAAAAACCAGAGAGTCAAGACAAGAAGCAACCCAATTAAAAGATGGGCTAAGGGATTGAACAGAGAGTTCTCAAAAGAAGAAGTAAAGATGGCTATGAAACATCTTAAAAGATGTTCAACATCACTAATAATTAGAGAAATGCAAATTAAAACCACTTTAAGATTTCATTTTATACCAGTCAGACTGGCTAAGATCGAGAGAAAATGATACCAAATGTTGGAGAGGATGTGGGGAAAGGGAAACACTCATTCACTGCTGGTGGGGCTTTAAATTTGTTCAACCCCTATGGAAAACCAGGTAGAGAACTCTTAAAAAACTACAAATGAACCTACCACTTGAACCAGTTATACCATTTCTTGGCATATACCCAAAGAACTCATCCTATTTCAGAAACACTTGTACATCTATGTTGTTGCTGCTTTTTTCACAATATCTAAGAGATGGAAGCAACCTAAGTGTCCCTCAGTTGATGAGTGGATAATAAAAATGTGGTTAATTTATAGGATGTAATTTTACTCAGCAGTAAAGAAAGATGAAATCATGAAAGTTGCAGGTAAATAAATGGAACTAGAAATTATTATAGTAAGTGAAGTAACAAGGACTTAGAAAAAAAATCGACATGTGTTCTGCCTCAGATGTTGATCCTAGAACCAAACCCTGATGAGTGAGTATGTATCCAGACACAACTACAGGAACCAGGATAATGGAAAGGAAAGAGGGAGGTAAAGGAAAAGAAAGAACCTGAAAGAGAAGAACAGTAGGAAACAGGCCTTAATAAGGGAGATATGGACAAAAATTAGGGTAGTTTAAGGGAGGGAACGGAAGGGTATACAAGGAACCTAGGGGATAAAGGGAAAGAAGGAGCTCAAGAGAGGTAGGACCACAGGAGAAGGGTATTATTAAGGGGGAAAGGGGCTAAAATGGGGGCACCTTAAGTGGGAAAACTATATTGGAGGGGTTAGACAATGTGAGAGATAAATAATGCCTAGCTAGTTTTGAAAATCAGAGGGAACCATATTACTCCTACAACCTACTGACAAATTATACACAGCAGATCAAGAAATATATGTGTAGGTAAGGTTTATCTGAGAACAACTGGTCTTTGCCCAAGATTTATCTGCAAGACACACAGTAATTAAAAATGCCAGAATGGTGGAACTAACCTTCTTGGATGTTTAACAGACATACTTTGAGGCCTATACTAATTTTTCAGAGGGACATAAAGGACAGTTTTTGCTCCTTGCCCTCCTAGATCAACTAGTTCCAGGGGACTATGAGCATCTCTCAAAATGTCCTGTAATTGTGGTGGGTCACCTGTCTTAATCAAGGAGGCGGTGGAGACCCCACCAGATGGACTTGAACCAGTGTCCAGTCTAAAAAGGGGAGGGTCAATACAGAGGAATCACTTCCTCCATGCTTCCAAGTGAAGCCCACCATGGTTGAGCAGGACCTTTGACTTATCTTCACATAGATGGAACTGGCCAAAGAAAGGATCCAGGGGCTCCTCCCAACCCCATGTGACCCATGAGGAACAGATCCTCAAACGACCTTTGGAGTAAAAATAAATTGGTTTATCAGGGCCAACTCTATGGCCTTAAACATCCCAAAAGAAAATATAACCAAAGATTAAAGCTGTCAATGTAATTTCTTGAGTCCATATGCATAGCTAAAGGCTACATAACAAGCAACAATGGCAGATAGGAGATACCTTCTTTTGAGTTTTTGGCCACAGTGAACAAAGGGACTCCCAAATAGTAACCCAGCATAGAACTGAGAAAATGAACAGCAGACCCTAATCATATTTAAAGGAGTATTGACAACTGATTTCTGCTAGGAGAGGAAAAGGTGACCCTCCTAAATCAAAGACGTGTAGATTAGCTGACTAGATTCAACAGAAGGGCAAGTAGTGGGGATTGCCTGGGGTGCCAACAGCACAGCAGACAGTAGTAGGGATATCAGAGTATAAGGACTCTACTGGGGGGAGGGAGGCTATGGGAGGGTGCCATCTGGGAAGTGGGTGTATAGTCGAATAAATGGTTTTGGTTGTTCTGTGTGATACACACACATACACACAATCAACAAATTAAAAAAATGTTTTATATTTGAGGAGGAAGCATGGAAATTTATGTATGTATGCTAATTAGCAGAGGTGATAAACATTACCATTTAAATCCACCCGATGATTTCATAGACATAAACAGGCACCAAGTGTCCAAGTGCAACCAATTATGACCAGTAATAATCAGATGCATACAGATTAGAGATGCATGCACCAACATCTCAGTGTTAGTGGCAGAAACAATGAATCTTTCTGCAAAGAACAATATATTCTAAAATGAAATGGAGATCTTTTTTAAAGGTTAAAAAACTCATTCAATTTTCTGTCTTACAGGGCTTATACTGAGTTCAATTTTGTATAACTGTATTAACTCAACTGTGAACATAGAAAGTTGCAGCCACTTGTGAAAGAGATGTACTTTGGCTCTGGAGTGTGTTACTGAATATGTTAAATCTGTAGTGAAATGCTTCT
>NW_008347042.1:5542948-5550282 GCF_000622305.1 Nannospalax galili
AGAAAGTAACCAAGTGTGACTACTAATAATCAGATATATAGAGATTAGAAACGCATGTGCAAACATCTTAATGTCAATTGCCTTAAAAATGAATTTTTCTGTATGAAACTATGTATTCTAAAAATGAAATGGAGATCTTTTTAAAAGGTTAAAACCTCATTTAATTTTATGTTTTATAGGGTTTATACTGAGTACAATATTGTATATCTGTAATAATTCAACTGTAAACCTAAAAATTAACAGGCAGTTTTGAAAAAGATGCATCTTAGCTCAGAAAATTTTTATTGAATATGTCAATGCTGTTGTAATGAAATGCTTCTTCTAAGTATGTGGTTTTTAAATAAATAATTAACTGGAAAGAAAATCACAATGAAAGAATAATAAAATGGAAAGCCAAAAACGCCACATTCCCCACCAAACTCCAACAATCCTGTAGAAGATTTCTACAAGGAGAACCCCCTAGAGATAACCCAGGACACTGAATTTAAAAGAACAATCATAAACATGATCAAGTAATTCAATGAATTTAAAGGACACACAAACAAACAAAGGAGCTAAAAGAAGATAGGGATAAACTTTTGAATGAATTCACAAAAGAGATAGAGACATTGAAGAAAACTCAGGAGGCAGAAATGAAGAAGTATAAAACTCAATTAGTCAACTTGAAACACAGGGGAAGGCCTCACCACTAGAATGAATGAAATGGAAAACAGAATATCAATAGTGGAGGATAAAGTTGAAGAATTGGACCACTCAAGCAAAGATTATGGAAAATATAAAGAAACACAGGAATGGAATATGCAAGAGATATGGGACACCCTGAGAAGACCAAATCTATGGATCATAAGAATAGAGGAAAGAGAAGAATTTCAGGTTAATGGTGTTGACCAGATCTTAGAAAGGATTGTAGAAGAGAATTCCCTGAAATTAAGGAAAGACATCCCCATACGAATATAAGAAGCACGTAGAACACCAAATATACAGGAGCAGAAAAGAAGCTCCACACAACATATCATAGTAAAAACATTAAATGTACAGAAAAGAGAGAATACTGAAAGCAGCAAAAGAAAAGCAACAAGTCACATAGACAGGAAAGCCCATCAGAATTACAGCTGACTTATCAATACAAACTATAAAAGCCAGAAGAGCCTGGACCAAGGTATTTCCAATTCTATATGACACTAGAGGCTAACCCAGAATACTTTATCCAGCAAAAAATGTCTATTATAGAAGAAAGAAAAATCATCCATGACACAAATAGCCTGAAAGAATACATGTTGATAAAACCAGGCCTTCAGAGAATATTTGAAGCAATACAGAGAGCTGAGAGAGAAACAACTATACCCCAGGGGCAATGAAAGAAAATAAGTAAAGGTATAATTGAGGAAACATAAAATTAAACAGAGAATACAAACAGCAATCAAAATGATGGCAACTAATACACATTTCAATAATAACCTTAACTATCAACGGACTGAAATCCCCAGTCAAAAGACATAGGCTAAGTGAATGGATTAAGAAACAAAATCCATCTCTTCGCTGTCTGCAAGAAACCCATCTCACCTTCAAGGACTGGCATTACCTTAAGGTAAAACGATGGAAAAGAATATTCCAAGCAAATGGCACCAAGAAACTAGCAGGGGTTGCAATTCTAGTATCTGAAAAAATAGACTTCAAAGTAAAACTAATCAGAAGAGGTAAGGAGAGTCACTTCATTCTGATCAAAGAAACAGTTAACCAAGAAAATATTACAAACCTTAATATATATGCATCAAATTCTGGTGCACCCAAGTTCATAAAAACAGCACTACAGGACTTTAAGACACAGATTAACCCCAACTCAGTAATAGTAGGGGACTTCAATACCCCACAGGTCAACTGGATAAAGAATAAACAGAGAGACGTCTGAATTAAATGATACCATACATCAAATGGACCTAACAGGCATCTTTCGAATATTCCACTCAAGCACCAAAGAATACACTTTCTAATCAGCACCTCATGGAACTTTATGAAAAATTGACCACATACTAGGCCACAAAACAAACTCAATAAATACAAAAAATTGAAATAATTCCATGCATTCTATCATACCACATGCAACAAAGCTCAAAATCAACACTGAACAAAGCCCTAGTCACTACACAAACTCATGGGGATTGAACAACTCACTCCTAGACAATCAGTCAGTCAAAGGAGAAATTAAGAAAGAAATAAAAGAATTCCTGGAATTCAATGAAAAGGACAATACAACACAGCACAACTTCTGGGACACTGTAAAAGCAGTCCTAAGAGGGAAGTTTATAGCTCTAAGTGCATACATTAAAAATTTAGAAAGAGTCCAAATAAATGAATTAACACTGCAACTCAAGACACTGGAAAGGCAAGAACAAATGAAACCTAAACCCAGCAGAAAAAAATCAGAGCAGAAATTAATGAATAGAAACAAAGAAAACAATATAAAGAATCAATGAATTTAAGAGCTGGTTCTTTGAAAAGCTAAACAAGATTGACAGACCCTTAGCTCAGTTAACCAAAAGAAAGAGTAAATCCAAATCAACAAAATCAGAGATGAATGAAAAAATATCACAAAAGACTCCAAAAAGATCCAGACCACTATTCAGGAATATTTTAAAAACTTATACACTACCAAATTTGAAAATCTAAAAGAAATGGATGGCTATCTAAAATCATGGGAACCACCAAAGTTAAACCAAGAAAGATCAACAGTTTAAACAGACTCGTAACATACAAAGATATTGAAACGGTAATACAAAGCTTCCCAACTAAAAAAAGCACAGGCCCAGATCGATTTATAGCAGAATTATACCAGACATTTAAAAAGATCTAAAACCAATACTACTTAATTTATTCAAAAAGATAGAAATGGAGGGAGAACTTCAAAATTCCTTCTGTGAAGCCAGCATGACTCTAATACGAAAGCCAGGTAACAATGCAACCAAAAAAGAAAACTATAGACCCATATTCTTAATGAACACAGATACAAAAATTCTGAACAAAATACTTGCAAACCACATACAGACACACATCAAAAAGATCATCCAGCATGATCAAGTAGGCTTTGTACTAGAGATGCAGGGATGGTTTAATATATACAAGTCAATAAACATCATTAATCATGTAAAGGGACTCAAAGACAAAAAACAATTGTCATCTCAATAGATGCAGAAAAGGCTTTTGACAAAATTTAGCATGTATTTATGTTCAAAGTCCTAGAGGGAATTGGACTAGAGGGATCATACCTCAACATAATTAAAGCTATATACAACAAATCCACAGCCAACATCATACTAAATGGAGAAAAACTGGAATCATTCCCATTAAAGTCAGGAACACACAAGGGTGTCCACTATCTCCACTCCTTTCCAACATGGTGCTTGAAACCCTGGGTAGAGAAATAAGAGAGGAGAAGGAAATTAAAGTAGTACTAATTGGAAAAGAAGAGGTCAAAGTATCACTTTTTGCAGATGATATGATACTATACCTAAGAGATCCCAAAAGTTCCACCAGAAAACTCCTAGAACTGATCAACACTTTCAGTAAAGTGTCAGGTTATAAAATGAGTCTACAAAAATCAGTAGCCTTTCTATATACAAATAACAAGAATTGGAGAAAGAATAGAGGGAAATGCTCCCATTCACAATTGCTGCAAAAAAGTTAAAATATCTTGGAATAAATCTGACAAAAGACACCAAAGATCTCTACAATGAAAATTTTAAATCATTAAAGAAAGAGATTGAGGCCGACACCAGGAGGTGGAAGGACCTCCCATGCTTATGGACTGGAAGAATTAATATTGTGAAAATGACCATTTGCTAAAAGCAATATATAGATTCAATGCAATCCCAAACAAAATCCCTGTGACATACTTCACAGAATTAGGAAAAATCCAACCTTAAATTCATATGGAAGCAAAAAGACCCTGGATAGCCAAAGCAACCCTGATTACAAAGAGAAACACTAAGTTTACTACAGAGCTATAGTCATAAAAACAACATGGTACTGGCACAAAAATAGACACATAGACCAATGGATCATTATTGAAGATCCGAACCCGAGTATATGAAATTTCAGCCACCTGATATTTGACAAAGGTGTCAAGAACACACAATGGAGGAAAGACAGCACCTTCAACAAATGGCTGGCGAAACTGCATCTCTACTTGTAGAAGAAGAAACTAGATATTTATCTTTCACCTTGCACAAAAGTCAACACCAAGTGGATCAAAGACCTCAATGTCAAACTGGAAACCCTGAAACTATTAGAAGAAAATATAGGCAGTAACTTACAAGATATAGGTGTAGGAAAGGATTTTCTAAATCAGACAGAAGTGACTCAGGAATTAAGGTCAGCAATCAACAAGTGGGACCTCATTAAACTAAAAAGCTTCTGTACAGCAAAAGACACAATCAAAAAAGTGAAGAGAAAACCAACAGAATGGGAAAAAATCTTCACCAGTGACACATCTGATAGAGGTTTACATCCAGAATATATAAAGAACTCAGAAAACAAAAAATTGAGAAACCAAATGATCCAATTAAAAGATGGCCTAAAGGCCTAAACAGAGAGTTCTCAAAGGAAGAAATAAAGGTGGCTTAGAATCAGTTCAAATAAGTGTTCAACATCATTAGTAATTAGGGAAATACAAATTAAAACCACCCTAAGGTATCACCTTAACCCAATCAGACTGGCTAAGATCAAGAGAACAAATGATACCAAATGCTGGCAAGTATATTACCGTTCCTTGGTATATACCCAAAGGACTCATCCTATTGTAGAGACACTTGTACAACCATGTTTGTTGCTGCTCTTTTCATAATAGCTAAGAAATGGAAGCAACCTAAGTGCCCCTCAACTGATGAGTGGTTAACAAGAATGTTGTGTATTTACACAATGGAGTTCTATTCTGCAGTAAAGAAAGATGAAATCAGGAAATCTGGAGGTAAATGGATGGATCTAGAAACTGTTATACTAAGTAAAGTAACACAGACTCAGAAAAACAAATGACATATGTTCTCCCTCATATGTGGATCCTAGCACCAAATCCTTTTAAATTCCATGTTCTTTTAATAAGATGATGCTATGCAACAGTCCCTTCTGCATACAATAATACCATCATCACAGCTTTAGCTGAGCCTGATCTGTAAACATTGTCACAATTGGGCTTGTTGAAGGTTGTGCTCATTCATTAAAATAGGGCCAAGATCATTCATTAAAAGAGGGTCACTGGACCCTCACCACAGTATGCAGCCACTCTTCCCAGCTAACTGTATATAATTTGGCCCTAATCACACATGGCCTCCTAGATTTGGAGAGGGCTAAAGTATACAATTTGGGGAAGGCTAGGAAGAGAAGGCGTGACCCATACTGGGTAAAGGTTTTCCAGTGAGCATACTCTCAGGTCATACATACACCTCAGCAACCCCTCAGTTATCTCAGTAAGTAAGCTTAATAAATTCATTGGCTCCCCAGTAAAACTTTAATCAAACAGTGGCTTGATGCTAGAACCTTAAAAGGGAATAAGCATTGCTTAGCATCCCTAGGAAAAGAAGTCTCACATAGATAGAAATTTTTTGTTGGTGCTATTATGTATCATAATTATTAAGAACAAAAAAAGAAAATGAGAATGTAAAAGATGTTAAAGGGATATGGGAATGGGGATATTTTCCAAATAGACAGAAAAAATGAGAAAGCCTAAGCAAGGTATGAAGGTCTATATAGGTTTGTTATGATATATAAAGGATGAGAAAAAATGATATACACATAATCTTAAAATGTCTATGGTCATAGTTTAGTCAACTAGTTTAAGGAACAAAATATTTATCTAGTCAAGGTTTATCTGAGAATATTTGGTTTTTTATCCAAGCCTTATCTACATAGCACATGATAATTAAAAGTACCAGACTGGTAGAAGTAACCTTATTGGATGTTTAACAGCCAAATTTTGAGGCCTATATTAATGTGGTCAGAGGGACTTAAAGGACAGTTTTTTCCCCTTGCCCTCCAAGGTCGAGCAAATTCCAGGAGACTATGGAACATCTCTCAACATGTCCTGTAATTTTGTTGAGTCACCTGTCTTCTTGTTCAGGGAGGCCACGGAGATCCCACAGGATGGACTTGAGCCAGTGTCCAGGCTACAAAAAGGATGGTCAACTCAGAGGAAAAATCTCATTCATGATTTCAAGTGAAGCCAGACATGGTTGAGCAGGACCTTTGACTTATCTTCACATAGATGGAACCGGTAAAACAAAGGAACCAGGAGCTCTTTCCAAGCCCATGTGACCTCTGAGGATCAGATCCTCAAATGACCTTAAGTGTAAAAATAAATTGATTTATTTGGGCCAACTGCATGGTTGTAAACATGCAAAAGGAAAGTATAATCAAAGATTAAAGTCATTAGTATATTTCCTTAAGAGTTCAAGGGATTACACTTCCCAGACATTAGGCTTAAGTCTGTATTAAAAGTTATTTAGACAATTTTTTCTCATTGATAATTTTCTTCCTAACTAGAAAGTGCTGCTCAGATGTAAGCTTCAAATCTTGGTCTTCAATACTGTAGTGCCCACCTGTAGCTAAGGGAGACAACCAGCTATTGTTCTAAAATGATGGATAAATTTGTTTTCTCCCCCTATCTAAAAGTCTTTGAGAGGGAACTGACACTGGTTCTAACCACTCCAACAGCTATCAAAATACCTGAAAGCAAATCCTGAACACATCCCTCCAGCTTTGGAAGATAAAAGAAAAATGAGGAAGATCCCAACAGAGATATGCTTTTGGAAGCCCTTGTCAAGAAATTCCAATGGACTTTCATATGAACATTTGAAAATTATCCTGTTCTGATGTTTTTCTAGTTCCCTGTCTAGAACTTGTAATGCTAATTACGCTTACTTTTACTTCTCCTTCACATCTCTTATTCATGATTAAAGGACTTTCTTTTCTCCCTAGAGATAAGAGCTATGCAATATGGGAGTCTTTTAGATAGACCCACTGAAGGGGTACTCCAATGGCCTCACCCTGTGTCCCTGTTCAGCATGGAAGTTGCCAGAGTGGTCTGTGTCCCGATTCCCTATTGGCAATTTGGATAACTTCTTCAGAAGATGGCATGATAGGAATAGGAGGTAGGAATTGGCTAGGCAGTTAGGGTAAAAAGACCCTAAGGAAAAGTAGCTAGTTTCCTGAATAAAAGTCAAAATGTCCTTGGGCCTCTTAGCAACATACTCAGTTCCAAAGGCCAAAAATGTCGAAAATATTTGGGAGCTCTTATCTAATCCTTAAAATATTTTAGGGTTACCTCTTCAGAGGGGGGAATGTTA
>NW_008347042.1:5550440-5552178 GCF_000622305.1 Nannospalax galili
TTATTTTTAAAAAAGAAACAAACAGGGATAAATTTTAATGACTGACAAAGCAGACTTTGAACCAAAACTAATCAGACGAATTAAGGACAGTCACTTCATACTCATTAAAGGAAAAATTATAATATCCTCTTCACAAAGTAGATATTATAATTCTGAGTACATACACACCAAACATAGGCACACTCAATTTCATGAAAGAAATGCTAGTAGTTCTAAAAGCACAGTTTAAACCCAACATAGCAGAAGTGGTAGAAGTCAATAACCTATTCTCACCAATTTACAGATTATAAAGACAAAAACTAAACAAAGAAACAGTAGAGTTAAATGATACCATGAATCAATGGACTTAGACATCTAGAGAACATCCCACCCAAATACTAAAGAGTACACATTTTTCTCATGAAACTTTCTCCAAAAGTGACCATGTATTATACAAAGTAAGTCTCAACAAATATAGGAAAATTGAAATAACATCTTGCATTCTATCTGAGCACAATGAAATAAAGCTAGATACTATTGAAAGTATACAAAATCATGGAGACTAAACAACACATTACTGAGTGATAATTGGGTCAAGGTAGAAATGAATTTAAAAATTCCTCGAGCTCTGCTTCCCTGGGCCTGTAGGACCTGCAGACACCTGGGGAACCACCACTGCTTCTTCCTGATCCTGTGCATCCAGAGCAACTCAGTTCCTTCTTGGGGTCCCAGGGGCACTCAGGGCCTGGCCCTGCCCACACCTCTCTCTGACTCCCTGGGTCTGCACAACCTGCCAGCCTCCATCCTGGATGCCAGGGCTGACCTTTCCTCTTCTGGGTCCTTTGCATCCAGACCAACCCAGCTCCTCAGTGCAGTTCCCAGGGGCCCTTGGGGCCGCCCCCCCCACTCTCATTTTCCTTTGCATCTCTGGGTGGAATGGCCACCAGCTGCCCTAGAACAACATCTTTCCTGGGCCCGGCTCCCAGGTCAGACCAACCCTCAAATTCCTGAGCCCATAATTATCCTGGAGGGATCCAGACCTCAGGAGAAAGCCTGAGAGCATCTGATCCTCATCTGACTTGGGCCTCTGTGGGAACTCCTGAAGATAAAAGCAATCTGACCACTCCAAAATAAAATCAAAGGAGAGAACTGGAAGTTTAGAGGAACAAGACTTTCATGCCCAAAACATAAACCACAAAGACACATAAAGTTCACAAAAAGAAGCAGACCTAAAGTTGAAGGCTTGAGTCTCACACAAGAATCAGAAACTACAAAAGAAATTCACAGGTCAAAATCACAGAGAAAAAATGACATGAAAAACCAAAACAACATGTCCCCAGCAAGTACCAATAGTCCTCTAGAGGAGTACAATGAGAACCCCCGAGAGATGATGCAAGATGTGGAACTCAAAAGAACAATTATAAACATGATAAAAGAATTCAGGGAATTTAAAGAACACACAAAGAAATCAAAGAACTGAAGGAAGGTAAGGATAAACTGCTGAATGAACTCAGAAAAGAATTAGAAATATTGAAGAATACTCAGGCTGAAACGAAGTAGGAAGTGAAACACTCAATAAGCCAATTAAAAATGAAAAGAGAAAGCCTCACCAATAGGATGAACGAAATGGAAAACAGAATATCAAGACTGAAAGATAAAGCAGACGAACTAGACCACTCAAGAAAGACTATGAAAAATTTAAGAAATCACAAGAATGGAATATGCAGGAATTGTGTGACACCATAAAAAGATCAAACTT
>NW_008347042.1:5552548-5554227 GCF_000622305.1 Nannospalax galili
TGGAGGCAGGAGCTGGAGCACAGGCCATGGAGGAACGCTGCTTACAGGCTTGCTCTCTTTGCCCCTGCTCAGCCTGCTTTCTTATGGAGCACAGGCCCACCTGCCCAGGGGTGGCACCACCCACAGTGGGCTGGGCCCCCCCACATCACTCATCAAGAAGATGCCCTTCAGACATGGCCACAGGCCAGTCCAATAGAGGCAATTTCCCGATTGAGGCTCCCTCAACCCAGGTGTGTCAAGTTGACACTAAAGCTATCCAGCACACTAGGTGAATGGATTAAGAAACAAAACCCCTCTCTTTGTTGTCTGCAAAGAAACCCATCTCACTTTCAAGACAGACACTATCTTAAAGTGAAAGGATGGAAAAAAATATACCAAGGAAATGGTACTAAGAAAAAAGTAGAAGTAGCAATTCTAATATCTGACAAAATAAACTTCAAAACTAATCAAAGGAGATGAAGAGGGCCACTTCATTCTGATCAAAGGAACAATAAATAAAGAAGATAGTACAATCATGAACCTATATTCACCAAACTCTGGTGCACCCAACTTCATAAAAACAATACCACAGGACTTTAAGACCCAGATTAATCTCAACTCGTTAATAGTAGAGGACTTCAATATACCCTACTGTCTCTATTAGATAGGTCAACAGGGCAGACTGTTAACAGAGAGACATCTGAATTAAACAATACCTTATATCAAATGGACTTAACAGACATCTACCAAGTATTCCACCCAAGCACCAAAGGATACACTTTCTACTAGCACCCCAAGGCACCTTCTCCAAAATCGACCATATACCGGGGCACAAAACAAACCTCAACAAATACGAAAAGATTGAAATAATTCCATGCATTCTATCAGACTACAATTCAATAAAGCTTACATTCAACACCAGAAGAAGCCCTAGTCACCACATGAACATATGGAGATTAAACAACACACTCCTGAATGATGAATGAATCAAAAGAGAAATTAAGAAAGAAAAGTATTCCTGGAACTAAATGAAAAGGACAATACAACACAACAAAACATCTGGGACACGCTGAAAGTGGTCCTTAGAGGAAAGTTTAGAGCTCTGAGTGCCTATATCAAAAATCGGAAAGAACAAAAATGAATGACTTAACACTGCAACTCAACACACTTGAAAAGCAACAGCAAATGAAACCCAAACCCAGCAGACAAGAAGAAATAGCAAAAATCAGGGCAGAAATTAATGAAATTGAAACAAAGAAAACAATATAAAGAATCAACAAATCTAAGAGCTGGTTCTTTGAAAAGACAGACAAGATTGACAGACCGCTAGCCCAGTTAACGAAAAGAAAGAAAGAACACCTCCAAATCAACAAAATCAGTAATGAAAAGGGAAACATCACAACAGACACCAGAAAGACACAGATCATTATAAGGGAATACTTTAAAAACCTATATGCTACTAAATTTGAAAACCTAAAAGAAATGGATGGATATCTAAAGCATGGGAACCACCAAAACTAAACCAAGAAGAGATTAACAGCTTAAACAGACCCATAGCACAAAAAGAAATTGAAACAGTAATACAAAACCTCCCGACTAAAAAAAGCCCAGGGCTAGATGGATGTACAGCAGAATTCTATCAGACATATAAGAAGATCTACATCTAATACTACTTAATTTATTAAAAAAGATAGAAATGG
>NW_008347042.1:5554250-5569322 GCF_000622305.1 Nannospalax galili
AAACCACAGGAAGAAACACTACCAAAAGAAGGTGAACACACAGCAACAACAAAAAAAGAAAACTGCAAACCAGTCTCAAGATGAACAGTGATGTAAAAATTCTTAAGAAAATAGTAACAAACTAAATTAAAGAAACATCAAAAAGATCATCCACCATGATCAAGTCAGCTTTATCCTAGAGATGCAGGGACGGTTCAATATAGTAAGTCAATAAATGTCATAAATCATACAAATGGGCTCAAAGACAAGAACCACATGGTCATCTCAACAGATGCAGAGAAAGCCGTTGACAAAATTCAATGTGCATTTATGTTCAAAGTTCTACAGGGAATTGGATTGGAGGGAACATACCTCAACATAATTAGTGCCATATATAACAAACTCACAGCCAGCGTCATTCTAAACGCAGAAAAACTGGAAGTATTCCCATTTAAATCAGGAACTAGCACAAGGATGTCCACTATCTCCACTTCTCTTTAACATAGTGCTTGAAACTCTTGCAAGAGCAGTAAGATAAGAGCTGGAAATTAAAGAGTAATAATTGGAAAAGAAGAGATCAGATTATCCCTTTTTGCAGATTATATGATATTATATCTAAGAGATGCCAAAAATTACACCAGAAAACTCCTAGAAATTATTAACAAGTTCAGTAAGGTGTCAGGTTACAAAATTAACTTACAAAAGTCTGTAGCCTTTCTATATACCAATAACAAGCAATCAGAGAAAGGGCACATGGAAACACTACCCTTCACAATAGCTACAAAAAATATATATATATCTCGGAATAAACGTGACCAAAGACATTAAAGAGCTCTATAATGAAAATTGCAAATCTTTAAAGAAAGACATTGAGGAAGACATCAGAAGAAGATGGAAGGACCTCCCATGCTCATGGATTGGAAGAATTAATGTTGTGAAATGACCATCCTACCAAAAGCCATTTATAGATTCAATGCAATGCCAAACAAAATCCCCATGATATTTTTCACAGAATCAGAAAAAAACCATCCTAAGATTCATGTGGAAGCACAAAAGACCTTGGATAGCCAATACAACCCTGAGCACTAAGAGCAATGCCACGGGGATTACTATGCCAGATTTTAAGGTGTATTACAGAGCTGTAGTCCTGAAAACAACATGGTACTGGCAAAAAAAAAAAAAAAATAGACCCATAGATCAATGGAACAAAGTTGAAGACCCAAATATGAGAAAATACAATTTCAGCCACCTGTGATATTTGACAAAGGGGCCAAGAATACTCACTGGAGGAAAGACAGCATGTTCAGCAAATGGTGCTGGCAAAACTGGATCTCCACCTGTAGAAGAATGAAACTAAACCCCTATCTTTCACCCTGCACAAAAGTCAATTCCAAATGGATCAAAGACCTCAATGTAAAGCCTGAAACTCTGAAACTGTTAGAAGCAAACATTGGGAAAAACCTACAAGATATAGGTGTAGGAAAGGATTTTCTAAACTGGACATCAATTGCTCAGGAAACAAGGGCAAGAATTAACAAATGGGACCTCATTAAAGTAAAAGCTTCTGTACATCAACGGAGGGAACCAGGGAAGCAATCGGAAAACCCACAGAATGGGACAAAATCTTTACCAGTGACACATCCGACAGAGGTTTAATATCCAGAATATATAATGAACTCAAAAAACAGAGAGTCAAGACAAGAAGCAACCCAATTAAAAGATGGGCTTAGGGATTGAACAGAGAGTTCTCAAAAGAAGAAGTAAAGATGGCTATGAAACATCTTAAAAGATGTTCAACATCACTAATAATTAGGGAAATGCAAATTAAAACCACTTTGAGATTTCATCTTACCTCAGTCTGACTGGCTAAAATCAAGAGAGCAAATGATACCAAATGTTGGAGAGGATGTGGAGAAAGGGGAACACTCATCCACTGCTGGTGGGGCTGCAAATATGTTCAACCCCTATGGAAAACATTGTAGAGAACTCTTGAAAACTACAAATGAATCTACCATCTGACCCAGTTATACTACTCCTTGGCATATACCCAAAGAACTCCTCCTATTGCAGAGACACTTGTACATCCATGTTTTTTGTTGCCCTTTTCACAATAGCTAAGAGATGGAAGCAACCTAAGTGTCCCTCAATTGATGAGTGGATAATGAAAATGTGGTTCATTTATAGGATGGAGTTTTACTCAGCAATAAAGAAAGATGAAATCATGAAATTTTCAATTAAATGGATGGAACTAGAAACTGTTATACTAAGTGAAATAACACTGACTCAGAAAAAAAAAATTGACATATGTTCTCCCTCTTATGTGGATCCTAGAACCAAACCCTGATAAGTGAGGTTTATAATGAGTTCAACATTGTGTAACTGTATTAATATAACTATGAACCTAAGAATTTACAACCACTTTTGAACACAATGGGAATCTGTAGTCCTTGTCTGACTTCTGCGTCATTGCACGACACAGGTGCACTCATATACATGCAGGCAATACATGTACACACATAAAATAAAAATAATAAATAAAATTTTTTTAAAAAAAGAAAAAAAATTCCTAGACCTGAATTAAAATGAAAACAACATACTAAAATCTTTGGGACACAATGAAGGCAGTCCTAAGAGGAAAGTTTATAGTGCTATGTACTTACATAAAAATGTGTGCGATATCCCAAATTAATAACTTAATGGTGCACCCAAAAGAATGGAAAAACAAGAGCAAACAGCATCCCAGGGAAAGAAGATCAAAATCAGGGTTAAAATTAATGAAATAGAAGTGAAAAAAGTACAAAGAATCAGTGAAATGAACAGTTGGTTCTTGGAAAAGATCAACAAGATTGAAAAACCATTAGCTACATTAACCAAAAGAAAGACAGAAGATCCAAATTAATAGAATCAGAACTCAAAAGGAGATGTTAGAACAGATGGCAATGAAATATAGAGAGACACTTCTATCAAAATGAAAAATCTAAAATAAATCGATTAATTTTTAATGCATATGCCATATCAAAGCTAAACCAAAAGGAGATTAAACAAACAAACAACTGGGTGTGGTGGCACACACCTTTGATCCCAGGACTTGGCAGGCAAAGGCAGGTGGATCTTTGTGAGTTCCAGGCTAACCTGATTTACACAGTGAGCCCCAGCCTGCTTGGGCTACAGGAAGACCCTGTCTCAAAAAGACCAAAAAACCAAAAAACAACAACAAAAATCCCTTAAACAGATCATCAAAACAATGGAAATTGCTGGGCATGGTGGTGCACACGTTTGGAGACACAGGCAGGGCAATTTCTGTAAGATCCAGGCCCAGCTGGAGCTATAAGGAGACTATATCTCAACCCCCCCTTTCAAAAAAAGAAAAAAACTCCAAAACCCAAATCAAACAACCCCCCAAACAACAATAAAAACAAAAAAAGCAAAGCAAAGAGATTGAAACAGCAATTAAAAAATCCCTCCCAACTATAAAATTCTAGACCTAGATGTATTATTATAGCCTGTACCAGACTTTTAAAGAGCTGAAACCAATGCTTCTCAAACTATTCCATCAATCAGGAAAGGAAAGAATGCTCCCAAATTATTTTTACAAAGCCAGCATTACACATATACTTAAAACAGATAAAGATACTGGAAAAAAAAAAGCCCTAGAAAATTATAGGACAATCTCCTTGCTGGACATAGATATAAACATTATCAACAAACTGAATTCAAGAACATACCAAAATGATCAAGATCAGAAATGCAGAGATGCATTAACATACTTAGAACAATAAGTATTATACGATCAATAAGTGCTTAGATCAATAAGTACTATACTTAGATCAATCAGTACTTTTCTGTTTCAAGTTTTCAAGTACTTGAAGCAGAAAAGATTCAAGATAGCCAAAATAATTCTGAACACTGCTGGAGGTACCCCCATCTCTATTTTTAAGTTCTACAACAGAGCTATAGGAATAAAAATAGCACAGCACTGACAAAAAACAAAACAAACAAAATAAAAAAAAAACCCAAAACTTCACACACTGATAAATGGGATAGAATTGAGGATCCACAAGTGAACCTACTATACTTCTATCACTACCTGATTTTTGAGACTGAGGCCAAGAGCACAAAATGGAGAAAAGACAGCACCTTCAGTAAGTGGTGCTAGTCAAACTAGATAGCTACATGTAGAAAAATGAAACTAGATCCAGATCATTCATGCCACAAAAATTCAATTCCAAGTGGATCAAATACCTCAATACAAGACCCCATATCCTTAATCTGTTAGAGGAGAAAGTAAGAAATACATGGCTGCTTAGAGGTTTAGGAAAAGACTTTCTAATAGAATCCTTGTAGAGCAGGTGTTAAGATCAACAATGACCAATGGGACATCATGAAATGTAAAAGCTTCTGTACAACAAAGGACACCATCATTCAAAATGAGGCAGGCTACAGAATGAAAAAAAATATTTTCCAGCTGTATATCCTACAGAGAGCCTGTGTCTACAATATGTAATTTAAAATACTAAATATCTATAAAACAAACAACCTAATTAAAATTATGGCATGGAACTAAATAGAGTTCTTAAAAGAAGAAATAGAAATGGTTGAAAAATAGTTTAGAGAGTGTTCAACATCTTTAGCAAGCAGGGGAATGCAAATTAAGATACTTTGAGATTTCATCTTACTTCAGCCAAAAAGGATAAGACCAAAATTGCAAATGCCAAGTATTGATGGGGATGTGGGGAAAGGGAAAGACATATTAATTGTTGATGGGGGTCTGAACATTTGAATCCACTATGGAAATCAGTGTAGAAATTCCTAAATTTGTCGAAATAAGTCTACCATATGATCTAGCTCTACCACTCTTGAGCAAGTTCCTAAAAGACTCTATGTACTTCTGCAGAATGTACATCCATGTCCATTGCTATTCTAGTCACTATATCTAGTAAATGGAAGTAGCCTAGATGTTCATCAGCTGATGAAAGAATAATGAAAATGTGGCACATATACTCAGTGGGATACTGTGCAACAGTAAAAAATGAAATAATGAAATTCACAGGTAAATGGAAGGAGCTGGAAACTATCATTTTGAATGAGGAAACTCAGACCCAGAAAAGACAAATGTTACATATTATTTCATATGTAAATGCTATGTTTGAGTTGTGTGATATGTGTTTAAATTGGAGTATACATAGAAGTCAGAAAACTGGTAAGTGGCTGTGGCTGGGGGTGGGGAGTAGATTTCAAAGGAAGGAGAATAAAATGCAGATGGTATGAAGAGTGAAAGGAGAGTAATGGGGCAGGAAGTGTTATATGGGCTGAGGGCTAGGACGGCAGGGTGGAGGAGGGAGTGTGGGCAGGGATAGCCAACATTAAAGGCCTTTGACAAAGCCATATGGAAATCTTCTACAGTAGAAGCATACACATACACATGTAAAGGGATTTTTAAATTGACTAATTCAATAGTGGGAGGCATGCCTTTTCCAGATACTATAGGCTATCAAATTAAAATCCCAGTGACATACAGGTATGGTTACCTCTTTTTGAGTTTTTTTTTCAGTGGGGTCATGTAGGAATCCCCCCAACATCACAGGTTATTACCATTGTTTTTAGTTACCCATGAGACCTTGATGGTAAGACCTTATTGCTGAAAAATACCATATACTTGAGTCACAGGACATGGAAAAATCAATCTGGCACCAACCTGTATGTGTCATCCCTACTGGCTTGTGTTCATAGTGTTGGAAGTTTCTATGCATGCTACTGGAAGTTTCAATCATCAGCCTTACCTGATGGTGAACCTGGTAAACTGCATTAATGACTAGCCTAGAAAGGTATGCCCACTGGTGCAACAGTAACATAAATGTGATGGGTGTAACCAACTACTTTCTAATTGAATTTAAGGCCCACTCTGCAAGACAGAACTGATGTCTGATACCATTATCTGACCCCAAAACCTATGGATGGCTGGGTCATAGGCCCTATGGGAGAACCAGGGACTATCATTCTACCAAATAGATGTAGTATTAAACTGCCTCCTATGATCTTACCTTTATAACCACAAATTAGTACTTCTCCCAACTCTTATCAGAGAAGCTTTTTTTTTTTTTTTTTTTTTTTTTTTTGCAGTAGATGGAGATTAGTACAGAGACCCACAACTACTCCATACGCAGAGAATAAGAGTCTGTGACATGGTCAGCTCTAAATGGGATATTGATATCACAACCCCTTCCCCTCAAGGCTAAGGGATCATTGTGAAATTGAGAGAAGAAAAATTGTGAGAACAAGAGATAATAAACTTTTACGGTGAAGTTATTTTTTGGACATGACAGGGCTGTTGCGCATATAAACTCACAGCAGCTGTGACTGCATACATAGGATCAAGGCAGCTAAAACCCCAGTATGGGTGGCAGAAGAGTTCATCAAGTCCCACCCCTAATGGTGGGGCTGTTGGCAATTGATAGCTGCTGGAGGATGGTGAGTTTTCTTTAAGGATGTGGCCCCTGAGAGGCTACCCTTGCTTTAGCAAGTGGTTCTACAGCCATACACATGCAGGCAGCACTCAATAGGTTCACTGGGTTTAAATGAAGAACACACAAGGTTAGGAGGGAAAAGTGGTAGGGGAATAGGGGAGGAATTTGAGGGTAGAGAATCTGGGTGGATCTAATTAAAGCATGTTATGCATATATTAAATTCTCAATCAATAAAACCACAAATAATTCTGAAAAATTCTGAAAAAAGTTCATTTGTCATGGTCAGGTTGGCTTTATTCCAGAGATATAGGGATATACATAATATATATATAGTTTGATATACATAATTCACTAAATGTAGTTCATCCATAAATGAACCCAAAGATAGAAATCATATGATCATCTGAACAGGCAGAAAAGAGCCATTTGAAGAGATCTCTTCATGAAAAAAGTCATAGAGAGGCTAGAAATTGAAGAAGCAACCTCAACATAATAAAGTTATATATGACAAACTTAGAGCCAGAACATGCTTAACATAGAGAAACACAAAACACTAAGATCAAGAACAAAGCAAGGATGTTAACTCTCTCTACTACTAAATATTGTGGTTGATGCTTTAGCTACAGTAGTAAGAAAAGAGAAGGAAATAAAAAGGATTCAAATAAGAAAAGTCAAATATCCCAGTTTTCAAATGATATGATTCCATATACCAGATCCTAAAGATCCTACAAGAACATCTGAGAACTGATAAACTTTCAGCAAAGTGGAAGAATACAAAATTAATACGTAGAAATCAGTACTAATCATGGGCATAATGAAAAATAAATCAGGGATACAATTTTATTTATAATAAAATAAAATAAAATACCTGAGGATAAACCAACCAAGAAAAGAAATGTCCTTTATGACAAAAATTTTAAGATAACGAGGAAAGAAATTGAAGAACTCAGCAAAAGATGTATAGAGCTCCATGGTCATGGATAAGAAGACTTAACTATGAAAATGGCTGTCCTACCAAAAGCAATCTACAAATTCAATGCAATTCCGATCAAAAGTTCAGGTACGTTCTTCACAGACATAAAAAGAAACACCTTAAAAATCTATATGTAATCACAAATTGTCAAGAATAACTAAAGGATCCTGCACAAAAAGAACACAGTGAGAGATACCACCATACCCGCTTCCGAATTATACTATAGTAATAAAAACAGCATGACGATGGCATGTAAAAATACATTGATCAATAGAAAAGAATCAAAGACCAAAATACAAGTCCATACAGCTATAGATACTTGATTTTGCCAAAGACACAAAAAATCCACATTATAGAAAAGATAGAATGTTCAACAAATGGCTGGGAAAACTGGATATTAACATGTAGAAGAATACAGCTAGATCCCAATGAATGAACAAGCTTCTGTACAAAGGACACTATCAATCTCATGAACAGGTAGACCAGAGCATGAGATGAAGTTTTACCATCTATATATCTAACAGAGATTAGTGTCTGGAAAATACAAAGAACTGAAAGCCTAAACATCAAGAAAGCAAACCACTCAATTAAAATGAGTTATGAAACTGCACAAAGAGATCTCAGAAGAAGAAATAAAAACACCTTGTAAATCTTTAAAAAAGTGTTCAATATCCTTCCTTTCTCCAAGGAAATGCAGATTAAAACTTTTTTTTTTTGGTCTTTTTGAGACAGAGTCTCCCTGTAGCCCCAGCTGTCCTGGAACTCACTATCTTGACCAGGCTGGCCTTGAACTCACAGAGATCTGCCTGCCTCTGCCTCCTGAGTGCTGGGATTAAAGGCTTATACCACCATGCCCGGTGAGATTAAAACTATTTTAACATTTAATTTCTATCAAGTTGGGATGGCCATCATCAAAAATAAAAATGACAACAAATTCTGGCATGATTGTGGGGAAAGGTAAACCCTTCCTTATACACTGTTGGCAGGAGTAGCAACTGGTGCAGCCAGCTTGGAAATCTGTCTGGAAGCTTCTCAAAAACCTTGAAATAGAGCTACCATATGTCCCAGATACTCTAGGCTATATGACCGAAGGATTCTATATCCTACACTAGAGATAATTGTGTATCCATATTCATTGATGGTCTATTCACAAAAGTTGGGCATTTGAATCTGCCTTAACATAAATAAATAGCTGAAAAGAAATGGAATTATGAAATTTGCATGAATATTTGTGGACCTGTAAAATATTATACTGAGTGTGGTAACCCAGGTCCAGAAAGTCAAACACCATTTGTTCTCACTATAATGTGGCTCATAGCTTCCAAGTTTTAGACTATTTTGCTGAACTTGGAATGTATATAGAGACTTGAAAGAAAAGTTGTTATGCTTTGTGTGTGTAAGATGAGGGTTAAAGGGAAGGTGGAACATTAGAACATGTGCTATGAAAATAGAGGGACAAAATATTGAGTGTGGCAAGGTGTAAAAAGAGGTGCGGTGGCAGATGGGAGAGAATATGTGGTTTAGGGGAGAGTTAACAATAACTAAGGATGTACAAACAAATTATATGGAAACTTGTTGCTTTGTAAGCTAATTAAGAAACATAATTTCAAAAGGACTTTGAAGGCAGATATGAATGGATAAGGTTGATTCCTGAAGCTGTAGATTATTAAATGAAAATCCCATTGCCAGTTGTTGGCCTGGAATATCTTTCCCAGTGTTGGGCCTTTCATCCCACAATATTATCTTGCAAGGCAAGAGGTGCTTACATGTGCAATAGTGACATGACTTCTATGGGGGTAATCGATTGATTTCTGATTGTATCTTAGGTTTGCTCCATAGGAGAACTGACAACCAGTACTGTGGACCTGGTCAAAGGTCCATGACTGGGGAGGTCATAGGTGAACCTACTAATTTTACTTTGCTAAATGGACATGTTGTCAAAATGCCTCCTTAATATTGATGTTTATAGCCATAGACTACTGCCGTTCTCAGCCTTGAACAAAGAAAGTTCTCTTTTCTCTTTGCAGTGAATGTAGACTCATAGCTGATCAAGTTGTTGAGAACCAGTGACTGTTGAATATTCAGCCTTAAAGAGGACACCCATATCATCCTCTTCAGTCTCAGAAAGCATATCTAAAGAGGGAGTAGAAATAAATTAAGTGCTAGATAAGGGAGCTAGGTAAAAGAGTCATGAAATTTTGTCTTATGGACATGACACTGCGGCATGCGTGAACTGGCAATACCTGTAGTTGTCTGTGTAGGGTCTGAACACGATTGAGCCTGTAAGCATCCAGTCATAGTTGGGGAGGGACTCATGAATGTCACCTTGTCCAGGAGAGTTAATGACTGTCTATTTGAAGAAAGAAAGTCATCTTCTTCAGGGAAATAGCCACTGGTGAGTTACTTATGTATTAGTGATAACTTCATACCCATGTGTGTATGAGTGGCCCTGGTTAAACTCAGTGGATCACAAAGCAAAAATAAAAACAAAACAAAATGACTTTAAAATGACATGGGGCCTTTGTGGGAGAAGAGGATTTGTTGGCATTAGGAGGTGAATGATAGAGGGTGGATAGATGAGTGTGGCCCGAATGTATGAAATACATGCATGAATATGTCAGAATACATTTACTTTTGTAAAGGAAAGACAGAAAGAATATATGCTTTTCCAGTCTGTCTTCAATTTCCATGACAAAACACTCTGACCACTACCAACATGGGGAGGAAAGGGTTTATTTTGCTTACATCTCCCAGGTTACAATTCATCTGGGAGCCTGAGGTAGGAACTCAGGGCAGGAACCTGGAGGCAGGAGCTGATGTACAGGCCATGTAGGAATACTGCGTACAGGCTTGTTCACCTGGCCCCTGCTCAGCCTACTTTCTCAAAACAATGTAGGATCACCTGCCCAGGGATGACACCACCCACAGTGGGCTGGGCCCTCCCATATCACTCAACAATCAAGAAAATATCCCCCTCCCCATCCAAATGTGTCTTTACTGTTAATAGAAACATGGAAAATGAATCACCAGAGAGTGAATATGGTTCTATATGATACTTAAGAGAAATTACTTGATGCTATCTTGTGGGAGCTTGAGGTCCTATCTGAATAGATAAGAAGTAGACAGCTAACTACCTTGTCCTTAGGTAGCAAATTTTATAACATTATTTGTCTTTCCTGAGACTGGCCTTTTGTGGTAAGGTACCACAGGTCATTAGGAGTTAGGCTCTAATTTTTTTGTGTAAGAGATCACAAGTCAGTGGGTCAGGCTCTAATTATTAGACATTGGGAAATTTTGACTTTTAAATTTGACCATGACTTTGGTTGTCTCTACATCTCTCCACCCCTGACATATCAGCAAGTTTAAACCAATGTTCAAAGAAAAGATGTCTTTTCCGCTGGAACTGCTTCAGAGCTGCGAAGAAGCATTTTGGATTCCGGGTTGGTTTTGGAGGTCTCTCATGGGCCCATAAGGTCATATGACCATGGGGCATAAAAGGCTTGAAAGCCATTTTGGAGAGGAGAAGAAATGATAATCGTAGGAGATGGAAGATCACACTGTAACATTACTTTGAAGTCAAGAGGTGTTTGGTGGTGGAACAAGAGTGTGGGTATTGACAGCAGTAGTTGACATCCTTGGGACAAAGCTATCTAGAGTCTAAAGTCTAGTGGCCTATAGTCTGGATGGTACCAGTCTTGCCAGAAGATTAAGTAAAAAGGGCAAAAAGACAGAGAAGCAGAATTAAAACAAGAAAAGAGATACAAGAACGAAGAGACTCCAGATTAATCCATAAAAACTGCCTAGGAGCTATCCTAACCAAGATGTTTATATTGAGTCTTGGTTTAGTCTCTTGAGCATTTTAATGTTTCCTCAAAGTTTTGAGTTCCCTCTACTTCTCCTGAAACATTCACTCAGAAGCAGCAAGTTGCATTAAGGAGGGTGCATGTGATTCTAGCTTCTGCAGAAAAGATTTCTGGTCCTTCAGTTTTGAGGGCTACTCCTATGAGGGAGTTGAGGCTTTGTTGTTATGCCTCTGTTGTGGCTACCAAGCCTCTCAGGTATTGTGTTTTTTGGAATGAAAGAGATATTTCTGGTACTCATTTCTATGGTTGATATTCTCATTGGTCAAGCATGTTCTAGGGGATTATTAACTAGACAATATAAAGAACTCAAAAATTAAACACCAAGAAAACAAAGAATCCAAATTTCAAAATGGGCTATGGATCTTTAGATTTTGGTGCTTAACTTGGAGTATCTGGAGAGGCCATGAAGGTATAAAGGGACCAGGAGAGGGTAGAAAAATGAGATGTTTAAAAAAGAAGGAAGTAGAACACAAGTGATAAGAATGTTTGGGGGTGGGCACTAGACTTGGAAAGGCTTAAGAAGAGATGAGGGAGTCAGGGAGATGGATCAATGGTTAAGAGCACTGCTTGTTCTTCCAGGGGACACAGGTTCAATTCCCATCATCCACATGATGATTAATAACCATCCATAGCTCCAGTTCCAGGGGACTAGACACTCTCTTTTGGCTTCTGTAGATATATCACACAACATGGGTGCACTTACATATATGCAGGCAAAACACTCCTACACATAAAATAAAAATAACGCACCAAAAAATTAGAAAAAAAAAAGAAGAAATGAGGGTGGGAGGGAAGGTTAACCAAAACTTAGGAGATATGAAAAAGACATGTGGAAACCTATTATTTTGTAACCTAATTTAAAATAATATTTAAAAAGAGTATGAGCACAGGTACTGTCCATGCATGGATAATGCTGTTCCCATGAGCCAGGAACTGTCAAATGAAATTTCCAATTTCAAGTGTGGGGTACTTCTCTAATAGTTGTTGGTCATGAAGGAATCAGTGGCCCTCAGAGCAATACAGGCTATTGTCATTGCTTTCGTTTGTCCAGCAGTACTGGGTGGTAACACCCTATTGCTGACAATAGCACATATTTTTTTTTTTTTTTGCAGGACATAGGAAAATAAAGCTGCAACTGATTTGGAAGTGTCCTCCCTGCTGACTAGCTTTTGTAGTGCCAAAAGTTATCATTTGGGTTTCTGAGGAAGAAAAATCATCAATGGTATCACACAGTTGTGGATCCTATATGCTATAACTCCAGCCTGCCAGACAAGATGTGTCCATTGGTGCAATAGTGGCATCACTGGTATAGGAGTAATCAATGCTTTCTGATTTGATTCAAGACCCATTCCACAAGAAGAAATTCATGCCTTCACTGTAAACCTGGTTAAAGCCCATGGCAAGGTAAACTGTAGTTTCTAGGAGGGAATTTACTATTTTGTTTTGATAAATGGATGTGTTGTCAAACTGTCTTCTAAATATTTAAGGTTATATCCACAGATTAAGGTTGCTCTCAGCCCTGGTCAAGGAAGCTTCTTTTTGCAGTGGGTGATGGTTAATGCAGAAACTCAAAACTGATCCAAGTGATAAGAATGTGACTGTTGCATACCCTAAACAAGACATCTGTAGTACCTGCTCCAAGGCATACAGATTGTTACATAACAGAAGGCAGAAAGAATGTAAGAGCCAGAGGATGGGGAGAAGTGCTGGAAAATATTTCCCAGACCTGACATGGCTATCGCACTCATGAACTCATAGTAACTGTGGTTACCTGCACCAAACTTGCACGAGAATGTCCTCCTCCCTTAAGGCTTACTCTGGCAGTTTGGTCTCTGAATTTGAACATATTGGTGGACTGCCATAGTTGGCAAGAATAGAGTGCCAGGATCACAATTGATTACACTCTTTTGGCTGAACATCAGGAAAGCATTAACCATGAACAGATATTGGTCAATAGTGGAAAAATGATGAAGGGCCTGTCAGACCAAATTTAGACAGACCAAAGTTTAAAGGGAAAACAAGGCCCAACCCAGCTGCAGATAGAATTCCAGTTATATTTATAGAATGCCAGTGGTGACTCCGTCATTCTTATTGCTAAATCATTACCTTTGTTGCTATTTAAAGATGAAAATGGATCATTGAATGATTTAGTTATGTTAACATTGTTACACCAGCATAGGTCGTGGCAGAAGCAATGTATTTAACAAAACTGTCTTGGTCATCACATGGCTTTCATGAAGGAAGTCCCACAGCATGGGAGTCCCACAGGAAGGAGAAACATTGGTTGTCTGAGGTAATGTCTAAGACCACACAGTAGCGGGCTACTTCATTCTACATAATGGAAATAGAGAACAGCCTTTTAAAGCACTGAGCCCTACCTACCCTTTCTTTGGGGGTAGGCCAATGTTTTGGGATCTTACGGGTCAAGAGCTTCTTTGTATTTCATCATGCCTAAATGTGACATAGATGATTTATGAGAATCCTGAGTATTGGACAGAAGTATTAACCAAGTCTTCTATTGAAATCAGGTAAGTTCAGATAGTCACCTCACCTGTCAATGTTAGGTCTCTTTATGGTCATAACCAGGAAATGGATTAGACAAAGTTATTGTTCCGTTTATGACTGGAGTTAGGGGTGGGAAACATCTGCAATATAAGGGAGGCAGCACAGCAGGAGTCATGTCATATGAAAAGGAGACAGCCCCAGTTAGAGTGAAGAAATTATGTTTCTAAGGGATATGAATAAAAAGATTGGTAGTCTCCAGTGTAGCACAACTACCACATTTTAAGTTTGTGTAGAAGTATAAATAGAGATTATAACTTGAAGTAAGTGATGACCTCAGTCCAGGAATAGTCTAAGGTATCTCCCTCAAGGAACAGGTCTAAGATGAATTCTCTAAACTGAGTTGTGTCCTGTAAATGGAATGTCTAAATGTGTGTCCTATGCCTGTGAAAAGAGGATGAACCAGAATTTGAGGGGCTCTAGTTCACATGTGTGGCCAAATGCAAATCGTTAAGGATTCAGGAAGCAACAACATTTTCTGAGCACCACAGCCATCCTTCTGGAGTGTCTGTTAAGACCCTAATCTGTTGAGTTTCCTGAGTATATTGAGGACAGGGAGACTGAAGATGAGAACTACGGCTGCCTAGATGAAAGCCAAGCTGCCTGTTTGTCCTATTGATCAGCTTGCCTGCTACCCATAGAAAGGTCAGAGTGGTCCTTTAGGTGGACCTTGCAATGCATAATGGTCACATGATTTTGAATTAGATAGCTTCTAGTAGGGCCCAAATCTAAAGGGCATGCTTGCTTAAGATGTTATGGGTAATGAGGAAACGTCTTTCTTTGTAGATGACTGCATGGGCATGGAACACAGGGATCATGTGGAAAATATAAACTGAATCAGAGTAAATATTAAGAGTCACTCCTGCCTCCACTGGAGAGCCCTACAGAGAGCAGTTAGTTCAGATTTGGGGGTTGCTGTGGAATTACTTGGAAAAGCTTCATATACTATGACCTCTGTGATACTCACTTTCATATTCTCTGAAAACCTATGCCCTGCAACCATGTAGTGAGTACCATCTACGAACCTGGTAGGCTCAGTTTGGGAAAGTGCAAAAATTTATAAACCTGGTCTGGGACTGCAGGTGAGATCAACTATTTCTACATGGGAGTGTCGCAGAGAGCCCTTGGGTTTGGAATCTGGCAGTATTTTGCTTGACAAAGTTTTGTAGTTAGCTCTGGATTTATTTATTTATTTATTTATTTATTTATTTATTTATTTATTTATTTATTA
>NW_008347042.1:5569509-5597785 GCF_000622305.1 Nannospalax galili
GACAGGGTCTCCCTGTAGCCCCAGCTGGCCTGGAACTCACTATGTAGACCAGGTTGGCCTGGAACTCACAGAGATATGCCTGCCTCTGCCTCCCAGTTTCTGGGATTAAAAGTGTGCTCCACCATGCCTGGCCAGCTCTGGATTTTTAAATAGAAACCTGGTACTTGTTGATTTGTGCCATCTAAAGCCCAGTGGAATGATCTTGAATTAAGAGTTTCAAGGAAGTGAAGCACAGAATCCATCATATTCCGTCCCAGGGTTAATTCTAATGTTAAAACCTTCCTAGCCAAGAGAGCACAGCTACTACTTCCCTGAGTCAAGAAGGCCACCCCTGTGCTGCCATCTTTAATTTGTAGAAGTAAGTGACTGGGCACTGGAAGACCTCAAAGTTCAGATAAAGCTCCCAATGTTTCTCATTTTTGCATATTTTACAAAGAATCATGGAGAACCGATGATGGGGAAGAGGGACGTGCCTGCATTAGAGGCTCTAAGACTGGCTAATTACAGGGGCCCAATCTAACGGTTCCTCCTCTGGTCTCATTAGGTCCCACAAAAGTGTTAGCTATAAAGTCAAACCTCAAAATCCAAATTCTGCAAAACCCCATATGTTTAGAAGGACCGAATTGCTTTATAACTGGGTTCCACACAATTAAAATAAGATACCCATGGTGACTGGGGTTAACATTAAGTCCAAGAAACTAGAACTTTTGTTGGAAGACTTGGTTATTTGAAGGAGTAACATAGCCACATGAGGCCAACTTTTGAAGTGTTTGAACAGTATTTTCATATGAAGTGAGTTTATCTGGGATATAGATTTATAAGTCATCTACAGACTTGAGAAGGGTACTCCCAGGGGGAAATTTAAGAATGGATAGATCTTTGCCTATAGCCAGTCCAGAGAAGTAAGTGCGATGTCAAAAATCCTGTGGTAAGGTAGTCCAGATAAGTTGTTCAGTAACCTGGGTGGGAGGGTCTTGTCATTCCAAGGCAAATGGGAACTGAGAGTTTGGGTAAACAGGGATACAAAAGAAAGCACCATTAATGCCTAACACTGTGAAACTGAAGGGGCTAGAGGATATCTATTCCAAGAGGCTGCAAGTAATAGGAACTATGGGCAGGGGCAGATCAGGACAAGAGACAGGGTATCCCTGTAGCCTCAGGTAATCTGTAACTCACTATGTAGACCAGGCTGGCTTCAAGCTCACAGGGATCTGCCTGCCTCTGCCTCTGAAGTGCTAGGATTAAGACATGTGTCACCATGTCCAGCAATTGACACTTTGTTTTACCTGCATAGTATACAAATATCTTTTCACTTTTTCATTTCTGGTCTTATATTTTCTCCCAATCTCCTCCTAGTAATTGATATTATTCTAATATTTAGCTCCATTTAAATTTCTTTGAGACAACAGAAGTGCTTATTCCGTTCCTGACACCGAGTCCCATTCTCATAATGGCCCAGAACTACCTAGGGCAGCAGAGGCCCTCCTTATATAAGTGCCTTCACCACCAAGGCCAAGGGCACTCTTGCTGAAATTTCTTGCTGACCACCACAATGATAGCAGGCTAGTCGTTTTGTGCAATGCTGGGTTAATTCCCTTAGACTGAACTGGAGGCCAGCAGATGGAGCTCTAGGATTTCTTGAGATTGGCAGGGTAGCATCAGCAACTGCTGCTGTCTCACGTCTTGTCCCCTTATTCCTCCAATTTGGCCCTTCTGTCCTACAAAGTCTCCTCCCTTTTATTAGACGCCTTGAAGACCCTGTGCAATAAAATGTAGAAGTAAACCAGATGTCCTGTGTGCAATTTTTGATAGTTTTATCTACTATCTGGAGTTTTTTTTTTAAATAAATACATAAAATGTACAGCCAGGTTTGGTTTGGAAATCTAGATTCCCCGAGCCTAGATTAGTCTATTTATATATGGTTTCAGCTAGCCAAGATTGAAATAGGGCAGAATTTAGGCATTCAGTGTCCTTAGTCTGAAAGCAAAAATAATGAAAAAAGTATTATTAAAAAAGAAAAGAGATTATTTATTTTGAGAGTTTGAGAATTAATCTTAGACCAGTTTTTGAGACTCTACACAAGGAGCGAATTGGAGGGTTAGAGGATACAAGAGCAGTGAGTAGTACAGAAGGGTCTATATATACCCTGAATATGTCCTCAGAGCGGCAGACCTCTCTGTGTGTTAGGGGTGAGACTTGGTCTTACCAAATTGAATCGTGAAGGAAAATTTTTTTTCTGGGCATCCTTAAGGGAAGAAGACCCACAGCCCATAAAGAAAGAACCTAGCTAAACTTGGCTGGAGTGATCTGGAAGGGATGCTAACAAACTGAAATTGTCCACAGGTAAGCTTCAAGGGGAAAGGGGGGAGCACCCTGACTTGGAGAAAGCACATTCCTGTTTACCTAAAGGTTTCTTAGATAGAGAAGTCTGGCCAGAAAGTTAAACAACAAAGCAACCACCATCAGCCACTTCTTTTGCTTTCTTCTTTGAAGAGCGGTGGTGAAGGTTGGGGCAAAAAAAAAAAGAAAGAGTAAAAGAGAAAGGAACAAGTCTGTTTTCATAATTTGTGTGATTCGCCCTAGATTGGCTGTCACTGTTCTCCTGTCACACATTAAAAAAAGAAAATGTGAGAGGGGTTTGCAGAAGTACGAAAAGAAGCCTTCTTAGCTCAATTAGCTGGTTACCTGGCCAATGCGGTTTCTACTTCAAAATGACTTCAAGATGGGGTAAACGGTATGCTAGGTATTTTCCTTATTGTTGTGACAAAACTCCTGACAAAATCCTTAAGGAGGGAAAGGTTATTTAGGCTCAGAGTTTACAGAACATAATGGCATGGAAGTCATGGCCACAGGAGATTAAGGCAACCGGTCACACTGCATTTGCTGCTATCAGAAAATAGACAGGTCACTTTCTTCTTTTTATTTAGCCCAGTACCCCAGCCCATGAAATCATGCTGCTCACATTAGGATGGGTCTTGCCACCTCAGTGAACCAATCTAGAAATTCTCTTAGAGATATACACAGAGATTTGTCTCGTAGGTAACTTTGTATCCTGTCAAGTTGACATTTCAGCAATAACCTTCCATCTCATAATGCAAAAAATGTTCAGCTCATTTCTTAAACTTTCCATACTCTTTAACAGTGTCACATTGTCAAAAGTGTATATGCAGAGTCTCTTCTGAGACTCAGGTAGTCTCTAAACAGTGTGCCCTGATAACATCAAGAAACAAATTACATGCTTCTAACTCATAATGGCACATGGACTTCTAACACACAATAGCAGTTCAAAAGGGATGAATGGGAGCATGTAAGGAAATATTGGACCAAAACAAGACTAAAACCCAGCAAGACAAACATTAAAGCCTGCAGCTCCATGTTTGCCACCTGGGTATCATGATTCAATCTTCTGGGCTCCAAAGGCTTGGATCTCCCTCCAGCACATCTGCCTGAAGCACACATAGCTGTCTCTCTTGGACAGCTTCATTCTGTGCATGCAGTTTTCCTTGGTGGATGTCCTGTGGTTCTGAAATCTCTAGGGTTCTGGTGTCTCCATTGCAACTTAGGCTTCATCTTGCCAACTTCATGTAATGGCCTCTCAGGGCCTCCTTGCAGAGAATGTGAAACTAACTCACATTGTTTGATTGAAGCAGCCTGCTTGGCACCTTGAAACATGATTCCTTTGCTCTTGTATCTTGTCTGCCTATAAAACCAGGATCATATGAATGACACTGTTAAGTTCTGCCAGCTCGAGGTATAGACTTGCCTCTATTGGGGCACAGTTAAATGGGCCTCTGTTTGACTTACAGACTGATAATGAAGAAAGATTTTCATAATGGCTTCTTTTCATTAGCCTCTTGTCTCATTGTAGTACTGGAGGATTTTCTTTAATGGTGTTAATATCTTTAACAATTACAGCTGTTTTTTCAACACCCACCTTGTATATAATTTAAAACTCTCTTTTCAGCACTAAAAGCACATTTTCCAAATCTTTCTGCTCCACTTGCTCTTTTTCAGCGTAGACCTAGATAAAAGCAGTGAACAATAAACTTGAATATTCATACTGAATTCCCAATCTGGATTAGGCATTACTGGCCTATTTAATATTTCAGTCTGGGAAACTCAGGATTTTTCCCCTACCTAGACTAGACATCAACGGGCTGTCAAATATTTAAACATGGGACTCACATAATGAGTTTTCAACCTGGAATACTCATGACTGGCCTGTCCAGTGTAGTTATATGCATGGCATTGAGTGCTTCTTCAGTTCAGGTGGATAATTTCCCTCCAGATGTCCCTGGTATATCTTTTCTGAGTATGCCACATTGCATCTTTTTATAATAGTTTAAAGACATAGATATACACAGTATCTTGATCATTAACTTTTCACAAACTGAGACCTGATAATGTATAAATTTATCTAATGTCTAAATTTATGTTGGCCTTGCTTGAAAGTTATGGAGACCTCTTAAATCAGAGTTTTACAAGCAGAAAAGTTTGAGGCTATAAAAACAAACTGGGAATATGACATTGAGAAAGGCATCAGCAGAGTTCTCACACCTGAGCCTGTTATCTTCACAGACAGCAGATAAAGTAGCAAAATTGGGAGAGCTTATAGAAAACTTCAGGATTAAAAAAAAGAATTCAGATATTTGCATAAATGCATCCATTTATAATGTATTTTAGGTCCAGAATGAATTTCTCAATAAAGTTCACTTCTATGGGTGTAAACCTAGAGTTGGTTCACCTCAAAGGACTCTCAAATGTCTCTCTTGGAGGCAAGAGAAACAGCTTGTTTCTTGCCAGAAACCAAGACGACATGGAAGCCAAAAGTGCAGAGCACTTAAGCCATGGTCAAAGAAACTTACCAAGACTGCTCTAGAGACTGGCCCTTCATGGATGCCAAGAAATAAGTTATTGGTACTCAGATATAAGCCAGAGACACTGCTCCAGACTGCATTCTATGGTAGCCCAAGTTCTTTTTGAAGACCTCTACTCAGGTGAAGCTAGGATTATTGATATTGCCACAAAAATAGTTTCAGCAGAGCTACAGTTTCTTTCTTTCTTTCTTTTTCTTTCTTTCTTTCTTTCTCTCTCTCTCTCTCTCTCTCTCTCTCTCTTTCTTTTTTTTTTGAGACAGGGTATCACTGTAGACCCAGCTGTCCTGGAACTCGCTATGTAGAACAGGCTGGCCTCTTACGGAGATTGCTTGCCTCTGCCTCCCAAGTGCTGGGACTAAAGGCATGCGCCACCATGCCTGGTGAGCTAGTTTCTTAAGAAGAGATTTTAACATAGATTTAAGCATGGGGTAATAGAAAGAAAGGCTGTTAGGAAAAGGAGAGTACAGGTGTGGGACTCTGACTCGTCTAACTGCTTCTTTCTGCTTCTGTAATTTGCTTGGCTTAAAGATTTAATCCCTGCCATAACTCTAGGGGGAAATGAAGAGTCAAAATGCAAGAGTCAGAATACACTTACTCCATTTTGGCTAGCTGTTTCAGGCAAGCCAGGACAAGCCCAGGCATGTTGTAAATTTCCAGTTGCTACCTTCCCTGAGAAAGTCATAGATTAAGCAAGCTTGGGCATGTAAAAGGCCATAGATTAAGCAAGCCTGGGCATTTAAAAGCCTTATAAGGTAAAAACAGGAACTTCTGGCCCCAAAGATAACAGTCAACACATTCTAATGGGTTAAGGACAGTCCCTACCAATAAGAATCTTCCCCCTACTCAGGACATAGGATCATCCAATCATTTTAAAGGATGCATGGCATGCACGGGCTTCAATGAAACTCCCGTATAAAAGCTTACTCTACCCTGGTTCGGGGCTCTCAATACGGATCCACTGCATCCATGAAATCTGAAGGCCCGAGCTTAAGCCTGAATAAAGCCTCTTTGCTTTTGCATACTCTCTGGACTCCTTGGTGGTCATTGGGGGTCGCTAGACCTGGGCGCAACAATAGGCTCAAACCTGAGTTTAAACTTCTCAAGAGAGTGTTGTGCATAATCATATGTATGATTTTGATGTCTTTTAAAGTTACAATGTAAAGAGTTGCTAAGGAATTTAAATAAGATCACAGGATAGTTTCTTGGATGCTTTGGATAGGATTATACTCTAGTTATTTTTCTCTCACTATGATAAATGCCATGACCAAAAGCAAGTTGGGGGAGGAAATGGCTTATTTAGCTTACACTTTCAGGCTACAGCCCAACATTGAAGGAAGTCAGAGTAGGAACTCAAAGCAGGACCCTGGAGGCAGGAGCTGAAGCAGAGAGCATGGAAGAATGCTGCTTCCTGGCTTGCTTCCCCCTGGCTTGCTCAGCTACCTTTCTTATATAGTTCAGACTGCCAAGAGAAGACAATGCTCACAGTGGACTAGGACTTTTGACAGCAATTAAAAATCAAGACAATGCCCCCTCAGACATGTCCACAGGCCATTCTGATGGAGGAAATTCTTCAGCTGAGGTTTTTCTTCCCAGGTATCTCTAGTTTGTGTTAAGTTGACATAAACTAACCAGCACAGATTAAAAGTGATAAACTGAAACCATAAGTCTCATAGGCTGTAAAAAGGAATAAAGATGTGATTTGTAACAAAAATCATTTCTAAACAAAGTACATCATCTTGTATGTGATGTTCACAGAAAACTGAAGGTTTGCATATGGGAAATGTGAATCAAAGAGCAGCCCCCTCCCCAAACCCCCACATCTTTAACTGAACCTCCTGCCAGTCTGATTAACTGATTAGAACTTCAGTGATTGTGGAGAGTATGAAATGTTACAGGTTCAGAGCCTCATTACAGTTTCTCTTGGGTTATATTTAGGCCCTAAATAGACTTTCCTTACCTACCTCTGTTTCTGACTTAACATCCTTTGACTAACAGGCAAAAGCTTTTTAGAATGTATTAACTTAGCACATTAGCTGCTTCCACCAACCAAAAGGCTAAGAAGTCTGTCAGACAGCATCTAAGTCTTCAGCAGAACTCTTACAACTTTGCTTTAACTGGCTTCTCTAAATGTCTCAATCAATGTATTTGAAAAATGTCTTGATTTATGACATTCTTTGTTGTGTTACTGTAAAAATTTCATGAAACCGTTCCCACACTGGAACATGAAATTTGAGGTAACCTGAATCTGTGTTCCCAGGATATAGTCACTCATATTTGGCTCCAGGATAAACTATCTCTTATCCCCTTTGAGGTGAGAGTTATGATTTTCTGTCAACAGAAAGAAGGCCGTTCTCCAAGGTCATATAAGCTTAGGATTTAAACATGGTTTACTGCTATTTTAACATTTTAATTTGAAATATGTCTATATGAAAGGAATACTGTCTCTCAGTTGGCAAGAGACAACTAGACTTGAAACTGAGGGCCACGCTTCCCTTCTGTGGTGGTTTGAATGAAAATATCCCCCACAGCCTCCAAGTATTCAGACATCTCTTTTGGGAGGTGTTAGAAGGTATGGTCCTGCTGGAGGAAGCATATCACTGGGGGAAGACTTAAAGAGATCTTAAGCCTTGCCAGATCTCCAATTGCTCTCTGCTTCCTGTGCCTGCTTGAAGATGTGAGCCTCTGCTTTATGCTCCTGTTCTGGCCACCTCCTGCCACCATGCTTCTCCATGACTCTAATTCCCCTGGAACTGTATGCTCAAATAAACTCTTCCTTTTATAAGTTTCCTTAGTCATGGTGTTTTATCACAGCAATAGAAAATAACTCATATGTGAAGAATGCAAGCAAAAGGTACATAGCATATACATGGTAGTTAAGTAAGATAATGCAGGGCTGCAAAGGCAACAGAAATGCAAAGGTAACAGAAATGCTAAAGCCTTAGGCAACAAATATTTCTATACAGGAATGTGATAGCTTTGGAAAACAAAGACATCTATCTTGAATAACCACAGGGGGGCAGAGGAAGATTCCTGTTCACTTCCCCAGGGTCTAGAGTAGGTGTCCCCTGTCTCATAGATTCCAGGTGGTCCAGTCCAAAGAGAAGGGGTTCAGTGGGGGGCTTCTGAAGCCCCTGAGCCTCTAAGTCTTAGGACCTGCAGAAAATGGGGGAACCCCCAAGAGTTCCTGAGACCTGATTGGGGCACCTCCAAATCAGGCCCAACGGATTACCTTGCCCTGGCATGGTGGTTGCAAAGTGAAGGCAAATGGAGAGTGGCCTCTTGTCTGAAGGTCTGGCAAGGTCTTAGAAAGTGGGGAGAGCAAAAAGGACTGAGAGGGACAGGGAGATATCATCACAAGAGGAGAGGGTTGTCTGGCTTTTCTGAAACTGTGGCACTCCATCAGCTCTGAGATAGGGATGTGGATAACTGTTAGCAGTGGGGCTAGGGCAAGACAATTGTCTCAGGAAACTTCTGGTTTCTATCAATGTATATATATAGTACCACATGTGTACAGGTGCTTGCAGAGGCCAGAGAGTGTTGGCTCCCCTGCCTTGGAGACCAGTGGTATTGAATCTGCCTGATGTGGGTGCTGGGAAACAAACTTGGGTCCTCTGCAAGAGCAGTATGCATTCTTAACTGCTGAGACATCTCTCCAGATCCCTGGGGATCTTTTTTTGAATGAAGGAAAAAAAAAAAAGAGAAATTGAAATTATTTTTTTAAAGACAAGTTTCACATTTTGCACATTGTTATTTGGTAAATTTTACTATAAAATATCCTAAATGTTCAGACACCAAGCCACTATTCTACATTGAATACACAGAGAAAGTCACAAGAAATGTCATTAAAGCTCTGTCTGGTCTCACAGTAGTGAAAGGTGGCAAAGGCATTGTGATGCAGATTTGCTGTAATAGTCAACCTGAGCTCTAACAGTTTCAAATGAATATCATTATCTTACCCACTATAAACAGAAAAACAAAAAACCTCCCAAACCTCTAACTACACACAGCAAAGATGAAAATCTCTTTCAGGTAGCAAAATCAATAAGCTGACATCAGAATGCTTAGAAATTACCAACAGGCGTAAGGAAGCAGGACAAGGATATGAGATTATGGCCAAGGAAAATGAAAACAATTAGCATCATTGTGAACAGATATCTAACTGAGTTTGGTATCTTTCAGAGTTTTAATAAAAATAATATGGGAGTCATTGTGTTCAGAGGCACATTAAAGGTCATTTAAAACTATATCACAAAGTGAATGAAGCAGTTTTACATTGTGTGCTTTCAGAATAAAGTCTCAAAGTGAAAATGTAGGTACATTATATCATTTGACATACATATACCAGATCATTCTTATGACATGAAGTTAGGAGTCTCAAAGGCAAATATTTAATTTACATGTGAACTGCTTTCACTATTTACAAAATAAAATAAAGACAATATAATAAATTATTATCATCTTTAATAAATAACATGTCCCAGAAAACTAAAAATTTGATCTAAAAATCCAGGCTTATATTAGGATCTAAAATATAAATCCTTTATATTTGAAAAGATGATAAGCATACCAGTGTCAGTATATGAATTACTAAGGAGACACATATCAAGTGAGCATTCAGCATCTAATATCTTGTCACTGCCAACATTCCTTAGGTCAGTAACATTAAGAAAGAATGTTTCTAAATAAATAGTTTTTATTGGCTTTTAGGAAACCAGCAATCCCTTATTAGTGATAAACCTACCTAAAATGAGTAAATTATTTTGAAACATTTTACAATAATTTTTTGATGATTAGGCTCTGAGGAGTGAACAGGCAAGTTTAGAGAGGAGTTGAATCTTTTAGGAGGTGAATCTCATGGATGTTTTTAAGTCTGGCACAGATATGGCTAAAGCAATGAAAAGTCCAATTGTATTTCTGGTTGCAAGAGGAGTCTGAGGAATCTGTGTCACAGAAAAAGAGAGAGCCAAGGAAGAAATTCCAAATTCTGTAAATAGAATCCTCAATATCCAATATGTGAGCACAACTTAATAATAGCATTTTGATTCATTTCAATTGACTTCCTTCCCATCAAAGTCATGAAATTTTTAGTTTAATTTAGCTTTTACTATGTAACAATATTGTTTCCCATCAAAAATGTAAAATAATTCATATCTGACAATATAATATTCATAAAGTCTAGGATACAAGCCCAAGCTAATTAGCAAATGAAAAATCATGTAAATAGAATCATTAGCATAAGAAGAAAAGAAGAACACCAAAGTGACTCAGATGTTGATAGTATTAGAAAAGAACTTTAATGTTCCTCATTGAAGGGCACGGGACTAAATACACTGTCTTAGTTTGTTTCTCCATTGTTGTGACAAAACACTCTGACCACTACCAATTTGGGGAGGAAAGGGTTTATTTGGCTTACATCTCCCAGGTCACAGCTCATCAGGGAGCCCAAGGTAAGAACTCAGGGCAGGAACCTGGAGTCAGGAGATGGAGCACAGGCCATGGAGGATCACTGCTTAGTGGCTTGCTCCATTGGCGCCTTCTCAGCCTACTTTCTTATGCTACACAGGCCCACCTGCCCAGGAGTGGCACCACCCACAGTGGGCTGGGCCCTCCCACATCACTCAATACTCAAGAAGATGTCCCATGGACATGGCCACAGGCCATTCCAATGAAGGCAATTCCCCAATTGAGGCTCCCTCAACCCAACCCAGGTGTGCCAAGTTGACACTAAAGCAATCCAGCACATATACCAAAAAATTTATCAAAGAAATGAAAACATTACAAATGGAAAAAAGTTAAATGGAAAGTATAGTCTCTGAAATAAAATGTGTAGAGACAGGCCTTAATGGAAGAAAGAAGATGACATCGGAAATTTTTATCAGGCTTGAAGTTTGGCATAAGAGCATCCAGTCTGAAAAGGCAAAAACAAAAAATGAATAAAATGGTGCACAACTTCAATTAGTACATCTACAAGGTAACCTTACACCCACGGCTCAGGGAACATTGAAGAAAAGGGTGCGGAAGGACTCTTGCTGCTAGATATCATCTTCCAGACATGACAGAGAAGCTACACTTATGAAATCTCAAGAATATGGTGGCCTAACCAAGACCTGCATAATCACACTAGCTCCTATGAGAACATGGACGAGGGAAATTTCACAAAGCCCCACCCCCAGATGAAGAAATACAATCAATGGCTACTGAGAGAGGGAGAATCCAGGCATGAGACCACCAATAGGCTATCTAATCCTGAGTGGTCAGCCCTAAACACATGCACTAAATGGACTCAATATGTTTATAGATAGCCTGTCTATATATGTAACAGTAATAATTATAGAACAGGTCATGAGTCCAAGATGGCTTGTGGGAGGGAATAGAGGAGTTTGTGGAAGGAGAGGGAGAGGTGGAAGTGATATAAAAATACAGCGTACTCATGTATGAAATTCTAAAAAATATATATAGAAAAAGGATTCTACCATAATGAAAAATGCTTGCAGTGAAAGTTACTGGAATTGAGATGCTATTTGTTTTATATAGAGATATTCTACTTTCAGAAAGCAATGAACCCTGCTTTGGAGCTAAACCTGCACTATCTTCAAAGAAATATTATTTCCTTGATATTTTCTGAGTTCAGCAAGACTAAACCTTCACTTATAGTAAAAGAATATATTGACTTTCCCTAAAGTGCTTGTGACCCAGGAGTTTTCCTTATCAGCAATGCACGTAAGAAGCTACTCTATGATCTTATTTATAGAAAAAGAAAACATTTTTTAGCAACCTATTGACATTACTTTAAGATTTTATCTTAGCCCAGTCAAAATGGCTAAGATCAAAGCAACAAATGACACTAAATGCTGACATGGATGCAACCTGGTTCAGCCACAGTGGAAATCAGTATGGAGAGCTCTTAAAAACTAAAAATAAATCTACCTATGATCTGGTTATATCACTCCTTGGCATATACCCAACAGACACATCCTACTGCAGAGATATTTGTGTAGCCATCTTTGTTGCTGCTCATTTCTCAATAGTTAAGAAATGGAAACAACCTAAATGCACCTCAACTGATTGAAAATGAAAATACGACACATTTACACAATAGAGTTCGACTTGGTGGTAAAGAAAGACAAAATCATGAAATTTCCAGGTAAATGGTAGAGAAAGAAAAAAATCATGAAATTTGCGGGTAAGTGGATTCATATATTAAGTGAAGTAACACAGACACAAAAAGACAAGTGACTTTGTTCTCTCATTTGTGGTTCTAAGCTCTGAATCCTTAGATATAAGTATATATTCTGATGTAACTGCAGAGGTTAGAAAAGTAGAAAGGAATAAAGGGGATTTTAGGGGAAGAAGGAGTTGGCGAGAGGGAGAGAGTAAAATGTATGTGCTATCAAGGGGAAAGTGGGGAAACAGAGTACTTTAACAAGGGAGGAAGCTGAAGGCTATATAACAAGATCACAGTTCCAGGCAGGAGAAACCTCCTTTCACGTTGTTGGTCATGGTAGTTAGCGAGAATCCTTAAATAACACAGGCTATTGCCACAGCCCTTGATTGTCTCCTATAACTTGAAGGTAAGACACTATTGCTGAAGACAGGACATACTTTGGACACAATTGAGCTGGAACTGACTTAGAAGCTTCCTTCATGAAGACTAGCTCTCATAGTATCAGAGGATACTATGCAAGCTACCAATGGAGAAAATGAACCAATGGTCTTCCCCAGCAATATAACAATGACAGGCCTAGCAAACTATCTCCTTTGGTGCAGTAGTTAGACCTTTATTTGGGGGGTAATTAACTGCTATTTAATTGTGCATCCCAAATGACACATTTATAACACAATCTCTATACCTAAGGCTCTGGGAACATAGAGGAATAGGGGACAGAGAGAATATTTATGCACCTCTCAACTTTCCACACTGAAGCTTTCTCATGCAACAGATGGTGATTAAACCAGAAAGCCACAACTGGCCAAAATGCAGAGAATAAGAGACTGCAGAGTGTCCCTATTTAGGACACCTATATCATACCTCTGCCACCTAAGGCTCCGTAACACCAAATTCTTCCCTGGGACACCCATGCACACTCTCTCAACTCTCAGGCCCATGTGGTCCTAACACCAACTGACAATCTGATACTATGCCTTCATTCAGGTTTTTGTATAAAATTTATGAAGTCTGAAAGAAAGTTACTTACAAAGGCATACACACATGGGCTCTTTCACCTATATCTTGGCTACTTTCGAGATCCGCTAGAGGCCTGTCAGCCCCCTACTCAGATGGTGACTCCTTTCCACTTCCCAGCTTCCTCAGTGTCTGTCCTTAGACCCTCCCCTTCATGCAATTGAAGCTGACTGATTGGGTGGGAGGGATGACTATCTCTAGTTCTCTTGGAGAACAGACCTGTCCAACAGGCTTAGAGCCCACTGCAGAAGAGGAGGTAGAAAGAGTATTAAGAGCCAAGGGTACTGGATGTCCACAAGGAAACAGAATTTTCCAAGTGGTTGAGAAGTTGCTCATATGAACTTACAGCAATACTGACAGCATGCAAAAGATCCGTTCAAGTTCAAACCAGACAAAAACCCAGCACAGAAGTGAGGAAATGGGTAAGAAGCCCCAACTTAACTGAAGGGCTATTAGAAACTGATGACTACTGGGAGAGGCAGAGTTGATTTTCTTTAAGGAGTGACACTAAATATGTTGACTAGGCTCTAGTAATGGACTCACACCAAGGGACATTTAGGGACACAAATGTGGCTTGATAAGCCTTAAAATACATGACAGAACATGAGAAATCTGGTTGGGGTATATGGGAGGGGTATGACTAAGGGAGGGGGGTCTAAATATGATCAAGGTGTATGAAACTTGCAAAAATACAATTAAAAAGTGCAAGCCTATATAGTAAATGTAGAGGAGCAATGATTTTAATGAAGTCTGACTTCTCTGTAGTGACCAAAAGAGAATGAATTCATAATAAAAGAACTCTAAGGCAACACAAATAGAGTGAAACGGGAAGACCAAAAGAGAGAAAACTTAAGAGAAACCATCGCTGAAAGACACACTGTAAGATATGCATACTATGCAAAGTGTATTAGATTGAGTTAGTTAATTAATTATTACATACTGCCATTGGCAGTAATCAAAGACAGCATACACAAAATCAAGTAGATTATGTGGTTGAAAGACTGACAGTCAGTGTGGTTAAGGTGCTAGAAAGAGACCAGAAGTCCTCTCAGTCAGATGATTGGACAGATGCAATACAGGAAGGTGCCTCTCAGTTTGAAAAAAGTAGTGCCAAGCTGAAGGGACAATACTGGTGGGAGAATAGCAAGGTGTGGGCAATAGGGATTATTGTTTTGGTGATGGTCACCATTGCCCTTATCCTATGGTCTATTCCCTAATGAAGAATTAATGAAATTGAAGCCTCCTGTTCAGGAAACTTTTTCAAGACTTAAACAGTTAAAATCTTCAAGAGTTCAACAGTTAAAATCTGTTATCAAGTTTATTTCCTGTTATTTTTAAGTGATTACTTTTCCATTCACATATAGTGAAATGTCTAGAAAAATGTACCTTTAAAAATATTGACTCCAAACTAGAAATGTGGCCAGTACTGCCTTTATAGATTTATGAAAGGATCAATAAAGAGAGCTTCTTAAGCTCTAGATTGCTAGAATCTTGGCAGGGATTTGTCATTGATATCGTGCCATTGAGTCAATGAAAGGATTTTCCTCCAAGTTAGTTATTCTAGTCATCTGGTACTATCTTCAGAATCATGTTTTAAACTTTGAGTTATCCTATTTCCAACTTGTGCCTTGATAAGTATTTGTATTGCACCAGTACAAATCTGTGACAATAAAAGATACACTTTATTTTGATAATCCCTCATTAAAAATATTAATCCCCAGATTATGTAATTTAGGTCTCCCCAAATCCAGAAGAACATGTGTGATTAGGAAAAAATTATATATGATTGGCTGGGAAGAGTGGCTGGATACTCTGGTGAGGGTCCAACGACCCTGCTTGCCCCTCCTTTAATGAAGGAGGACAACCATCAACAAGCCCAACTGTGACAATGTTTAGCAATCAGGCACAGCTGAAGTGATGATGGCAGTTGTTTCATGCAGAAGGGACTGCTGTACAGCATCATCTTATTAAAAGGACCTTGAATTTAAAAGGATTTGGTGGTAGGAGCCACATATGAGAGAGAACATATGTCTTTTATTTTTCTGAGTGTTTGTTACTTTACTTAGTATAACAGTTTCTAGATCCATCAATTTACCTGACATTTCATTATTTCATTTTCTTCACTGCTGAATAGAACTCCATTGTGTAAATATACCACATTGTTGTTAACCACTGGTCAGTTGAAGGGCACTTAGGTTGCTTCCATCTCTTAGCTATTGTGAAAAGAGCAGCAACAAACATGGTTGTACAAGTGTTTCTACAATAGGATGAGTCTTTTGGGTATATGCCAAGGAGTGGTGTAACCAGGTCATACGGTAGGTTCATTTTCAGTTTTTTAAGAGTTCTCCACACTGTTTTACATACAGGCTGCACGAGTTTGCAATCCCACCAGCAGAGAATGAGTAGTCCCCCTTCTCCACGTCCTCGCCAGCATTTGGTATCATTTGTTCTCTTGATCCTAGTTGGTCTGATTGGGGTCAGGTGATACCCTAGGGTGGTTTTAATTTGCATTTCCCTAATTACTAATGCTGTTGAAAACTTTTTGCGATGTTTCTTAGCCATCTGTATTTCTTCCTTTGACATCTGTCAGATGTGTCACTGGTGAAGATTTTTTCCCATTCTGTGGGTTTTCTCCTCACTTTTTTGATTGTTTCTTTTGCTGTACAGAAGCTTTTAAGTTTAATGAGGTCCCACTTGTTGATTGATGACCTTCATTCCTGAGCAACTTCTGTCTGATTTACAAAACCCTTTCCTACACCTATATCTTGTAACTTATTGCCAATATTTGGTTCTAACAGTTTCAGGGTTTCCAGTTTCACATTGAGATCTTTGATCCATTTGGAGTTGACTTTTGTGCAAGGTGAAAGATAAGGATCTAGTTTCATTCTTCTACAGGTGGAGATCCAGTTTTGCCAGAACCATTTGTTGAAGATGCTGTCTTTCCTCCATTGTGTGTTCTTGGCACCTTTGTCAAATATCAGGTGGCTGAAACTGCATGTACTCGAGTTTGGGACTTCAGTGATGTTCCATTCATCTATGCGACTCTTTTTGTGCCAGTACCATGCTGTATTTATGACTATAGCTCTATAGTATACTTTGAGATTACTATACTTTGAGATCTGGTATAGTAATCCCCCAGCATTGCTCTTTGTGCTCAGGGTTGCTTTGGAGATCCAGGGTCTTTTGTGCTTCCATATGAATTTAAGGATTTTTTTTTCTAGTTCTGTGAAATATGTCATGGGGATTTTGATTGGGATTGTATTGAAACTATATATTGTTTTTTATAGGATGGTCATTTTCAAAATATTAATTCTTCCAATCCATGAATATGGGAGGTCCTTCTATCTCTTGGTGTCTTCCTTCATCTCTTTCTTTAAGGATTTAAAATTTTAATTGTAGAGATCTTTGGTGTCTTTGGTTAGATTTATTCCAAGATATTCAAATTTTTTTTTTTGCAGCAATTGTGAATAGGGGAATGTTTCCATGTAGGATTAGCCATCAAAAATTGCTTGTTATCAGTATATAGAAAGGCTAATGATTTTTGTAAGTTGATTTTATAACCTGCCATTATATTGAAAGTGTTGATCAGTTCTAGGAATTTTCTGGTGGAACTTTTGGGATCTCTTTGGTATAGTATCATATCATCTGCAAAAGTGATAGTTTGACCTCTTCTTTTCCAATTAGTACACCTTTAATTTCCTTCTCCTGTCTTTTTGCTCTAGCAAAAGTTTCAAGCACTGTGTTGAAAAGGAGTGGAGAGGGCTGGAGAGATGGCTCAGCAGTTAAGAAGATTGGTTGTTCTTGCAGAAGACCTGGGTTTGAATCCCAGCACCCACATGGCAGCTAACAATTGTCTGTAATGCCAGTCTCAGGGGATCTGACAGCCTCTTCTGACCTCTGCAGGCATTGCACGAAATGGGTGCACTGACCTACAGGCAGGCAATACATGCATACACATAAAGTAAAAATAATAAATTAAAAAAATTTTAATATAAAAAGAAAAGGAGTGGAGATAATGGACAACTTTGTCTGATTCCTGATTTTAATGAGAATGTTTCTCCATTTAGAATGATGTTGGCTGTGGGTTTGTTGTATATAGCTTTAATTATTTTGAGTTGTGTTCCCTCCAGACCAATTCCCTCTAGGACTTTGAACATAAATGCATGCTGTATTTTGTCAAAAGCCTTTTCTGCATCTATTGAGATGACGATGTGATTTTTGTCTTTGAGTCCATTTATATGATTAATGATGTTTATTGATTTGGGTATATTGAACCATCCTTGCATTTCTGGAATAAAGCTTACTTGATCATGGTGAATGATCTTTTTGATGTATATCTGTATGCAGTTTTCAAGTATCTAGGGAAGGCTAGGAAGAGAAGGCCTGACCCATGCTGGGTAAAGGCTTTCCAGTGTACATACTCTCAGGTCATTCATAAACGTCAGCAACCCTCAGTTATCTCGGTAAGTAAGCTCAGTAAATTCATTGGTTTCCCCTGTAAAACTTTAATCAAACATTGGCATGACACTAGAACCTTAAAAGGGACTAAGCATTGCTTAGAATCCCCAGGAAAAGAATTTTCACAACAGATGGAAATTTTATTTATTAATGCTATTATGTCTCATAATTATTAAAAAAAGAAAATGAGAATGTAAAAGATGTTAAAGGATATGAGAATAGAGATAATTTCCAAAATAGAAAAAAATGAGAAAGCCTAAGCAAGTTATGAAGGTCTGCATAGGTTTGTTATGATATAAAAAGGATGAAGCAAAAATAATATACACATAACCTTAAAATTTCTAAGGTCACAGTTTAGTCAACTAGTTTAAAGAACAAAATATACATCTAGTCAAGGTTTATCTGAGAATATTTGATTTTTAACCCAAGATTTATCTACATAGAACATGGTAATTAAAAGCACCAGAGTGGTGGAACTAACCTTGTTGGATGTTTAACAGCCATATTTTGAGGTCTATACTAATGTGGTCAGAGGGACTTAAAGGAGAGTTTTTGCCCTTTGGCCTCCAAGGTTGACTAAGTACCAGGGGCTTATGGAACATCTATCAAAATGTCCTGAACTGTGGTGAGTCACCTGTCCTCTTGTTCAGGGAGGCCATAGAGACCCCACCAGATGGACTTGAACCAGTGTCCAATCTACAAAGAGGATGGTCAACTCAGAGGAAACATCTTCACGCTTTCAAGTATAGCAAGCCATGGTCGGGCAGGACCTTTGACTTATCTTCACATAGATGGAACTGGTAAGCAAAAGAAGCAGGGGCTCCTTCCAAGGCCATGTGACCCCTGAGGAACAGATCCTCAAATGACCTTAAGTGTAAAAATAAATTGATTTATTTGGACCATTTGTATGGTCTCAAATATTTAAAAGGAAAGTATAACCAAAGAGTAAATTCAGCAGTATATTTCTTTAAGAGTTCAAAGGATTATATTTCTCAGACATTAGGCTTAAGTCTATATAAAAATTTTTTAGACAATTATTTTTCATTGATGATTTTGTTCCTAACCAGAAAGTGCTGCTCAGATGTAAGACTTCAAATCTTGGTCTGTAACACTGTAGTGCCAACCTATAGCTAAGGGAGAGAACCTGCTGTTGTTCTAAAATGAGGGATAAATTTGTTTTCTCCCCTTATCTAGAAGCCTTTGAGAGGGAACTGACACTGATTCTAACCACTCCAAGAGCTATCAAAATGCCTGTGAAAGCAAATCCTGAATCCATCACTCTCAAGTCCAGCTTGGCAGACAAAAGAAAAATGAGGAGGAACCCTATAGAAGGATGCTTTAGGAAGCCCTTGTCAAGAAATTCCAATGGACTCTCATCTGAACATTTGAAAATTGCCCTGTTCTGACTTTTTCCTTGTTCCCTATCTAGAACTTGTAATGCTAATTACTCTTGCCTTTACTTCTCCTTCACACCTCCTATTCACTAGTCAAGGACTTTCTTTTCCCCTTACAGATAAGAGTTATGCAATTTGGAAGTCTTTCAGATAGACCACTGAAGGGGTACCTCACCCTGTGTGCCTGTTCAGCATGGAAGTGGCCTTGCCCTGCATCCCTGTTCAGTATGGAAGAAGCCAGAGTGGTCTGTGTCCAGATTCCCTATCTGCAAGATGGCTAACCTCTTTTAAAAGGATGGTGTGATAAAAATACAAGGTAGGAATTGGCTAGGCAGTTAGGGTAAAAAATCCCAAAGAAAAGTAGCCAGTTTCTTGGCTAAAAAGTTGAAATGTCCTTGGGCCTCTTAGCAACATACTCCATTCCAAAGACCAAAACTGTCAAAAGTATTTGGGAGCTTTTATCTAATCCTTAAAAGATTTTAGGGTTACCTCTTCAGAGGGGGCAATGTTAGAGTAGCAAAAAACCCCATTGTAAAAAAAGAAGAAGGAGTACATGAAGTTATCCAAAAAAAGTGATGGGGGGGAGATATGGGAGGAGGTGGAGGAGAGGGAGTGGGCATGGATTTCATCAAAACACTTATATACATGTATAAAATTCTCAACAATTGTAATTTTTAAAAAAATTTCAGGACAAGCCCCCCCCCAAAAAAGAAAAGCTCTATTATTATATTTTTCACAGTGTTTCATAAAATGCTGGTTTTTCTATTCACTTCCCCCTTTAGCTTGTTTCTTGTTGTTTTTGTAACTGTAATACTAATAAAATGTTTTTGAATTAAATGAAAAAAATTAATCCTCTCCTTTTTGTAATTATTTCGGACTCCTCTTTTTAAGATACTAAGATGCTAGTAAAGAGTTTTTGCTGTTAGATATGAAGATATTTAATTGTGGGCCATTATTAAGTTGATTTTGTAGGAGACATGTTGCCTTGGTTTTAAATGTTACCTGTGTTTTGTACTGATAATTGCACATCATGATTCATATCATTGGTTGAATTTTTTATTATTCATTAAGTCATCTTTCTTTTAGTTGGACTATTTACAATATTCAGGAGTGTCTAGGTTATAGTAGTATTGAAATGTCATTTTCCTCTGTTAGACTGCTATTCAGGGCATCAGACTATATAGTCAACCCGCCCCTACAACAACAATCGCTATCTGGTGGCAGATCTACTTTGCAAATAGAGTTAGAATTATAGTCAAGTGTACAACAATCACCCTTTAACTGTTAATTATTTTACGGAATAAACAAACATTGATAGTGCTGTGTCCACTAATATATCAGTTATTGTTGGTATGAGTAAAAGAGAAGGAAAAGAAAAAGAAACTACCTTAATATGTTAGCGAGAAAGTAGAGGAAGGGAATGTAAGCAAGGAGGCAGAACTATAGGAGCAAAGAAAATCTGAGGGATATTGGAATATTTCTAAAAATGGACTGAAGAAAAGTTATACAACCAGTTAATGGAGAACATTCCCATCTCATCAGCTGAGAAGCTGGGGAGGCCCGTGTTCTTTGGGAGAGAAAATAGTGAAAGGAAAGCACAAGGATAGAGGGAAGAACAGAAAGAAGTGATATAGGGCAAGAGGTGAGCATGGCCAAGGTGGTCTGTTAAAATGACCATAGGTACTAAACAGACATGGGATAGAAATAGAAAGACGGCTGGGTAGAGACATGGGATATGGAAACCCACCAGGGAAGGAGCATGAGGTAGTTCATATAAGAACCAACAATCAGGTGAGCATACCCAGGAGCCAGTGGATTACATGGGATTCAGTATCAAGGAAAAAAAGCACCAAGGTGATTCAGAACAGGACAGAAGCCCTGGGCTGGCAGCTGTTTTTTCATAGCTGCGCATGTTGCAAGGCATGTCTTCAACATTTAACATTGTTTCAGTCTTATCATCGGGGGAATATATATTAAAGAACTGGTTGGCATACAGAGATTAATTATCTGTGAAATTAATTATCTGTGAAATGTGTGAAGTGACACATCTACAATGGAACCTCTACTCTAAGACTCATGGAGCATAGTGGAACCAGAGGTAGAGAGAAAACTAATGCATCTCTCAACTCTCATCAATGAAGCTCCCTCATGTCACAGAGGGCAGTGACTGCAAAACTCAGGGACCACTGCAGAAGAGGGGGCAGAAAGATTGTAAGAGCCAGGGGAGGAGGTGAATGACCATATGGAAATAGAGTCTTACAAGCTCCTGGAACCTTGCTTTTATGAACCTACAGCAATGGTGACAGCATGTTCGAGACCCATGCAAACTCAAGCAGACAAAAACCCAGCACAGAACTGTGGAAATGAGCAGCAGGCCCCAATACTTAATCTGTTGGGGTAGCTGATTACTATTGGGTGAGGAAGAGCTGACGTTTAAAAAAATTTTTTTATGTATTATTTTTATTTTATGTGTATGCATGTGTTGCCTACATGTAGGTAAGTGCAATCATGTTGTGCAGTGCCTGCAGAGGTCAGAAGAGGCTGTTGGATCCCCTGGGACTGGAGTTAGGGACAGTTGTTAGCTGCCATGTGGGTGCTTGGATTTGAACCCAGGTCTTCTGCAAGAACAAGCAGTGTTCTTAACCACTGAGCCATCTCTTCAGCCCCTGAGCTGATCTTCTTTAAGTGAGTGACTATAGATATACTGTCTAGACCCCAGTGGATGAATTTTCAGGGATGTCAGGGATGTTAGGAGACACTAACTTGGCTCAATAGGGCTTACCACAAATGGCAGAATGCGTGAAATCCACTGGGAGGGGGGCTATGAGAAGGGTGCCAATGGGGAAGGGGTTATAAAGAGGACTAAGAAGTGTATGAAACTTGATTAAAATATATTTAAAAAATAAGTACCCTTCCTTTATACTGATGACAAACATACTAAGAGTGAAATAAAAAACATTTCAAAAATATATTGGAATAAACTAAACATGGAAGTGAAAAATCGAACTATGAAAACTTTAAAACACCAAAGAAGGAAATTTAAGATGATATTAGATATTGGAAAGATCTCCCAGGTTTATAGATTTGAAGAATTAATATTGTGAAAATGGCAATCTCATCAAAAGCAATCTGCAGATTCAGTATTATTCTAATATAAAAATGATGTGCCATGCATGGATGGATAATAGTGATCCTAGTGCCAAGTTTTGGAAACCTCGAAAAGATTCGTTGGTCATAAAGTCTTCTCAAGTCCCCCAAATTATATCACCTATTGCCATTATATTCTTGGTTGCCTACCTGAATTAGATGGTAAGACCCCCCCAATGCTCAAAATGCCACACACTTTGGTGGGTTAGGGTAATTGACCACAGCAACAGAAATGACACTAGAACAGTAAAGACAGAAATTGTTATGGAGACCTAGGGCTATTGCTATGATAGTTTGAACATGTGGTACTTATATCACTAAAGATGGTTTGCAGGAAGAACGTTGAAGAGTTCAGAACTCTGGGTTCAAAAAGTCCATGAACGCTAAAAAAAAGAGATTCTTGGGTAATTTTCTGAGTCATTAAAAGACAAGAATGCTCAGAGAAACACAGACAGAGAAGGCCTAGCTTATAGGTTACAGATGCTTTTGACTCTGGCAGGTACTGGAGTAAAGGCCATTCAGGATATTTTGGTCAAGAATCTAACCATATTCTGCCGATGTCTGAAGATCTTGGATGAAATTGCATTTAAAGATAATGGATTAATTTGTTTGGCAGAGGGAACGTGTGTGAGCATAATTACCATTTCCAACAAGGAGAAGGTAGATAGCAATGTAGCCGTATTGTTAAAGAGAGTAGTGCCATTAAAGAAAAGCCTTTGCAATGTAACATAGGAAAAGTTTCTTCAGGGGAAAAAAAATCCCACACATCAAAAGTTCCGAGGTGTAAAGGTAATAAATTCACGAGAAAGAAGAAATCTTGAACTGAGAATGCAAACAAGGAAGTTTTCTGTTCCTCAAAATAAAATGCCTATGAGAATATGTCTCCAGATTCATACACAGAAACTAATCCAACTGTGATCCAGCGGGGCCAGGTTCCATCCTGAGACTGCAGTAGAACTTTGTATTGTCACCCATGTGGTATTCATTTTTCAGACAAGAAATGAAAGTCTGAGGGAGCTGTGAACTTTTCACCCTGCGTGATGGCTTGAATGAGAATGTTCCCCATAGACTCAAAGTATTTGGACACTTGGCCCCTAGTTTGTGGTGCTGTTTGGGAGAGTCATGGAACCTTTGGGGGTTGTGGCCTTGCTGGAGTAAGCATGTCACTGGTGGCAGGCTTGAGAGTATGTAGCTTACCTACTTCCAATCTGTTGCTCTCTACTTCTTGTGCCTGATGGAAGATGAGATTGCTTGGCCTTCTGCTCCAACCACCTCCTGCTGCCATGCCTTCCCCACTGTTATGGACACTTACCCTTTGGAATCATAAGCAAAATAAACTCTTCCTTCTGTAAGTTGCCTTGGTCATGATATTTTATCATAGATCAGAAAAGTAATTAATACCCTGTGATTTCAGAGAGCTGCTGAGACCAAGCAACATTTTCCAACTATGCAGTCCTTGAAAGAACACCATGAGAGGCCACTATATAATACTTTGAAGGTGAAAACTATGTTGCAATGGAGACATAAGATTTTGGAGAGTCAAGAACCGTGGGATGTCCACCAAATGAAGCAGAATACACAGAATGGAGCTAGCCAAAGAGAGGCTATATGTGTTACAGACAGCAGAGCTGGAAAGATGGGGTTACCTTTGGAACTGAGATGTATCCTGTTGAATCTTTGGGGGCCATTACCCACTCTGGGACAGCATTTATGTTTTGTATACCTTTTGTGAGCTGTTTCTCAGGTTTTAAAGTCTTCCAGAAGCTCCTTGGCACAGAATTTGGCTTTTTGTTAATGTTTTCTTTAGGAACTTGGGCTAGACACAAATCTTGCCACGTTTGCCTTTGAGTAACCTAAATGGACCTCTTTTTCTGTTTTGTCTTTTTTATATCTCTTTTAGGCTGCTCTACTATTTTACAGACACATTTTAAATGCTGGTTTAAGTCACTTAGATCTGCCAAAGTGTCTTCTACTTCACCAAGATCCTGCCCCACCAAGGGACTCAGCAAAGCCATGAAGGGTCCATACCAATCTTGAGGTCTCTGCTGAATCAAGTTCTTCTTTAAATCTCTGGTGAACACAGTCCTATCTGGCTCAGTGAACTGGGAATCATATATAATGCTTTCCTCATACCTAGTTCTCTCAGTAATGCCCTTCCCTCTTCCATGGTCCTCCAGGCCCTGATATCCATGGGAATCTCCAAGTATCTCTAATGGCTCATACAGGCCCATCCATCAGAGATGGTTTCCCTTTGTACTGCCTCAGGTTATGTAGCCTATGTCTCAGAGTTATATTTCTCAGCTTTAATGCTCCTGTAGCATTTAAACTAATATCATTTGCTCCTACATCCCATGTTCTCAAGGTTCATTGCTTGTTGAAAGTCTTCCCTAGTTCCAACAGCTCGAGTATTCTATCATGGTTATAGTTCCTTGCACCAGATCATTGTTAAATCTTCCATCAGTATGCTGAAACATTGACTTTTCCTTTCTTTGTATTAGAGGTCAGACCTGAGGGGCATTTTTAGCTATTTTTAGGTTGTTCTCTTCCTCATCACTATCTGCCTCCCCTCATGGGTTCCATGTTTTGGGGTTCCAGGTTGAGCTTTGTATTATCCATCTAATCTGGGCTTTCTTCCCTTTCTGGCCCCCTAGCTGTAAAAAACAAGCTAAAGTCTCCACCTCTTTTCTCTCTTATGCAATTTACTGGCAAGGTCAGAGGCCAATACTGAAGAGGCTAAGCTCACATTTCTTTTTCCCTGCATTTCCTTTTTGACATCGTCAGTCTCCCTCTGGACTACTGCCTCTGCCTAGGACAGATCTTTTATTATGCATAGAAACATTCAAGCAATATCTGCAGTCACTTGCTGAAACTTCCACCCCTGGTGCTGTACTCCCAGGGCTTGCAAAGTTTGCTTTAGATCTTCCAGGAGTCCTTAAAGCATATCCATACTCACATGGTGGACCCTCACCAAGGAAGCATGCACACCATTTTATACCACTTACAAGAGGACTGCCATCCCTGTATTTCCTCCACTGACCTAGTTACATATCTCATGATTTACTGAATGATCCATGCCACTGGTACTACCCCCACTAGGATAGCCCACCATGTCAATATTTTTTCTACCCACATTCTCCCCTCACTGAACTTTGCTTCAGTCATTGGTTTCCTTCTGCATATCAGAGGCACCATCGATCTTCCCAAGGTCATCCTCGGTTTTGTTGTATCCTGCTCAACTACACCAATGTTGCTTAAATTCCATCTGGGGTGCACCCAGTGCCCAGCCCCCTCTTACCACTGTACTTATGACAAAACAAGGTATAATTTCTCCAAACTACAGTTTGGGGAACCAAAGAATTTATTGGGCTTCCATATAGATCAATGGATGAGGGGGTTACTTACAGAGTGTTGGCATGGGTGAGCTCCCATCTGCATTGAGGCAGGGACCTTGTGACCCCTCAGCAGCTTCCCTAGATGGTGAAGGCCACCCCTCTCTCTGGTTTCCCTTGTCCCTATCCTTACTCCCTCCCCCATGTACCACTCAGGCCCCTGGTTGGATGGAAGGCATGACCAACTCTCTCTGTCCTCCCCTCCTACTGAAAGTCCATTTGTAGTGATTGGAGTAAGTGGGTGAATCCCAGCTTGAGAAGAAGGCATCCATCCACTGTTTTCCAGTCTAGCTTGCCGGGTGGAGGACAAGTCCATACAACAGCTGATCACATTACATTCACAGTGAAGAGCAGAAAGCAATGTATTAAAGCATGCTTCTTCAGTGCTCTTTCCTTTTTATTCAGTTCATGACCTAGGCCATGAAACAGTGCTACCTACATAGAGTGTGTCTTCCCACCTGTTATGATTTGAATGTGAAATGTCTCACATTGACTCATATGTTTGAAACCTGGTCCCAAACTGGCAGTGCAGAAAGGGTGTGTGTATGAAATGATTGTAAGAGCCAGAAGCAGTTGACGACTACAATGAAAACAATGTATTCCAGGCACAACAGGTCAAATGAACATAAGAACTCACAGGTATTGTGACAGCATGCACAAAGTCTGTATAAGCATGTGCAAGACCTGTACAAGTTCAAGCCAGACAAAATCCCAGCATGAAGAGGAGAGGTGGGCATGGTGTCCCACCACTAGCTGAGGAGCTATTGGCAACTGTTATCTGCTAGGTAAGGAAGAGTCCTTTTTCTTTTACTTGGGCCCTAGTAATCATGCTCCAGTGGATGGCCCCACATCCAAGAGCATATAGCCAGCACATATTATACTAAGGGTGGAAGGGAGGGTGGTGCAGTAAACTTATTCCAAAAGAATTTTGGATTTGGACTTACAAATTTTAATTCTCTGCAATCATGAAGTTCTAATCCATGAATGGGTCTGAAGGATCTTCCATGGAGATACAGCTTTCTTAGTGATCATAAGTTCACAGTTGGTCTTTTTTCTAAGCATCACATTTTGTGCATATAGAGGCCAGATGTTTTATGCCTAATACGTGTAGGAAGCTAGTTCCTATGACCTGATAAAGATGAGATTGAGTAGATAGGAAATTAGTCTTCTGGAGAAACAAAAGTTTACTAAATTTATTAAAGTCCCGGATCCTATAAATCTCATTATCCATCAAGATCTGGTTCTGTGTTTCCACGCTTCCATACTTTATATCTGACATAACATGTACATGTGAAATATAATAGAATTATTAATATAATAACTAAAGTAAAAATAAGAATACAGAATGACTTAAAGAATTAAAAGTAGCAGTTAAGGAAAACAAGAATTAGAATCAACCAAAGCATCCTTTCCATGTGTTGTACTTTTTAAGAAGACTGGCTATGTTTTACCTCTATTTCCACAGTCGTTTGGACTCTATGGAAATTTTATTCGGTGTTGTGACTGTTTGAAATAATTTACTATTGCCCAGTCATAGTTTTTCTTTTGACTGCTTTCATTCTATAGCTGTAATCTCATGCAGAGTGGATAGTTCCAGTTCTAGAAAAGATTAGTCTAAATAATGTCTAAATTGTTTTGAAACTTATTTGTGGTAATAATTATACATGGGAGAAAGAGCATTCACTAGAGGGTTCTTAGTTTCATTCATAAAAGAATTTAAGAATGGTTCAAACAGAAGTTTTAGGACAATTTTATTAGAATGTTAAAGGAAAATCCTCAAGGCAGGCAAGCTGGGATTCTTGGTTGTTGCTCTGAGGAGAAGAATGAAGGGGAGAAGGAAAAAGAAAGTCATGAAGCCATGTAGGTTTAGAGCCTGCATGGTGGACAGACACGTGACTGACCAGCCACCACATGGCAGGGAGAAGGAAGATTTAGACAAAAAGTAAAGAATTACAAGATGCTTGAGCCAACCTATAAAGAACTAGTGAAAACATACCTAGAAATGGTATGAAGAAAAAGTAGATATTATCCTTTCCTGAAGAATTCAAAAAAGCCGGCAGACTTACAGAAAACCAAATGTCTGTGACCAGGTCTAGAAGCACTGCACTAGAAGGTGGGATGCCAGACAGGAGAAGTTCACTATCTCATGAATGTACTAGGTATTCTTCCCATCTATTTAGCATGACTTAAGGTGAACCCATCTTTCTAGGGGTGGTCCTATGATGAGGTGACTGATTAGTGAAACTGGAAAGGTCTTCGGACAGAAAGCTTATAGCAAGGGAATCAAGACCCAGTGGGAAGGATCTGACTTAGCAGGCTAGTCTGGAGTTCTCAGGCAAATGGGCTTGAGGGGGCCTGCATTCAAGGTGCGGCAAGTGTTCTTAACTTCTTAAAGCTTATTAAAATGATATATTTAGGTCTACAAAATATGTTTTATGGACATCAGGCGCTTTGAATTCACCATAACATGATACCTGATCTTCTAATGCAACAATAGCATCTAAAATAAATCCTTTACCAAAAATACCATTTGGTTATTACAAGGAAAAATGCATTCATGAAATCATAAAAGTTTTGTTATACTAAATTGTTTTTACTGACCATATGACTTTTAATAAGGATCTTTTTAAAACTACACCTTGAAATTTTGTATTGCTTATTTTTCTTGAGTAGTCAAAAGTAACAGAAAACAAGAAAATATAAAATATTTTAGGCTAACCAAAACACATTATTTTAAAATACATTTAGAAATCTAATCTATGCAGAATCTAAATATAATTGCTTTATGATAAATTTCTTAATGTATGAAGGTTGCCAAGCATGAATTCT
>NW_008347042.1:5597812-5600946 GCF_000622305.1 Nannospalax galili
TAAACATAATATTTTTATATAAAATATTTTTATTCAGGCACAATACATAAAAACTATGTTTGTCAAATATATTTATGCTAAATTTCCTTCTGAGGTGTTATTGTAGAAAATGACAATGCCTAAAAATGGTAACATTTAAGATCTGGGTAATCGTTTTCATTACAGTATATGCAGTAGCCAAAAGAATTTCATTATTAGATCTTACCAAGCAAAGACGTGACTAATGCCTTACATTTAAGCATGGTTAAATTGTTAAAATATGATTTTGTTAAATATTCAGAAAATTTATAAATTGATGTTTTTTTCCTAGGAAAACTTGAATACAAAGTTTGAATCTATCAATGGCATCCATAATTGATCTGATATATATGTGTATATATTAATGGACACATTATTTAGCCAGCCAATATTTAGAAAGCTAAACTATGTCAGACTTGAGCTAAAATTCTAGAAATTTATGATTAAATGATATATTAAACACAAGGTCCAAAATCTCAAACTCAAAATGTACAATTTATTTGATATTTTCCTTACACAAATCCAAAGTTTTGAAAAAGATAACAGTTGGTTTGAGGAACTGTGATTTCTGATTTGTGTGATAACATCATCTGTGGCAATTTAAGGATCATCTTTGAATATCTTAGATGAGTTAGAAAAGTTTTACACTTACAAAAAGCTAGTAAAGAATAATTTCTTTTTGGTGTGTGTGTGTTTGTGTGTGTGTGTGTGTGTGTGTGTGTGTGTGATGTTATAGCTGTGTGTATATCCATGCACCCATACAAAGGTTTTTTTCTATTGCTTTCTACCTTATTTATTTGTTATGTGCATGAGTGTTTTGCCTGCATGTATGTAAGTGTACCATGTGTGCACAGTGTCTGAGGAGGTCTGGAGAGGGCACTGGATCATCCCTTGGAATGGGAGTTATGGAGAGTTATTAGCTGTTATGTGGTACTGAGAACAGAACCCAGATCCTCTGCAAGAGTTCAACTACTGAGCCATCTCTCTAGCTCCTACCTTATTTTTTAAGACAGGAACTCTCATTGAAGCCAAACTTTGTGATTTCAGCTGGACTAGTTGACAAAGGAATCTTCTATCTGCTTCCCATTGCTGGAATTGTAGACAGCTGGGCCTGGATTTACATGGCACTGAGATCTGAACTCAGGTCCTCATTATTTCACAGCTGGAGTTCACACCCACTGATCCCTTTTCCTAGTCTTAAGAATGAAATTTATAATAAAATACATGTAATTGGTTTGCCTATAACCAAGATGTTGTTTACAAGTTTTCCATATTTTTATATGCAAAGCAGTTGGACTATCTTAGAATACTGATATACTTTTAGTAGTTTACAAAAGGGCTAACTTTAAAAGATGAAAATTTAATGTTCTATTTTTTCCTGCTAATTTTTCAGGCTTTAAAAACAGAATTAGAGCATGTATTAGTCAGCGTTCTCTAAAGAAACAGAACTGGTAGAATGAATATTCAAGCACCATTGGGTCTGCTGGATCATCTGGCCCAAGGGGCAGAGCAGCCTGCACAGAAACCTGGACCTGTTGAAGAGCCTCTTCCTGTTCCAGGCCCCACTCAAAGCCAGCTGTCTCCCTAGTCACTTGATGTATGGGTTGTAGTAACACATCCAGATGAGGAATGTGCTGCCTCCAGGGTCCAAAGTGGCCCACTAAGCTTTGTACTTCTTTCTTGATGGAGGGAGGGGCCAAGTGCTACAACTTATCCTTCACCTTAGAAGGAATGTCTCTGCATGCTCCACACCACTGAACTCCTAGAAGTTTCACTGAGGTAGAAGGCCCTTGAATTTTGGTTGAATTTATTTCCCATCTTCTCATGTGCATATGCTTAACCAACAAGTCCAGACTGTCTGCTATCTCCTGCTCACTCTATCCAATCAGCATAACATCATCAATATGTGGACCAGTGTGATATTTTGTGGAAGAGTCAGGCAATCAAGATCCCTTCGACCAAGTTATGGCACAGTGCTGGAGAGTTTATACACTTGAGGCAGGACAGTAAAGGTATACTGTTGGCCTTGCCAGCTGAAAGAAAACTGCTTCTGGTGGTCCTTATGAACCGGGATTGAGAAAAACGCATTTGCCAAATCAATAGCTGCATACCAGGTGCCAGTATCTGCTCAAGTAAGGAAACCACATCTGGTAGAGCAGCTGCAGTTGGAGTCACAACTTGATTAAGTTTTCGATAGTCAACTGTCATTCTCTGTGACCCATCTGTCTTCTGCACAGGCCAAATAGGAGAGTTAAAGAGAGATGTGGTGGGAATCACGACCCCTGCATCTTTCAAATCCTTGATAGTAGCACTAATTTCTGCAATCCCTCCAGGGATGCGATACTGTTTTTGGTTCACTATTTTCCCTGGCAGAGGCAATTCCAGTGGTTTCCATTTGGCCTTTCCAACCATAATAGCCAACCAATCAAATTAACATATTCACTTCTCTAATATACTCCTATTTTTGAGCATTCTCATTATGCTCTTTTTTTTTACTCCCGTGAGTTTCTGTCTCTTGAGAATCAGTAAGATGCCCAAATAAAATTTGACTTCAGCCATAACTCCATTTGTCACTTGACCTCCATAAGCCCACAATGTTTTTTAGGATCTCCTGGAATCAGTGTCAACTCAGAACCAGTATCCAATAGGCTGTGGAATGTCTGATTATTTCCTTTCCCCCAATGTACAGTTACTCTAGTAAAAGGCCACAGGTCCCTCTGGGGAAGGATGGGTGAGAGGCGAACAGCATAACTCTTTGGTACTGTGACAAAGTCCTTCCTCAAGGGCACCCGGGCTTCCCTTCATTCAAGGCATTCTGGGTCTGTAAACTATCTCAAGTCTAGGAATTGGTTGACTGAGTGAGATTCTCTATTGCTACAATCCAATACTGACTTCCTGTCATTCATCCTAGAGCTTTTCTGCTTATACAGATCAAATAAAAACTTAGTAGGCTTCTTATGTATGTGGTCCCTGGAAACACCATGGTTGATTAGCCAGTACCATAGGTCCATTCGAGTCATGCCATTGTAGGTATTGTTTTGCCTTTGCCACCCATTACAATAAGCACGGTCACTTTATCTTTGATAATTCAATACTGCCACCTGACCCCTACTCTG
>NW_008347042.1:5601292-5601857 GCF_000622305.1 Nannospalax galili
TGTTCCTTCCACCATTATCCCATACCCTTAAAATCCATTCTCAGACATATTCATTAGATTTCTGTTTAAAAGAATTAGCAAATTTACTAAGTTCTTTAGTGGTGTAGTGCACCTCCTCATGGACCACACTTTCTATCTCTCCTCTAGGGGCCTGCTTAGCTTTGAGTCTGGTTATAGGTCTAGAGGCAACAATAACTGGGCCCTGAGGGACATCAGCTTCATCTTGCTGAATGGGATTAGCTTCCTCAATGGGATTAGTCGCCTCAGGCAAGAGTGGGGAGGGTGGGTCTGCTGAGGGTGGGGGCAATTAGTTCATCAGGTGAATCAAATTCCTCAGCATTTGAGGATTCTAAATCCTCAGCCTCCTCAGGGTTCTCCCAAACATCTCCATCCCATGTATCAGGATTCCAGTCTTTTCCTACCAATGCCCTCACCTTTACTGCTGACACCCTTAGAGGCTGGGAATTAAATTTGTGTTGTAGGTCAGCCAAATGTATAATAAGGTCTCCAGCTTGATTTTCTGCAGCTTTAGCTCTCTGGCTGCTGGAGAGAAGATTCTCTTCCA
>NW_008347042.1:5602237-5607098 GCF_000622305.1 Nannospalax galili
GGCGAAAGTGTGTGTGTGTGTGTGTGTGTGTGTGTGTGTGTGAGAGAGAGAGAGAGAGAGAGAGAGAGAGAGAGAGAGAGAGAGATTTATCAGCTAGCTCACAGGATAGAGTCCGAGTAGTCCAACAATGGCTGCACCACACTGGAGAGGCTGAGAGTCCGTAGTCTCTCAGTCCACAAGGCTGGATGTCTCAGTAGTCCCAATCTGGCACTGAAGGTCTGACATATTCCAAAAGATCAGCTAGTCTTCAGTATACAGCAGCAAGAAAAACTCACCAGGGAGAGAAGGCAAGCAGCAAAAAGCCTGGAATTCTCCTCTGCCTTGGTCTTTTATACTGGCTGCCATCAGAAGGTAACACCAACATTTAGGGTGTGTCTTCCAGCTTTAGATGACCCAATCAAGAAGATCTCTTTCATTTCAGTTAATCCCAGATCCAATCAAGTTGACACCCAGGATTAGCCATCACAGAGCATACTTAAATTTTAGTTTGGGGTAAAAATCTTTTTAATGGCCATTTTATTGCTCTGGTTAAATAGGGCTGTGAGATGTAAGATGTACTTTTGCAACAGGCAATTTCTGTTTATGGTCATTAATATATATTTTTAAATTTCAAGAAGTCTAAAAGCTTTAAGTACTCTAAATTCTACTTCAAAGACAAAACTGTGCTTTATTTCCATACTGGTTTCTCTATGATTCTCCAGGGTATGAGGAATTCGAAGTTTAAAAATGCCTTATCAGGCTGAGTGCGTACAAGCTAAAGTTGTTAATTATATTTAAAAAAATGTTTACATTCTAACATACTCTTATCATTATTTGAGCTCAAATAATTATATTTACCCCAGCACTTCATGATCCAAGCATCACTACTGTAATAACGGAAAGGATTAAATTTAATTACCTAGAGATTTCCAATATAGTGCTTTATTTATAATGAAAAATGACTCGACTGTTTTCAAAATTATGAAGCCTTCTTTGGTTTTGATTTTCCATTTCCTTATAAACTTTATAGCTCTTGTCTGCTTATATTCTGCTATAAAAAGGGAGCAAAGAAGGCCATCTTCTTCCATTACAAAGTTAATTCACTTAACAGATACCATAGGGGGTTAAATTTAAATTGACTTTCAAAGGGAACAAAAAGGAGACTGTATGTGGAATTCCAACAGTCAGAAATTGTGATCTAATAAAGATTTCCAGCTGCACCAGAGATCTCTGTATGAGAAGGTCTCTATCTCCAGTAGCATCACGGAGCTGGGCACTAGCAGGTTTCACATCCATTGGACCTAGACAGAGCCCTTCAACTAGGATCCCAGTACCTACAGGACCACTTAGCACTGCTGGAGCATGCTTTCTGCTCCAGTGGGCTCAGAGAGCATCTGGGAACTAGACCCTAACATCTGGAAAAGGACCTGGGAGCACCATAGAACCCAGGGCTCCAGCCCTGGTGGTCTCAGAGGTGTGTGCAGGATCTAGTGTGCCCAGGGTCCCCTGGGAGACCGGTGTTTTGCTCTGGTGGTCTCTTATGTGCAATGTGATTGTGGGGTTTAGGATTCTGTGGTTTTGTTGATCTCTGTAAGACTGGAAGTCTGTACTTTTGCAGTCTTGGAGGTTGTTTCAGGCCTGTGGTACTAACTATAGCTCCAAATAGTCTATGGACTAACTATAGTACATGGTAGACTTTGATGGTTCTGATATTTGGTCTCCTGCCCCCTGCATGTTCAGTAGTGGCTGGGTTGTGCCCCTGCCTGCTTGCTTGGGGCTTGATACATAGCCCCACCCCTGACCCTGCTGTCATACACCCTAGACAAGATTTCCTCAGTGATTCCATTAGACAATCAGCACTGAGTTCAACAGTTCCCATGGCTAGGTCTCATTCAGTTAGTTCTATTGGAGGAATCATAGAAAACAAAGCATGCAAATCTTTAAATCATTTGGATGTTTGGAAGAAGGTGGAAGTCAAAACTGAAAGACAATCCCGCTCCAAAAGATGCACAAAACATGTCCCCCCCAAAACCCCAAACCCGACAAATGATGTGACACAACCACCACTTGTGACTCATTTCCAACTGGCCGACTCTCTTATAAGGGAAATAAAAACTACAAAGATAGTTGAATTGTCTGAGGAATAATTAAGAATTTTACTTTTTAAAAGAGTTGATTACATAGAGAAATCTGATAAACAAATTGCTCAAATTGAGGAAATCTGCCCAAGACTTTGACAAGACAGTATCCAAAATGAATGAAACAGTCTTGTAGTCTAGAAGTGAAAGCCCAAAATTTGGAGGAAAAAATTCAGTGCAGCTATGACAGAGGTAGACTATTACAGAATTCCACACACAGAGAAGTGTTTGAGAGATGCCCAGCCCTAAGTGACATAGCTAAAATGTAACCTCTACACCTAAAACTGTGAAACATAGTGGAACAAGAGGGTAGAGAGAATGCTACTGCATGTCTCAATTCTCACCAGCAAAGTTTCCTTATGCAATAGAATGTGATGCACACAGAAGGCCACAACCAGCCAATGTGTACAGAGTAAGAGACTGCAGAGAGTGTGTCCATGGATAATACTCCTATATTAAACCTCAACCACTCATGGCTCAGGGGCTGTTGTGGAAGAGGGGGCAGAAAGATCGCAAAAGCTAAGGTTGGTACATGAAAACATGGAAACAGTCTTTCAGGCCTCCTGGAACTTGCTCATATGATCTTACAGCAATGGTGGCAGCATGCTCAAGACTACACACACTCAAATAAAAACACAGCATAGAACTGTAAAAATGGGCATCGGACGCCAACAGTTGAAGAACTGTTGGCAGCTGATTACTCTTGGGTGAGGGAGCAGTGATATTCCTTAAGGGGGAGAGGCTCTACACATGCTGACTAGACGTCAATGGATGAACTTGGACTGAGGGATATCTGGGTACACAAACTTGACTTGATAGGCCTTATCACATATGACAGAATGCGTGAAATCTGAGACGGGGATACAGAAGGGTGCAGATGGGGAAGGGGGTATAAAGATGGTTAAGATGTTTTGTATGAAATGCACAAAAATTTAATAAAATATACACAAAAAAGGGAATAATACATTATGATCAAATGGACTTCATCCAAGAAAGTCATAATTGAAGCACCACATGAAAATCAATAAATACAACACCCAATAAAGGATAGAAACCACATAATTATCTCAATTGATATAAAAAAGGCATTTGAGGGAGTTCAACAAGCCTTCATGATAAAATATCTTAGAGTATTTAGGAATAGATAAACCATACCTCAAAATAATAAAGGCTATGTACAACAAACCTAGAGCCATTATGTTAAACAGAGATACATTGAGGGCATTTCCTTTAAATTCAAGAAGGAAATAAGAATGCATATTCTCCCTCCTCTTATTTAATATAGTTCTCAAAGTTTTCCATAGCAATTAGGAAAGAGAAAGACATAAAGGGTATAAAAGTAGTAAAGGAAGAAGTCAAACTAACCTTATTTGCAGAAGACCCTATAGAATCTACTAGAAAACTCCTAGATCTAATAAACACAGTAAAGTTGCAAAACACAGAACAAAATAAAAAAACCCAACCATAAAAATGTAGCTTTCTTCTACACCAACAATACACTCTCAGAGAAGGAAATTATCCAAAATGTCCCATTCAAAATAGCACCAAAAAGTTATCGCTTTGAATCAAAGAAGACAAAGATAGACAATGAAAACTTCAAGATATTGAAAAGGAAATAAAGGAAGATACTAGATCATGGAAGGAACTTCTATGCCTCTGGATTGGCAGAGTCAATATTGTGAAAATGGATATATTACCAAAATTGGAGAGTTAATGCAATACCTATAAAAACCATCTCATATATCTAGAAAAAATGATTCAAGTATTCATATGGAACCATAAAAGACCACAAATAGTCAACGCAAGGCTTAGGAGAAAGAATGCTGCGCAAGACATCATGAACTCAAAATACACTACATAGTTGTAGTGGTTAAAGACAGTTTGTTCTGGCATAAAAACCAACAGGAACAGGACAGAGGACCTAGAAATAAACCAAGAAACCTATAGCCACTTAAATATTGATAAAGGAGTCAAAAATATTTTGGAGAAAAGATAGTCTACTCAATAAATGGTGTTGGCAAAACTAGATTTCCATATGCAGAAGAATGAAATTAGTTTCACAGCTTTCACACTGTACAAAAAAGTTTGATATGGAACAAAGACCTTTAGTTAAAATCTGAACCCTGAAACTCCTAGATGAAAATATAGTCAATGCTCTTCAGGACATTAGGCTATGCAAGAACTTTCTGAATAGAACATCAATAACATAGAAACTAGCCATGATTTTCAATGGATGGGACTATGGGAAATTAAAAGTTGCTGTAGAGCCAAGGAAATTATCAGCTGAGCACACAGACAGTTCACAGAATGGCAGAAAATCTTTATCAGCTGTATTTCAGACAAGGGGTTATTACCCAGACTCTACTAAGAATTGTAAAATTACCAATCAACAAATAAGATAACTAACTGAATAAATAGTTTTCAGGAAAAGAAATACAGCTAACAACTATTTTAAAAGTGTTAAGCACCTCTAGTCATCAGGTAGATGCTGATTAAAACTTCTTGGAGATATCACCATATCCCAGTCAGGATCTATATCATCAAGAAACACAACAACAAATGTTGGAGAGGCTGTGGAGAAGAGGAACACTTATTCACTGCTGGTGGGAGTGCAAATTAGTACAATCATATGGGAATCAGTTTGGAGGTTTCTCAAAAAATTAAAAATAGTGCTACCATAAGACCCAGCTATCTTGCCCCTGGACATATACCCAAATAACTCTATATCTTATTATTTTTTAATA
>NW_008347042.1:5608035-5610880 GCF_000622305.1 Nannospalax galili
TTTTTTATAGACCCACTTCCCAGGTAGCACCTTCCCATCACCTCCCTCCCCCCACTACAGCCCTTATACTTGATATCCCTGCTACTGTCTGCTGTGTTGTCGGCACCCCCAGCCATTCCCCACTACTTGTCCTTCTGGTGAATCTAGTCAGCCTATCTAGAGGTCTTTGTTTTAGGAGGGTCAGCTGTTCCTCATCTACCAGTAATCAGTTGTTAATATTCCTTTGGATAAGATTGGGGTCTGCTGTTCAATTTCCCAGTTCTCTGCTGGGTTACTATCTGGGAATCCATTTGGCCACCCTGGCCAACAACTCAGAAGGAGGTATTGCCTGTCTGGCATTGTTGCTTACTGTGTAGCCTTTAGCTATACATATGGTCTCCTATGAAATTATATTGGCTCCTTTAATCTTTGGTTATAATTTCCTTTTGGGTATTTAAGACCACACAGTTGGTCCAGATAAACCAATTTATTTTTACTCTTAAGGTCATTTAAGGATCTGTTCCTCAGGGGTCACATGGGCTTGGGAGGAGACCCTGCCTCCTTTCTTTTACCAGTTCCATCTATGTGAAGATAAGTCAAAGGTCCTGCTTGACCATGGCTGACTTCACTTGGAAGCATCGAGGAAATGATTCCGTTGTGTTGACCCTCCTCTTTATAGACTGGACACTGGTTCAAGTCCATTTCGTGGGGTTTCCTCCGCCTCCTTGATCAAGAGGACAGGTGACCCACCACCATTATAGGACATTTTGAGAGATGCTCATAGTCCCCTGGAACTAGTCGACCTAGGAGGGCGAGGAGCAAAAAGTGTCCTTTATGTCCCTCTGACCAAATTATGATAGACCTCAAAGTATGTCTGTTAAACACCCAAGAAGGTTAGTTCCACCAGTCTGGTATTTTTAATTATTGTGTGTCATGTAGATAAATCTTAGGAAAATACCAGTTGTTCTCAGATAAACCTTACCTAGACATATGTTTCTTGATCTCCTATGTATAATTTGTTAGTATTTTGTAGGAGTAATATGGTTCTCACTAGTTTTCAAAGCGAACTAGGCATTGTTTATCTCTCACATTGTCTCATCCCTCCATCATGGTTTTCCCTCTTAAGATGCCCCGATTGCCCCACTTTCTCCTGTAATAATACCCTTCTCCTGTGGTCCTACCTCTCTTGAGCTCCTTCTTTCCCTTTATGCCCTATGTTCCTCATATACCCTTCCCTCCTCCCTCCCTTAAACTAACCCAATTTTTATCCATATCCCCTTATTAAGCCTGTATCCTACTGTTCTTCTCTTTCAGGTTCTTTCTTTTCCTTTACCTCCCTGTTTCTTTTCCATTATCCTGGTTTCTGTAGTTATGTCTGGTTGCCTAGTTATTTATCACAGTCTGGTTCTAGGATCTGCATATGAGGGAGAACATATGTCGATTTCTTTTTTCTGAGTCTGTGTTACTTCACTTAACAGTTTCTAGTTCCATCCATTTACCTGCAAATTTCATGATTTCATCTTTCTTTACTGATGAGTAAAACTCTATCATATAAATGAACCACATTTTCATTATCCACTCGTCAATTGAGGGACACTTAGGTTGCTTCCATCTCTTAGCTCCATAGTATAAATGAACAACCTTTTCATTATCCACTCATCAATTGAGGGACACTTAGGTTACTTCCAAGTCTTAGCTACTGTGAAAAGAGCAGCAAAAAACTTGGATGTACAAGTGTCTCTGCAATAGGATGAGTCCATCGGGTACATGCCAAGGATTGGTATGACCATATGCTATGGTAAATTAACTTTTTTTTTCTTTTTTGAGACAGGGTATCCTTGTAGCCCCAGCTGTCCTGGAACTCACTACATACACCAGGCTGGCCTCGAACTCACAAAGATCCACCTGCCTCAAGTTTTTAAGAGTTCTTCCATTAGTGGTTGCATCAGTTCCCAATCCCACCAAAAGTAAATGGGGGCTCCCTTTTCCCTGCATCCACACCAGCATTTTGCTGTCTCTTGTTTTCTTAATCTTAGTCATTCTGACTGGGGTTAGATTAACTCTTAGATAGTTTTGATTTTCATTTTCTTAATTACTAAAGATTTTGAATATTTTTAGGTGTTTCTTAGACATTGTTCTTTCTTCTTTTAGGAGCTCTCTCTTCAGATCCACAGCCAACTTTTAATTGGGTCATTTGTTTTCTTGTTTGTTTTTCAGTACTTTGTATATTTTGGATATTAATCCTCCATCAGATGAATAGTTGATGAAGGTTTTCTACCACTCTTTTGGCTTCCTCTTCACCTAGTTGGTTGTTAATTCTGCTGTACAAAAGTTTTTTAGTTTAATGAAGTCAGTTGTTTTCCTTCCTTCTTGTACAACCAGATCCAGTTTTGCCAGCACCATTTGCTGAACATGCTGTCTTTCCTCCAGTTAATGTTCTTGGCCCCTTTGTCAAATATCAGGTGGCTGAAATTATACTCATATTTGGATCTTCAGTTTTGTTTCATTTGTCTATGGGCCTATTTTTGTGCCAGTACCATGTTGTTTTCATGACTATAGCTCTGTAATATAGCTTGAGATCTGGTATAGTAATCCCCCCCCCCAGCATTGCTCTTAGTGCTCAGGGTTGTTTTGGCTATCTGAGGACTTTTGTGCTTCCATATGAATCTTAGGATAATTTTTTCCAATTCTGTGAAAAATGTCATGGGGGTTTTGCTTGGCATTATGTTGAATCTATATATAACTTTTGGTAGGATGGTCATTTTCACAATATTAATTCTTCCTGCTTTTTGGGCATGAAAGGCTGGTTCATCTAAGCTTCCAGTTCTCTCTTTTGATTTTATATTGGAGTGGCCAGATTGCTTTT
>NW_008347042.1:5611039-5615438 GCF_000622305.1 Nannospalax galili
ATAACCTGCAACTTTACTGATCTTGCTAATAATTTCTAGTAGTTTTTGGGTGGAATTTTTGGCCTCTCAGATATAATATCATATAATCTGCAAAAAGGGACAATTTAATCTCTTCTTTTCCAATTATTACTTCTTTAATTTCCTTCTCTTGTCTTATTGCTCTTGCAAGAGTTTCAAATACTATGTTAAAGAGAAGTGGGGATAGTGGATAGCCTTGTCTGGTTCCTGATTTCAATGGGAATGCTTCTAGTTTTTCTCCATTTAGAATGATGTTGGCTGTGGGTTTGTTATATATGGCTTTAACTGTGTTGAAGTATGTTCTCTCCAGCCCAATTCCTCCTAGGACTTTGAACATAAATGCATGTTGAATTTTGTCAAAGGCCTTCTCTGCATCTATTGAGATGACCATGTGCTTCTTGTCTTTGAGCCCATTTATGTGATTTATGACACTTTTTGACTTACGTCTATTAAACCATCCCTGCATCTCTGGGATAAAGCCAACTTGATCATGGTGGATGATCTTTTGATGTGTGTCTGTATGTGGTTTGCAAGTATCTTGTTGAGAATTTTTGCATCTATGTTCATTAAGGATATGGTTCTATAGTTTTCTTTTTTGGTTGTGTCTTTACCTGCCTTTGGTATTAGAGTATTGCTGGCTTCTTAGTAGGAATTTCAAAGTTCTCCCTCTGTTTCTCTCTTTTTGAGTAAATTAAGTAGTATTGGATGCAGATCTTCTTTAAATGTCTGATAGAATTCTGCTGTAAATCCATCTGGTCCTGGGATTTTTTTAGTGGAGGTTTTGTATTACTGTTTCAATTTCTTTTTGTGTTATGGGTCTGTTTAAGCTGTTAATCTCTTCTTGGTTTAATTTTGGTGGTTCCCATGCCCTTAGATATCCATCCATTTCTTTTAGGTTTCAAATTTAGTAGCATACTGGGTTTTTAAAGTATTCCCTTATAATGTTCTGTATCTGTTGTGATGTTTCCCGATGTGTCCCCTTTCATCACTGATTTTCTTGATCTGGAGGTGCTCTTTCTATCTTTTGGTTAACTGGGCTAGCAGTCTGTCAATCTTGTTTATCTTTTCAAAGAACCAGCTCTTGGATTTGTTAATTCTTTGTATTGTTTTCTTTGATTCAATTTCATTGATTTCTGCTCTGATTTTTGTTATTTCTTCTTGTCTGCAGGGTTTGGGTTTTGTTTGCTGTTGCTTTTGTCTTGAGTTGCAATGTTAAGTCATTTATTTGTGTTCTTTCCGATTTTTTTGATGTAGGCACTTAAAGCTATAAACTTCCCTCTAAGGACTGCTTTCAGCTTGTGGGGTCATTATTTTTATTTTATCTGTATGTGTATGTGTGTATTGCCTGCATGCAGGTAAGTGCACCCATGTCATGCAATACCCATGGAGGACAGAAGAGGTTGTTGGATCCCCTGGAACTTGAGTTACAGTTGTTAGCTGTCATGTGGGTGCTGGGATTCAAACCCGGGTCTTCTGCAAGGACAGCCAGTGTTCTTAACCACTGAGCCATCTCTCCAGCCCTCTATATCTTATTATAAAGATATTTGTACTCCTTGTTTATTGTCCTAGTCATTATAGAAAGGAACTAGAACTAACATCTTTCAGTCAACAGAAGAATGGATAATGAAAATCTGGTACATACATAAAATGAAATATTATTCAGTTCTAAAGGAAAATGAAATGACAGAATTTGCAGAAAAATGAATTGTCCTAGAATGTAATATTAAGTGAGGTCATCTAATATCAGAAAGTAAAAAAGCATATTTGCATAGTAGTCTAAAATGTATTCACATACATATATAAACAAATGCATACCATATACTCTATTCATATTAACACATATACATATAATCAATATACTATATATATCAAATAATATGATCCTTAGAAAGTAGAACAAGAAATTATCTTTTTAAAAAATCATAGTAACTTTTTCATGGTGAATATGTGAATTCAAATTTCTGCATTTTGAAGTAGCAAGAACCATTTCTGCATTCCATAAGAACCCAATATATGTTATTCCTTTGAGAAAGTATCTGTGAAAACTGGGCTTTCTTTTTAATTCCATTGACCAGTAGTACAACAGGAATTAGACACAGCTATCCATTGACTACATTTTCACATTGACACACTTAGAACTAAGACTTTTTTTGATTAAAATTGTTTTGTAACCTGAAATTTTCCTTTTTTCTTCTGTTTAAAACTATATGAAACAAGTCTACAACATTGTTATTTAATATGTAAATTGTATTGCTGTACATAAAATAAAGTATGTTTTTTTAAGAAGGATGAAAGAACACTAAGGAAAGTCTGTAACTCTGCAGTTTCTAAGAAGAAACATAAAAGGACCTGCTGACAAAAAACTCTACCAAGTATAGAAACAATGGGGAATTCTTTCCACCCCGGACTCAATGTGCTTATGTTCTTACAGAACAGACAATAAATGTTCTAAAACATTTCCTTCTAAATGTCAAACTGTTTCTTCATTCAGGTTTAACTGTAATGTGGCTTAGAAACACCACAATAAAACTTTGTTATTTTTAATTTTATTCCTTCGAGTTGCATATTTACCTATGTAGGATGTTAATCATTTAACAATTATTTTACCTAAATAATTTTATATTTCTTTAAAACCCAGAGCACAGAGTTGAATTTATGATCCCAATACAAGGAAAAAAACTGAGGAACTAAATCCCTGATAAATAGACAGAGCCACTGATTATTAATAAACACGGCATACTTCTGCCTCCTTGGTCTGAGACAATGGTCTGGAGGCTTCCTGTTACCAGCTAGTAGGACCCCTTTTCTGGGTAACTGGTTCAGACAAATTTAGATGAGACCAAAGTCAGACCTGGGCATATCTCACTTAGCTTTTAGCTGTGACATATGGACCCTTATTAAGTTGATAATCTAAAATTAGGGGAAGAGGATGTGTTCCATATCACCAAAAACACTTCAAAGGCCCAAGCCCACCTGGAAGCTTTGCATATTTCAGTTTCTGAATCCCCTCTCCACATATGGAAATTTTTTTTTAAATCTTCCAATGAGTGTGTATAGGTGTGTTTTCTTTCCTTTAATAAAGTTCGTTACCTGTTGTTTCTGCTGTTCTGAGATTTTTCCTTAACTGGCAAAGAAAATAAAGTGGTCAAGACCCCTACACTGTAACATTATAAGGTAATGTAATGCAATGCGTTAAGAATCTGTAAAACTGTAGATGTATTTGTAAGTCTTGAAGCAGATTTTCAAAATGATCATGTTCCCCAAAATGTTTAGAGTTGTATCTTATTTCAGCTTTGTTAAGACACAGATCTTGCAAACACATTTTTGTTTTGTTTGTTGTTTGTTTTGTTTTATATCAGTGCATTCTGAAATTGAACTCTTTCTTGTATACCATACTAAATATTAGCTTGAATGATAGCTAATGCAATACAGCACCTTTGCTCACATCCCCAGCAACCAATTAGTTCCACAGCAGACAGAAAGCACCCTCCAATTCTATTCTATTCTATTCTGCTGCTGCTGCTGCTGCTGCTCCTCCTCCTCCCTCCCTCCCTTCCTCCCTTCCACCCTTCCTCTTCCTGCTATTCTTGCTCCCCCTCCTCAGTATATTCCTTTCCTGTTCACCTCAGTTCCTCTAAACTTTCACCCAAATGTTTCCTGATCAACAAATTCCTTGAGATTCACCTTATTACCATGCCAGTATTATGATGTATCCTTATAATAATTTCTTTCATGCTTCCTTTTCATTTATAACATTTATTATTGCCTTATAATTTATGTATTCGATTTTAAAATATTGTTTATCGCCACTTCATCCAATCCAGAATTTAAACTAGTAAAAAGATGTTCATTTTTCTTTTTACCAATGAGCTCATGATTACATAACATATAATGCTTGACGAAGAATATGTTTACTGAATGAGCCAACATGAATGTAATAATCGCACAATTAGACCAAATTCTTTCCAGATAAGCTAAAATCTTTCTTTGTCAAAATGAATGCTTTTTTTGATGTGTGTGCATGTATGCATACTCATGTGTGCCTGTGCCCACGAAGGCCAGTGGACAATATTGGGTGGCATTCTTCAGGAGTCACTCACCTTGTTTTGTTTTTTTGAGACACAATCTCTTACTTGGACCTGGGACTCACCCATTAGGCCAACTAGTTTAATCTGGCCTAGAAGCTCCAGGGATCTTCCTGCTGCCTCTCTAGCACTGAGATTACAAGTCTGTGCCACCACGCTTGGCTTTATGTGAATTCTGGGGATTAAACTCAGGTTTTCCTGCTTGCAAAGCAAGAACTTGACCCGTGGAGGTATCTCACTGGCCCCATAAAAATGTATCTTGTCTTTATTTTTATTATTTATTTTCAAGTCATACA
>NW_008347042.1:5616109-5622521 GCF_000622305.1 Nannospalax galili
GTTTTAAGAAGTTTATAGTATCCAAGTGTATAATGATGGGTCGGTTGACTAGGACTTGGCTCTCGAAACTTTAATCTCACTTAAGGACTCAGAAGTAAGACTTAAAGGAGTTCATAGATCTCTTTGTCTCTCTTCCCAATGTAGCTGCATATATATGCAAAGAAATAATTTTATCAGGTTTTAAGAAGTTTATAGTATCCAAGTGTATAATGATGGGTCGGTTGACTAGGACTTGGCTCTCGAAACTTTAATCTCACTTAAGGACTCAGAAGTAAGACTTAAAGGAGTTCATAGATCTCTTTGTCTCTCTTCCCAATGTAGCTGCATTGAATAAATGTTTAACTGCTTTCTACCACTAATTTGGCTCTTTTAATTGGATTATTGAGAACAGGTGACCAAATCTGGCTTGGGGCATGGGTTCTGACTCCCAAGTTTGATAACAAAACCACCCAGATTATCAAAAATGTGTTTGTTTTCTCCAAGCATTTTCCCCTTCCTTAGATTAGATATGGAAGGAGTGCCAGTTCAGGGAGAGGTGGGGAGACTGATAAGAAGTTTAATCAATAACTGATCAGAAACAAAAATGCTTTCTGTGTTCTGAAAGCCAAACAAACAAACAAACAAAAAAAACAACAAAAAACCAACCAACCAAAAAACCCCAAGCCAAAAGTTGAAACCAATATGCTTTCAGGCAAACAAAATTGATATTTTAAACCAAACACTTTGAAAGCAGCTTGAAATTAGAAAGATGTCTACAAACTAGGATCCTAATCAACTAACTCAGAATAAATAAATGGACCAAGGGAGATCCATGTGAGTCCTGGAAAGAATTCACCAAAACCCACCTGAGGAGAAAACTACAGATGGTTTGGACTCAATGGGTTCATGCCCATATCTCACTTCCAGACATGTGATCCTTTGGGTGAAAAGTGGATACTTCTAGGAGCACTACATTCAGATGTTATAACTTTTGATGCAAAAAAAAAAAAAAACTGACCGGGTGTGGTGGTGCAGGTCTTTAATCTGAGCACTCATGGGGCAGAGGCTGGTGGATCTTGTGAGATATAGACCAGCTTGGTCTACACAGTAAGTACCAGGCCATCTCACCATCTAGGGTTATAGTAACACCCTGTGCTATATGTATATTTTACTACAGAATAAACTATCTTCTATCTAAATATTTTCTGTAGTAAAATATGAGTGATAATGTCTCTTGAAAACATTTAGGTTACCTCGAAATCTATGTTCCAACATGGTAACAGTGTGATAAAGTTTTTGCAGTGTCAGAACAAAGAAGTTATAAATCAAAGCCCTTTTGAAATATGATAACTGAATATTAGGAAGGTGGGTTACAGCAAAGCTATAAAACTCAGATGTTATCTGATAGCATTCTTAGCCTTTTGTTTGGTGGAAACCAGGGTTTTGGTACGTTAATAAATTATGAGGTTTTTAATATATTAGTTACAGGATGTCAGGTCAGACACAGTGGTAGTTGAGGAATGACTATTTAGGGCATAAAGATAGCCCAGTATAAGTTGGAATAAGGCTCTGGACCTGCAACATTCCAATCTCTCCATAATCACTGAAGTTCAATTCAGTTAATCAACCTTGCACAAGGTTCAGTGAAAAGTATGGTTCTTTCCAGGAACTTTTGTTCACAAGTGTATGCTCTCAAATTACTTTTAAGCTATTGTAGTTTCATTGATTGTGAATTATGTTTCATAAGACATGCAAGAAATTAATGGACTGGATATGGAAAATCTTACTGAGTTTTAGGAGATTTGAATTGATTTTTTTTGAACAAGGGCTTAGGTACCATGTAACAGAGGCAATCCAACCCATATAAATATCACAAGGTCAGACTCTATAAATTTAAATTAATGGATATGAATAAAAGTAAACTGAGCCCTATTCAAACAATAAATAGAACAGTGACTTAGTGGAAAATGAGGAATGACTGAAGGCATGTGCTTTAATCTTATTTTCCTTGTAGTGGATAAAAATTTAGAGTGGAGCAAGTTTACCAATAAGCATTATTTTTAAACTTTTAAAACTTTGTTATTTTTACTTTTATGTGTATAAGTGTATTGCCTACGTGTAGGTAGGTGCACCCATGTTGGGCAATGGTCACAGAGGTCAGAAGAGAGCATCAGATTCTCTGGAACTGGAGCTACAGATAGTTGTTAGCCACTATGTGGGTGCTGGGAATCAAACCTGGGTGTTCTGCAAGAGCAACCAGTGTTCTTAACCACTGAGCAATCTTTCCAGCCCTCCAATATGCTTTTTATAGTAATGAAATAGTTGTTTAAGGAAAGTATAAAAGCTTGGCAAAGTTAACATTAAATAAAATTTGTCATACACTTGATTTTTTCTTTTTTTAATATTTTATTTATTATTTTTATATTTTTATGTGTATGTGTGTATTGCCTGCATGTAGGTAAGTGACCCATGTCTTGCAATGCCTCCAGAGGACAGAAGAGGCTGTTGGATTCCCTGCAACTGGAGTTACGGACAGTTGTTAGCTGCCATGTGGGTGCTGGGATTCGAACCCTGGTCTCCTGCGAGAGCAGTCAGTGTTCTTAACCACTGACCCATCTCTCCAGCCCAATACTTGATTTTTTTCAAGTCACTTCAATAAAAATTTTGAGTGGTCTATTTTTTTATAAAAGAAGGAATGTTTATATTGTTTTAATTACCATTATAGAAAATTTTATATTATGCACATTTTATTGCCTCTATCAATTCATATATGTTATAGCTTTTGCATTTATTTCTGCCAAATGTAAATAAAAAGGCAAAAATTACTGTAGAAGTTTATTGAACTCTAAAATGCTAGAGTTCAATATCCTGATACTCTGCCTTGGAGAGTTAACAATAAAGCATCACTCACTTTGTCCTTCAGATTGTTGCTTTTGTACAAACATGACATTTTGATTGTAATTTATGTTTCACAGTAAGATAATGTAATTTTCCAGAATGTGTTCAACTGAAACCAATTTCATTGGCTTCATTCAGTAGATTTTCTGCTTGATGAACCATTCCATTACTGAGGCAGAAAAATAGGGTGGAGAGTGATCCCTGAAGACCTTATATAATGGCTGTGAAATTATCATGTGAGATAAACCTGGCAAAGAAGAAAGATGAAACTTTCCCAGGTGATGCTAATTAGAATAGGACAGATTTATGGAAATCATCCAGGTGATGCTGATTTGAACTGGGTGCACCTACTGGTACAGGTGCTGAAGCACTCCATAATGTCTGAAGATGACCCAATATAAATGAACCAAAATGCCAGCACTGTTGTAAGGACTAAATCCTTGATAAGCAAACAGGATCACCGAGGAACAACAAAATTGCATATTTATGTCTTATTTCTTGTCTGAAACAAAGACTTGTAGGCTGCCCCTCTATCCAGCAGGGTTTTCTTTCTGGTGACTAATTCAATCAAGTTCAGATAAGACCAAGACAAGACTTGAACAGTTATAATTTGAAACCATAAACCCATCAGCGTTTACTTCATTGTTTAAATTGATCAATCCAAAACTAGAGTTGAGGGGAAGTCACTAATATCCATAAAACACAGGGGACTTTGTATTTTAGGTTCCATATTCCCCTCTCCACTTCTGTATGAGTGTGTGTATGTCTGTATTATTTTTAAATTTTTTAATAAAAGTTTGTTTGTATCTTGCTCTCTTATGGTCTGATATTTTTCCTGCCTTTTGATTTTTAATTGATTCTGAAAAGGAACCTAATCTTATCCCTGGATTAATAAAGCCAACTGCAACATTTAGGAGTCACCTGGGATTTTTAGGATCTCATCTGGGACTATTTCTGAGGACTACCAATTCATCACAGTCAGTGTAAATTAAGATAAAACTAGAGAAGATTTGCCACCAAATTCTGGAACAGGGACTCCTTCTAGTTACCCATTAGGAATGGTTGAAAATTCATGGATGATGATTTTATCTTTCTTTTCTTTACTGGTTCCAGAGAAATTTTATGAGTTTTACTTCTGGAGAGATTGAATTCCTCCCTTTCAGCCTATTAATCATAGTATTCCCCAATTAGTTGCTGAATTCTGTAAAGGTTTTATCTCTCCTTCTGTGGTCATCTTAGCTCTCTCTCAAGAAAAGTAAAAGAAGACATTAGAAAACCAACTAAGAGTGTGAGTAAATGTGAAATAATTCTTTAAACAAATTTTTCCTTTTGGCAATCTGAATGCTAAGAGCATATGTCATCCCTGCCAGAGACTTGTGAGTAGATATTAGTTAGCATCCCTGTAAACTAAACTGGAAATAATTAAGAACATTAACTTTGGATGAGACAGAGCTAGAACTTTCACCTGGTAAATAGCAGCTGTCTTATCTCTCCTGCTACTCTGACCCAGAGGGGCCAAGGGGGTATTGGGGGAGGGTGACCTGCCAAAAGCCCTGGGCATGGCTGAGCCTCTCAGCTTTTAACTCCAATGAGCCCGATTGTTCAATAAACACCATCTATACCCAAAAGTAACATCAGCTGTAATGTGCAAAATTTTTTCTCTACTTGGGAAGCATAGTCACCCTTCTTTCCTTTGCTATTGGGATTCCCTCAGGAAACCTGGAGTTTTGTATTACATTTATGGACAGGAAAATAAAAAAACAGATAAAGGAACTTGAGATACCTGGCCATAATCGTGGGCACTAACAAGGAGAAGTTGCTCCTCTAACTAAATAGAGCCACAGCAAAGGCTGATAAGCTTTTACATCAGGATTAACTATTTAAAAAAATGTTTTATTTATTATTTTTATTTTATGGGTATGAGTGTATTGCCTGCACGTATGTGAGTGCACCCGTGTCGTGCAATGCCGCGTAGGTCATAAGAGGGCGTCGGATTCCCCTGGAACTGGCGTTAAGGACGGTTTGTAGCCACCATGTGGGTGCTGGGAATCAAACCCAGGTCCTCTGAAAGAGCAGTTAGTACTCTGAATCACTGAGCCATCTCTCTAGCACCAGGATTAACTATTTTTAAGGAGCTGTTTTTTAAGGAAGTTAAATTCTAGCCAACAAAGAAAGTGACATACCATGCTGGGATGGGAAATGTGCTTTCAGATGAAATCACTTGCCATTAAAAATTACATTCAGTGGAAAGATGTGGACTCTCCTTCCTTAGATTGAGTCCATGGAGTTCTTTTCTCTATTTATTTGCTTTGCAATTTTGGGGCCTACCTACCCGAGTATAATTTTTCTCTGTATATTAGTGAAAAGGGATGGATGCCTACATTTAATGTGTGCTTTGCATGTATCCTACAATGATGCAAGACCTTGAGGAGGATGGGCTTATTTTATTATGGAGCTGAGCTCGCCACTGGAAAATAAGTAACCATGTGCCTGCCATGTTGACAAAGTGAAATTAACTTGACAAGGCAGCTTTAATTTTATTTTATTTTTTGTGTGAAAGAGTGTTTTGCATTTTCATTCAGATTGAAAAGGCAGATTCAGCAGGTGTGATAGACTCCTAACCCAAAAGTACTGTTTCTTCTCTTCATTGGCTGAGGTCAGACCTCATAGTCTTTCCCAGCTGGCAATTCTAAAAGAACTGAAACAAAGAAAGGGGTAATAGGGTTGGCAAAATAGGGGGAAGGCCTTCATGTTTGAGGACGAATCAGGGCCTTTTCATGAGCAAAAGTCTTATAGGGTATGTGGATAGATTAAAAGATTAGAATTCCTTGTCATAGACCAAAAGTTTTATAGTGTTTGAAAGAAAAGAGCAATGTTTAAGTTTTCTTACAAATGCTTTCTCTTATTTTCTTAAGTTTTCTTTGCTTCAAACTCATTAAGAAGGCCTTGGCTCTCTTTCTCTGACAAATCTTGGATTAAGAAACTTCTATAGGGAGAGGGCGTTTAGTAATACCTGACGCAATAAGCCTTTGAGTTAGACCCCTAACACATGGCATAAAACAGCAGCTGAACAGGATCAGGACACTCACCATGACTACCAAGGTGATTAGCACAGAACCCAGGAGGCCTCTCCATTTTTCAAATCATCCTTCCAAGAAGTCAGGGAATGTTCACTTATTCTTGAATTTTTAGTTCTTTGAAAATGGCACTCAGGCCTTGGAGAGTCCTGGTAGAAGCTCTATTTGGAGTTGTGTTTTGGGAGATGAACATACACCCTTATAATCCCAGCAGTACATAAACTCCATATTTTTCAGTTCTAATCATGTATTTATTCTCCCAATCTATTTTTCTGGTAGAGCTGAATGGGGACGTAGGCTGAGGCAGCCAAAATATTCTTCCAGTAAGCTTATCTAAAAGGCTCCCAAAGTGGATCTGTGGATTTGTGGATTTATTTGTATAACTATTGAATGACAGTAGGAAAGGAAATCCTTGACTATTACCTAGAAAAAGATGTGAGGGAGGGAAGGGAAAGGGA
>NW_008347042.1:5622562-5633511 GCF_000622305.1 Nannospalax galili
ATATTCTGTTCTTTAAGCCAGACCTTATCATTGTTAACAAGGTCAATAACTCCATTAATTCAAGTAGAGATTTGACTGAATTGTGACTTTACAAAGATCATTTATATATCATCTGTAAGTCTCATCTTTTACATGCTTAAAAAAAAAAACCCTACTCAAATGTTCATAACTTGCATGAATGTTGTCATTTTCTTTTTCATTCTGGAAATATGCAGTTAGTCATCTTAGTCTTCATATGCAGTCACCACCAGCGGTGGCTGCTCCTCCTTTCTTGTGGGTGCCGCTCCTTCATTCTCACGGGCGTCGAGGCTGCTCTTCCGCTCGCCCTGGGCTGAAGCCGCTTTTCTGCCTGCCCTGGGCTGAGGCCGCTCTTCTGCTCGCCTGGTGCTGAGGCAGCTCTTTTGCTTGCCCTGCGCTGCCTTCTATCATCGCTGCTTCTGCCAGGTCCCAGACCCCAGGGCTGGTGAGGAGACTGTGTCAGCGGAGCTGCATTCAGACACAGGAGACCAGGTTCAGTGACACAGGTCTGGTTTATTGCAGGAAGGCACAAGCTTATATAGGGGTAGTGGTCCAATCACAGCACAGCAAATAGGATACCTTATTAGCATAACAGACTTAGCATCTAATAAGCATAACAAAGTTAACGTCCTATCACAGAATAGAGGGTAGGATGCCTCATTAGCATACTGGGTTTCAGATTACAGAGCCTGGATTCCTGGAAACCATGTAACCCTGACAGTTGCAATATCACCCTAGGCTCAAGCCTGTCTCCCACATTCATACACAACTCCTTCTTTACTAAAAACATTTCCATGTTCATGTCCATCTGACATCTTTTACTGACTGCTTTTTTCCTTATCCCATGAGACATAGTAACATTATGAAATAAATTTATCATCTGTTATGAGAATTTTTTCCTTACAGGTACTAAGCAATATTTAACCCTATCTCATAAGGTTATAGTGACAAACTAATGTATGATTTCACTAAAGCTCATCATGGGGAACTAGTGAGCTTATTGGGCTCTTTATAGAGCATGAGTAAGTAGTTGCTGACAGGTATGTGGATGACATGAAAGCAGGTGCACTGAATAGATCTAGCATGAATGATGACTTTTTCATAGCCCCACTGTTGGAGTACCCTCTCCTTAGTCTTCCAAAATCTGTGTACTCTAGTTCCTTCTGAGACCAGGATGCTACATGCAACTAGAATTGCATACTGCTGATTGGGAAGATCAGCTGGACACTGAGGTGTGAGCCCATTGGCCCTGCTTACCTCTCCTTCTATAAAGGAACATCAACAGTCAGAAAACCCAATTGTGATGATCTTTTGTAAGTAAATACAGCTGAAGTGATGAAGATGGAAGCTGTTTTGTTTGTTTTTCTTGGAAGATAGTGCTGTGTAGCATCACCTTACTAATAGAAAGTTGAATCCAAATTATATACATATGATATTGTGTTAAATTAATATTACTTGTGTTCCTTCTGTATACTCACATTTAATTAGCTTGTCTCTAAGTAGAGACAGACAGTACCTCCATCTTATAAAGAGATTCAGTTATAGGTTAACATAATACTCTGATTTCCCAGTAGAGGCCACATAGATATACTCTCTCTTTTTTTTTTCCTTAAGTTTAACTTTATTCCAGGCTTCAGTGCAGAAAACCGTTGAGACACTTTTTTCTTAACTTTGCCTGGATTAGAAAAGCCACATTTAATTTACCATATTCAGTCTTGGATTAAGTACCCATAAACTAGAGAATATGAAACACAAAAATAACAATGCCTAAAAAAAGTTGGAGTTATCAGAATGCCTTTTCTCTTTAACCCATCCTTGTCATTGTAATTGGAATATGAAATCAAAACCAAAGTTCCCAGGTCTTGATGGGATAGAAAGAAAAGCAAGTGTTAAGCAATAGGGTCTCAAGGAAGAAGATAATCTCAGAGAGAAACAGACATGGGGATGCAGTGCAGAAGGAGCAGGCATTTAGACTTTGTGAAGCCCTCATCTCCAGCCTCACACCCAAGCAGGCTGTCTCCTTTTTTATTAAAAAAATTATTTTTATTTTATGTGTATGAGTGTAATACCTGCGTGTTGGTGGGTGCACATGTGTTGTGCAATGCCCACAGAGGTCAGAAAAGGGCATCAGATCCTCTGGACCTGGAGTTAAGGATGGTTGTTAGCTGACATGTAGGTGCTGGGAATTGAACCTGGGTCCTCTGCAAGAGCAGTCAGTGTTCTTAACCACTGAGCCATCTCTCCAGCCAGAGGCTGTCTCTTTTGGCCTCTGGAAGTGGAATATGCCCACTAACAGTAGCTTATCTAGTACCTGGCTCTTTATTCTTTGGGTCTTCATTGAGATTTGTTCTCTTCCAAGACTTGGCCTTGAGCTGCTGCTAATTCCCATGAGATTTCCAGGTCTAGCATATCAAAGTGTAATCTCCCTAGACATGTGTTGGAGGCACATGTCTAGGAAAATTCTGATTCCCTTTTAGAAACCATTAAATACATCATACTAAACAATGTCAAATTCCCAAATAGTCTGCTATAGAAACCAGTAAATAAATTAATCTGCTGACTGGTGTGAAGATTCTACCCCATTAGAAAAGTAACTGCCTAGGAACCACATGATTTAAGGCAGCGTTGGATGTAATCACACCAAAGAACTCTGTTACGTTAAAAAAAAATCTGTTATGACTTTTTATTAATATCTGTCTATCTGTTGGTCACAAAACATAGTTTGAGCATTCTCTGGCCAAAGGAATGCTCCAGGTTTCATTCAGAATTTTCTGTCATTTGGTCTTTTTAGTCAACCTAAAAAAAATCCGCAGACTCTTCATCCCTTCCTTATTAGATATTAAAAGCCTTACTGATATTTGGAGATCAAGGAACCAATTTTTTCATCCTTCTCACAGTCAGACCTCTCAGGTTTGTTCTTACATAAGTTCCCCAGGGACTTCATTATTGTTGTCAGTCTGGGGTCCTGGTTGAGGAATTTGACTTCTGGTGCCAGGAACCCCATGACCTACTGGACGTTTTCATTCCCAAATAACCAGTGCAGCCCTCCTTATCTTTTCCACAGAACAGAATGCTCAAGATAGATATTAATTTGGCCCAGGTATAAAGCTAGGGCCCTATGAACTGGCATACTGCCATGCTACCCAAAACGGTCCTCTAATAAGGATTTGGGTTCTCATTTTAGATTTCTGACCTCAGTTCTACTTGACAGAGCATAAAAAATCCAATTCCATCCTCTCCAAGGGGCAATAAAGTCTGGAGCCCCTCCTACGGAGTTTTAGGGAAGCAGAGATTTTGGAACTCTCTTTTGCATTGCTGGTCCTCTGGGCCAGCTAGAGGAAATGGTTTCCCCACTATATGGGAGAATCTGTTTATTTTCTTTCTTTCCATTTTTTCTTTCTTTCCATTTTTTTTCCCTTGGAGTTCAGTTTCGCCTAATTATTTCCTATTCTGGTTCCTTAGAAGCTCACCCTCCCTCTGTAAGGAAGAACATAGTTGTGTCTAAATTGAGAGTCCCTCAGAAGCTCAAACCCCATCTCTTATAGTCCAGGTATCTTATATTCTAAGTCTGCATCTTTACCCATCTATGAAAGATTCACTTGAAAGAATGTTTATAGTTGCTCGAACATCTACAGAACTGTGGATCAGGGTTCCACTCACATTTTGCACTCAATTGCATGTCTTATTCATCCTCAAACAACCTCTGGAATGTCCTGACAACCTAGGCAATGCTTTGCCATCCCAGTGACTTTTCTTTACTTGTTCTGTGCACAGAGTTGCTTAGTCTCTGTGGTGCTTGCTAGGGCCCTTCTTTGGCATTGCCAAAAGACTTTCCCATCTTAGGATCATTACTGATTTAGGGAACTCTAAATTCCCAAGCCTTAGGGCCACCATAATAAGACAGGGGGACATGTCTCCCTAAAGTTGGGGTTCTAGACTTCTTTCCAGTTGGAATTAGAATCCTGGAATGAATTTCTAAATAGTTAAGAAATAAAATATGAGGTCTAAGGATCCCACAGATCTGCACAAAGTACACACAGACAAAGTGAAAAAATTCAGCAAGGCAGCTTTTACTTTTGCAAAAGGGTATATTGCGGTGTTGTTCAGATCGAGCAAGCACATCCAACCCAGGTGTTTGATACCTTTTTTTTCCCCTAAGGCAAAAGTACTGTGTCTTTTTCTCATTGACTGAGGTTTGATCTCATATTCTTTCCCATTTGGTTAGTTTAAAAGAATTTGCAAAAAAGAAGGGGAAAGAGGTTTGGCCAATGAGGGGGGAAGGACTCTATCACCCCAGGTCATCATGTTCATGAATGCAGCAAAGACTTAAACAAAAGTCTTATAGGGTATGTAGGGGGAAATTGAAAGATTATATTTCCTTGTCAAAACCCCAAAGTTTTAGCTGGGTATGGTGGTGCATACCTTTGGTCGTAACATTTGGGAAGCAGAGGCAGGTGGATCTCTGTGAGTTCAAGGCCAGCTTGGTTTACATAGTGAGTTCAAGGACACCTGGGACTATAGGGAGTCCTGTCTCAAAAAGACCAAAACAAACAAACAAACAAACAAACAACCCCAAAACAAAAACCTAAAGTTTTGCAGAATTTGAAAGAAAAGACTAATAAATAATGTTTCTTATACATTCATGATACTATTGCACCAGTGGGTACATCTTACTTGGCAGGTTGATTTTGCATGCAATGTCCATTGCAGGAGAAGAAATTGATGACTGTACTCCCCTAGCAGTCTTTATAGCACCTGCTGGTACTATGAAAGCCAGCCAGTAGGAAGTTTTCATTCAGTTCAGCTTGATTTTTCTGTGTTCTGCAACTAAAGTATGTAGCATCTTCAGGAATAAGTTCTTACTACTTATTTGTGATGCAAACCAAGATGAATGACAATAGCCTGTATTGCTATGTGGGTCTCTGGAGTCTTAATGACCAACAGCTCATAGGAAAGTATCTTATACCTACCAAGTAGATTTTCATTGAATAATCCATGACTAGTAGGATCAGCTTTATCCACTCATGTGAGGTATCTGTGTTCAAACTCCTTTAAAATTTTTAAATTTAAATTTATTTTCTTTATTTGATTTTTGAGAATTTCATGAAAGGAATTTGATCACATTTAGACCTCCTGTCCTACCTGCTCTGTGCCCCTCTTAGAATATATATATATATATATATATATATATATATGGCTTATTGAGTTTAATTAATGTTGCCTATGGGTATAGGGTTAATCCCTCGGGCATGGCAACCTCTCAGGAGAATTGTCCCTGCAGAAAACTGACTCTTTCTCTCTCAGTGGTCATCAACTCCTTTTAGCTCCTCAACTAGAATTGGGGCCTCATGAGTTCTTCCCCCATCCATACTGCAGTGTTGACTGGTTTGTTAATGCAGCAATAGCTTTTGAGAGTTCATTGGTACAATATCCTTGTCCTGTTCAGAAGACTCTGTTTTGTAGCATTTTCTTAGTCTTCTGGCTCTTAAAGTATTTCTGGTCCCTGCTCTGCTGTGTTACCTGAGTCTTGGTATAGAGATTGTTTTGCAGGTATTCCATTTGGGGATGGGTACTCCAAAGTCACTTATTCCTTGCACTTTAACCTGTTGTGGTTCTCTGTAGACTCAACTCTCTGAAAACAGAAAAACTGAAGTAATCTTTGGGTATAAGGGTAAATATTTTGAAGGTAGTTGGATACTGTATCAGTTCAGCAAAATAGTAAGAATAGGTTCTTGTCTAGGGTCTCTGACCTTTCAAGCCATGGGTTCTTGGCAAGGTGTACAGTAACTGGCATGAATTCTGTTCTAGTCTGCTTTCTATTGCTGTGATAAAACACTGACCAAAAACAACTTGGGAAGGAAAGGGTTTATTTCATTTTATAATTCCAAGGCAGAATCCATCATTGAGGGAAGTCAGGGCAAGATACCAAGAACAGGAGCCTGGAGGCAGAAGGTGAAGCAAAGACCATGGAAGAATGATGCTTACTGACTTGTTTCTCCTGGCTTGTTCAGCTACTTTTCTTATGGATCCCAGGCCTACTTGTAGAGAGATGGCATCACTTACAGTGGATGGGCCCTCCTACATCAACCAGCAATCAAGAAAATGCCTCACAATGACTCTCAGTTGAGGTTCGCTCTTTCCAGGTTACTCTAGTTTATATCAACTTGACAAAAGAAAACCAGCACAAGTTCCTTCATGTTTACTAGCCATTTGTGTTTTCTTCTCTGAAAACTCTCTGATTAATTCCTTATCCCATTGAAAGTTAAATTTTGTTATTTTCTTTCTTAATGTTTAGTTTCTTGAGTTCATTGTATATTCTAGATACTAATTTGGCATGTGTATAGCTGACAATGACTTTTTTCCCATTCTGTGGACTGCCTCTTCACTTGGTTTTTCCCTTTTCTCTACAGAAGATTTTTAATTTCATAAAGTACCATTTGTCAAAAATTGGCTTTCTTTTCTGAACAATTGTAGTCTGTGATGGCTAATCCTGGGTGTCAACTTGACTGGATCCGGGATTAACTGAAATGAGAGAGATCTTCTTAATTGGATCATCTGAAGCTGGAAGACACACCCTAAATGTGGGTGTTTCCTTCTGATGGCAGCCCATATAAAAGGCCAAGGCAGAGGAGAATGCCTGGCTTCTTGCTGCTTGCCTTCTCTCTCGCTGGTGAGTTGTCTTGCTGCTGTAGACTGAAGACTAGCTGATCTTTTGGAATTTGTCAGCCCTTCAGCACCAGATTGGGATTACCGAGACACACAGCCTCGTGGACTGAGCCACTATGGATTCTCAGCCTCTCTAGTGTGGTGCAGCCATAGTTGGACTACTCAGACTTTATCCTGTGAGCTAAGATGATAAATATACATATATATTCATTCTATGGGTTCCGTTTCTTTGGAGAACCCTGACTAATACAGAGTCCTATTCAAAAAACCCTCATTTGGGCCAACACATTAAAGTATAACCATACACTTTCCTTTGAGTTTCAAAGTATCAGATTTTATGCTGAGATCTTTGATTAATTTGGAGTTTAATTTTAGGAAGGGTGAGAGATAAAGATTCAGTTCCATTATTCTAAATGTTGATATTCAATTTTTCTAGCACCTGCTATTGAATGAGCTTTCATATAAATTTTAAGATACTTTTTTCCATTTCTGTGAAGAAAGGCACCAATTTTTTAAATAATTGCACCGAATTTTCAGAGTAATTTTGGTAGGTTGGGTATTTTTACAAATTGACTCTTCTAATCTATGAGAATTGGAAATCTTTCCAAATTCAAGTCTTCCTCAATTTCATTTTCATTATGAATCCCTTTCATTTCTTGTTCAGTTTCTTTAGGACTTTTATCATGAAGGGGTGTTGAATTCTGCCCAAAGCTTTTTATTATGTCTGTGAAGTTGACTATGTGATTTCTGTCTTAGAGTTTATTTATGTAATTCATAGTATTTGTTGATTTACATACATTTAATTATGATTACATCTCTGGAAAAAGCAAATTTAATCTTGAAGAATGATCTTTTTGATGTGTTCTTGATTTCAGTCTGCAAATGTTTTGTTAAGAATTTGTACATCTAGCTGGGCGTGGCGGCACGTGCCTTTAATCCCAGCACTTGGGAGGCAGAGGCAGGTGGATATTTGTGAGTTCAAGGCCAGCTTGGTCTCCATAATGAGTTCCAGGACAGCTGGGGCTACAAGCAAACCCTGTCTCAAAAAGACAATAAATAAATAAATAAATAAATAAATAAATAAATAAATAAATACATACATAAAAATAAATAAAAGAATTTGTACATCTATGTTCATCAGGAAGTTAGTCTGATAATTTTCTTTTTTTTGTGTGAGTCAAGGTTTGGCTTCATAAAAACACTGGTAATGCCCTTTCCTTTCCTATTTTTTAGAATAGTTTGAGAAGCATTAGTGTTAGAGCTTCTTTAAAGGTGTGAAATTCACCAATGAACCTATCTAGGCTTGGATTTTTCTTAGTTGGGAAATTTAATTACTGCTTCAATTTAGTGCTTGGTATATAGATCTGTTTAAAGTTTAGTTTCCTCCTGTTTAATTTTGGTAGGTATTATAAATCTAGAAAGCCATACATTTCTTTTAGATATTAAAATTTAGTGGAAAATATGTTTTTAAGATAAGACAATGATTTTTCTGAATTTGATTGGTATTTGTACTATTTCCTTTTTCTTCACTTTTTAATTTGGGTTGTCTGTCTCTTTCTTTTGGGTAGTTTGGCTAAAGTTTGCCAATCTTTTGATTTTTTTCCCCCAAAGGGTCAAATCTTCACTTCATTTTTTGTATTGCTGTTTGTTTCCACTTAATAAATTTCTGCCCTAATCTTAATGATTTCTTTACATGTGCTGATTTGGGGTTTGACTTGTTCTTTCTTCCCCAACTCCCAAAGACCCCAATTGCATTATGTTATTTATTTGAGACTACTCTGATTTCTCAGTCTAAGCACTTAGCACTATAAATTTCCTTGAGGACTGCTCTTAGTGTATCTTATAGATTTTAGGATGTGTTAACGTTTTCTTTATAAAAATATTTATTTTAGCATTTATTTATTTTTATTTTGTTCTCTCTCTCTCTCTCTCTCCATCCAGTTGCCTACGGAGACAGAAGAGGGAGTCAGATTGTTAGATCCCCTGGAGCTTAGTTATAGGTGATTGGTTGTGAGGCAGCTGACATGGGTATTGGCAACTGGACTCCAGTCCCCAGAAAGAGCAGTAAGCACTCTTAACCAGTAAATCATCTCTCTAGCCCCATGACTTAACTATTTCTATCAAATTAACTTAAATAACCCAGTGCCTTAAGGGATGCTGTGAATGCTTGGAAAAGAGAATATAACTAGATATTTTTGTAATTTCAAAAAGTGCACATTGATGCTTATTTCCACAAATTAAAAAAATCTAAAACTTAGTATGAAAATTATGATCATAAACTATCTTCAAGGCATACATAATTAAAAGAAAAACAGTTAAACCAAGTTTTTTTTTAGTGTAAAAGAATCCTAAAACTATACCCTGCAATTTTCAATGTAAAAGTTGATTCCTTTTGCTTCTAACCAATTATTTTTATAATGAAATTATTGTATACAGACAAGAAATCAGGATTCTGAAATGGCAGTTGAGTTTTATAAGGAAAAGAAAGTCTTAGAACTTCAAAATAAAAGGCCACCATATGAAATAAGGGCAAATATTTTGCATAAGAACATAAACCCAAGGTGTTAGGATAAATTGTACTGTGAGTCAGGTACATGGGGATTATATTGTGGCTCTATACTGTTCACATTAATGCTAGTTTTCCTTTTCCATTAATTTTGCTGTGGGTCCCCAGGAAGGTTAGTCAGATATGATTCATGGGCAGTTTTGTTTGAAGTGAAAAAAGCATAAAACCCTGGACTCACAGTCTTGTAAAGAATACAATAAACATTCGCTTTGAGTCCTTTGCTCTGTTATAATGTACTATATATAATCTCCATCCCAGACTATTCAAATCTCTGACAGTTACTTGACCATTTCTACCATGACTACCCCTGTGGTTCAGCCTTATACCTATTTGTAGAAACTGCTGTTTTTCCTTCACCAAACCTAATATTATTTTGTTTCCACCTGCAGACCATAGTTTTCTCATTTGATTTTGACTTGCCTGCAGTATATTGGGTTTGCTAATGTTCCACCCAGGTAGTCCTGGATCTAAAGTCTTTCTCAATCGATCAAATCTTCTTTCATTCTTATTCCATTTCAACGGAAGCCTTTAATAATCAGTGATCTCTCCCACGGAGTTCCTACAAGAATAAAATGAGATAATTCAATTGCATTGTTCCTTAGTACACAATATGGACATGTTCTTTCTGTGCTTTCAAGTTTTGTAGTAGTAGTATAATGTGTGCTGCATATATTTTAATTTTTGTTTGATTAAATGACTTTTTGTGCTACAGATCAATATATACATAAACTTACAGAAAAAGAAGGTATGGAGTTTGTTATTATGAAAGATCTGTCCTCAAAGTACAAAATTCTGAAGTTTAACATTATGAAGCACTATGTAACAAGAGAGGGATTAATTTTATTAGCAAAACTGTATTGTAATTAAAAAATTAAAGTCCTCTATCATGTGTATCAGGAGATAAATGACAGGTTAATTTTCATAGATTACTTATAAATGCTTATTTCTAAGAATACTTACTCTAAATCTAGAAGACCAGAATACAATATATTTCAAAAAGGATGTATATTGCATATTAAAGGTTTTCTTTGGGGTTGAAGCAACATAATAAAGAAATGAAATCACAACTCAGCAATAAGAAATTATATATGTGAAGAATAAAACTTGTTTTTAGACACTGCTAGCAAAAAAGTCAATAATTCTATTAAAATGAGCATTAACTACCCATAGCCCCCCATCTTGGAGCCCCGTGTGCCCCTTCTCCATCCATGCTGGAATGATTACCATTTTTGTTCAGAAGTGCAGCCACTTTTATGTTGTCCATGAGTAATTCAACCCAAACCCATACACATGAAAGCAACCTTAACTAAACTCCATGGGTTATTAAAACTAAAGACATGAACATAGCAGTGGGAAGAAGGGCTCTGGAGGGGCTGGGAGGGATCAGAGAGGGAAATGAGGGCTGTTCTTGTCAAAATACATTATTTACATGCAAAAACTGCCAAAAATAAATACAAATATTGTTTTATAAAAAACAAAACATCATTTTATATAAAGGAAAGAAAACATGTGCATGACTCATAAGCACTCGAAAAGATTATTTGCATCGGTACTCATTAAGGAAATACAGCTTATAGCCCAAACCATATGCTATTTCATACCATTAACAGCTGTACATTACAAAAGACAGAAAAGTGTAGGTAACAATTAGGAAGTCATGAAATTTTTATACATTGATGGTGAGGGTATAAGAGAGTGT
>NW_008347042.1:5633641-5647745 GCF_000622305.1 Nannospalax galili
CTATATATATATATATATACATATTCTGGAAAATGTGAAGCATAATAAAATGCATTTGAGAAGACTTTGAGCAATATGTAAAAACAATGACGTTTCAGGTCTGCTAGGCAAAGAGAGGTGGTTTTCCTCAAGTTATCAGTGCTGCATGTAAATCATTATTTATGTAAGGTCATTATTTCTAATTCTTTTCAGTTTTATTTATATATCTTGTTCTCACAAATATCCATTCAAATTTTATTTTTACCTACCCCATCTTCTAATGCAATTTGTAAATATACCTCCAGTACGAAGTGCCCTTTCTCACATCTACAAATGCTTAATGCATATAATGTGTGTGTGTATATATATATATATGCATATATGACTATGTCAGTAAAATTCTTTCTCAATTTTATAAAGATTGACATTGATCACACAGTATAAATACATGTATTGATAAATATGTAATTATTGCTAGAAATTTGAATTGTAATGGAGTCTTTAAAATCCCATCAGAATTTTTTGAAAGATTTATTTTGTGGGACTGAAGATATTGTTTAGCAGTTAAGAATGCTTATTGCTCTTCCAGAGGACCAGGTTTGATTTCCCAGCACCCATGTAAGGCATTTCACAACCTGTAACTACAGGTTCAGGGGGAGCCAATTACCTCTTTGGTTTCTGTGGGCACCTGCACACATGTGTCATATACTCTGAGAGACACATACACATACACATAGCAAAAATAAATCTTGAAGAAGATTTATTTTCTTTTGTTTATTTTCTTTTGATTTGTTTTGTGCATGTATGTGTGTATGTACTTCTGTGTGAGGGTGTCTATGGAGTCCAGAAGGAGATATTGAATCCCTTGGATCTGGAATTATAGGTATTTGTGGGCCATTTGATCTGGGTGCTGGGATCTGAACTCTTATCCTTTGATAGTACAGTAAGTGCTCTTATTCACTGAACATCACTTTGGCTCCATCAGAACTTTTAATAGTAAATAAAATATAAATTATATTGTTTAAAAGTAGTTCTTCAAAAACTTAAAATTAAATTATGATTCAACAGCTGGGTGAGGTGCTACATACTTTTAATCCCTGTACTAGGCAGAGAAAGACAGATCCTTGTGAGATTGAGACCATCCTGGTCTACATACCAAGTTCTAGGCCATCTGGGGCTACAGGGAGACTCTGTCTAAAAAAAAAAAAAAAAAAACCAAAAAACAAAAAACAAAAAAACAAAAAAACCCCCAAGAAACCAAAAATCTCAACAAACAAAACAAACAAAAAAACAAAAAATCAAAACAAAACCCCAAAATATGATTAAGCAATTCCTCCCCTTGGTACATCCTTAAAGGATCTGGAAATAAGAACTGAAGCAGACAGCAGACACTTGTATGTACACCTGCATAGTAGCATTATGTATAAGGTTGTAATAACTCAAATTTCCATCTCATCATGTAAGAATATTGACATAAGCAATTAAATTCTGACATATGTTATAACACATACAAACCTTGAGAATAATATGCCAAGTACATAATCCCCCCAAAACTGACAATATTGGATCATTCCATTTCTGTGAATAACTAAAACAGTCAGCTGTATATACACAAAAAATAAAACAATAGGCAGTTGTTTGGAAGAGAATGATCCCATATAGGCTCATGTATTTGAGATCTTGATCTCTAGTTGGTAATGGGAATGCTGTGGAAACTTTAGGAGGAAGTATTGGCACTGAGAGTAAGCTTTGAGTTCATTTAGCCTCACCCCACTTCCTTTTTTCTCTCTCTGAAACCTGTGTATTGATGAAATGTAATTGAACAGTTTTCTACCCCTGATGCCATGCTTTCTTTGACTGAGGTCATGCCTTCTCCATCATGATGGACTTTGTCCCTATGGAAATATAAGCCAAGAATAAATCTTTTTATCCTGAAAATTGCTTTTGGTCAGGATATTTTATCACCGCTACAAAAACATAACAAATACAGAAATTGTTGCCAAGAAGCAGTATCGTTGCTGTGATAAACTTGACCATGTGACTTTTATGGCTTTGGACTATTTGTGGAAGAATTTGAAACTTTGGACCCCAAAAGATATTGAGTCCTCTAGACAGAGCCTAATGGGCTTTTTATTGTGTGAGTTTAGAAGTCAGTAATGCTGAGAGATGCAGACATTGGAGGCTTACCTTATAAGATTTCAGAGGGAAGTGAGGATTCTTTCAGGACCTGGCCTAGGGGCTGTTTGCCTAAAAATCTTATTGCATTCTGCCTATGTCCTGGAAACTTGTGTGAGGCATAAGTTGAAAGTAATAGATTAATTTCTTTGGCCAAGGAAATTTCAAGACTGTACCACATGAGTCTGTGGCATGGTTATTACTGATTACTCTTCCATAGGTATATACTAAAGAGAACAACAAGTGGGGCAGAAAGAAATTAAAACATGTGCAATTTGATGAGGGAAAGAGTACTGAGAAACACAATTTCAGCCAAGTTATGTGTTGAGAAAGAAACTGTAATGTTAGAGATTAGTGCCATTAAAGCGAAGCCCTATTCTCAACACTGGAATAATAGGAAAGGTAACTGTGAGCAAGGCCCACCCATATAAGCCTCAAACTTAGGAGAGAACCTATAGGGTTTCTTATTTCTAGAAATCATTGCCTAGGGAACTTTTCATCAGCATCTTCATACAGAAGCTGCTACAACTGTAGTGTAAGGAGTTTAGGGTTCTTCTCAAGCTTTCAGGAGAACTGGCAATGTTTTAAAGGTGGTAATGGTTTTGGAGGTATGAAAGATGAAAGATTGTGAGGGACACATATTCTTCTTCCATGGTTTTAGAGAATTGCTCAGGCCAGGAAAGGTGTGGCATGATCAGTCCCTGTAAGGAGGCCCTGAGAGGTCATTACTTGAAAGTACAAAATGACCCTTGGTAATGCTGTGGGGACCCCAAGACAGTGATGTCAGAGCCTTCAGACATGTGCTAAGAGAGCTGTATATAGGGAGCAGAACCAGCTCAGGAGAGATATGTATGTAGAAGACATCAAAGCTGTGGGGGTGGAGTCATCTAAAAACCCTTTTAAGGTGAAGTCCCAGAAACTTGACTTGGAGCTACAAGATTTGATGTCTGCCCTGCTGAGTTTCAGTCTTGCATTGGTCCAGTCTATCCTCAGGGTGTTTCTACTCTCTCTGTTGGAGTAGGAATGAATATTCTGTGCCATTGTATATGGAAGTATATAATTTCTTTTCTGATTTTACTGAGATTTACAGTTCAGAGATTGCCTTGGATTACAGAAGAGATCTTAGGATTTGGACTTTTGAACAGTGTCAAGACATTTGAAGACTATGGGGAATTTTGGAGTTGGGCAGAATGCTTTTTGCAGTATGAGATGGCCATGAATCTATGGGGGACCAAAGGTGTAATGTGGCCATTGAATGAGAAATGTCTTTCAAATGTTCATGAATTTGAACATTTGGTACACAGTTGGCAGTGTTTGAGAATGTCATGGAACTTTTAGGAGAGGGTGTCTTGATGGGTCAAGTATGTCACTTGGGTGAGCTTTGAGGGCCTATTATCTCATCCCATTTCCTATTCTCTCTGTTTCCTGTGTGTGGATGAAATGGGATCAACCAGTTCCCTCTTCTGCTGCCGTGTTAACTCTGAAATGTTGCCATATCTTCCCCAGCATGATGGACTCTGTCTCTCTGGAATTGTAAGTCAAATGAACCCTTTGTTACTTAAATTTCTTTTGTTCATGATAATTTATCACAGCTACAGAAAAGTAACAAATAGAGAAGGGATGCATAGTGATTATTAGGTACCGACTTTTATTGTGATGTGATGAAAATTTCTGGAAATGTGTAGTGGTACATCAATATAATATACTTAATATGACTAGACTGTACACTAGAAGTAGGTAAAAAGATAAATTATCTTATGTATATTTTAGTATAATGAAAGGTATGTGTTAACAATGTTTTTTCTTCCTTTAAATCTCTGTCCTAGGTCTTGCGCAGTCTTCAGCAAAACATAAAGAAGCAAGTGTTATGATAGAGAGAGGAATTTTGTATAATTACATTTAGAAAACTTTAGGATGGAAGTCTCAAAGGTTGAGACGCTCTGCTTAGAAGCCATTACTTTCACCTTCATTTTCTCTATAATTTTCATACTAGTTAATCTAAACAGAAGACCAATGACTGACACAGGATGGTAGAGTTGGGAATGAGAGAAGTTGGATCTTTAAACTTTATTTATTCATTTATTATTTTTTTATGTGTATGAGTGTTATGCCTGCATGTATGGAAGTGCACCCACGTTATGTAGTACCTGCAGTGGGCAGAAGATGGTGCCAGAATCTAGAAAAATGATTTTTAGCTACCATGTGAGTGCTGGAATTTGAACCCAGGTCCTCTGCAAGAGCAGCCAGTCCTCTTACTCAGTAAGCCATCTCTCCAGCCTCAGGGACCCAAATATTTAAAGAGACCATATTCTTGCCAAGGAAATTAAATAAAAAGTCAATAATTATTTAAGCACATGCATTAATACACAATTTTCATATCACTAACAAGTTGATTTCTTGAATTTGTAACTTATGCTCTGTTATTGAGTATAACTTTTACTGGGCATGTGTTGCTGTATGCTATGTTTGTAAACTTTTCATTGAAGTTTTATTTTATTTAATGGAGAACTTACAACAGGAAAATTTAATGAATATACTAGAATATTGAGGGCAGTTCTGCACATGATTTCAATGATTAAAATACTTCAAACATTGGGCCTAGAGAGATGGCTCATCAGTTTAGAACTCTTGCAGAGTACCTGGATTTGGTTCTGAGTACCCATATGGTGGCTAACAACCACCTATAACTCAATTTAAGGGGACCTGACACCCTTGCCTTCCCTCTGAAAACATTGCATTGCAGACAAAACACTCATACACATAAAATAAAAAAATAAAATATTTTAGACTCATCAGTTGCTACAAACATATGGCTATTGAGGAAAGCCAATGTGTAAAATTGTTATGGTCATAAAGTAGAAATTAGAGTTTTTTTTTTTGTTTGTTTTTTTTTTTTTTTTTTTTTTTTTTTATCTTGACCTTCCATATCCAGAGGTCTAGTAATTCTGGTTAGGGAGAGAACGGTGCATATTGCAGCCTTGCTGCAGCAGTGCAATCACAAGGGAAACAGTGTATGTACAGGTGGAGAGAAGGTGACTTTTGGAAAGGTTTATTTCTAGGAGAGATGAATATTTTACCAATGGCCTTATGTACACTTGCTGCTGCATGTTGACAAAAATAAAACCAGCATGAAGACAGTTTGTTAATTTTTAAACTGTGCAACATTCCCTCTTACTGGCTTTATCTAAGAAACAACAGTGGCCCACCAGTAGCCAATAATAAAGTTCTCACCAAACCTAAAGCTAATGACTACCAGAGTGTGAGCTTTATGCCTCTGTACTAGCAAACAATGAAACCAGTTACTGCAGATCATTGATAGTTACCATGACTTTCACAAGAAGACAGGGAAATATAAGGAAAAGAAAGATTATCTCTGAAGCTCATGGCATTTAATAAGTATATACTTTCTGGTGTTTTATGTCCAAGATAATCATAATAAACAATCACAGAAATCCTGTCCTGACAAGGGTGCACTAAGCAAATACAAAATTCTTTAAGGAAAAAAGTCTGAATCACTACAAGATGTGAAGAATCTATACTAAAAAAAATGCTGGTTTTTGAGAGGAAATTTAAATGTCTTAAGCCTACAACCAACATTGTACTAAAACAGAAAAAGTTGTAAACATTTCCAGTGGAATTAGGGAAAAGTTGAGTGTCCATTCTCCCCATTTTTATTCAATGTAGTGCTTGAAGCCTCAGCCACAGCTATAAGTCAAGAGAAAGAAAAAAGAGATAAAAATAAAGGAAGAATTCAAATAATCCTATTTACGGAAGTATGATCCTATACTTAAAATACTCTAAAGACTTCATCAGAAGATTCTTAAATCTGATAAACACTTTCAACAAAGTAATATATAAAATCAACACACAAAACTTGGTAGCTTTTATATATCCAATAATGTTTAGAAGAAACCAGAAAACAAACCCACTCAAAATAACCTAAGTAAAATTGTGAATAAACCCGTGGAGGTGAAAAATCTCAATAATAGAAACTTTAAAAAACAGTGAAAATGAAATTGAAGACAACACTAGATGACGGAAATGTCTTCCATACTCATGGACTAGCAGAATTCATATTCTGAAAATGACTATACCACACAAAGTAATCTACAGGTACAGTGCAGTCTCAATAAAATTTCAATAACATTCTTCACAGAACTAGAAATAATAATTTCATCTTTCATACTGAATCAAAAAAAAGACCCCAATTAACCAAAGCAATCCTGAACAAAAAGGAAAATGTTAGATATATAATAGCTGACCTCAAGTTATAACACAGAACTATAGTCACAAAAGTAATCAAACAGAGAGTGAAAGAGAGAGAGAGAGAGAGAGAGAGAGAGAGAGAGAGAGAGAATAGAGAGAGAAATCCAAACAACTATAGATCCTAATTGTTGACAAAGGTGTTGTGGTGGTTTGAATGAAAATGTCCCCCATGGGCTCCAAGTATTTGGACATTTTGGCTCTGTTTTGGGAGATTTTAGAAAGTGTGGCTTCCACATCCTGGAGGAAGCACATCACTGGGGGTGGGCTTAGAGAGTTCTTAAGCCTTGCCAGATCTCCAGTCTCCCTCTTGCTTCCTGTGCCTGCATGATGATGTGAGAGCTTAGCTTCTGCTGCTCCTGGTCCAGCCACCTCTGCCATCATGCCTCCCTGCCATGATGGACTGTAATTCCCCCGGAACCGTAAGCACAAATAAACTCTTCTTTCTATAAGTTGCTTGGGTCAGTGTTTCTATCACAGCAACAGAAAAGTGACTAATACAGGTGTCAAAAACATACATTGGAAAACTGGCAGACTTCAATAAATGGTGATGGAAAAACTGAATATCCACATGTAAAAAATGTAATTAGGTCTATATCTCAGTCTGAACAAAAATGAATTCAAAATGGATCAAATAAGTTAATGTAAAACCTCAAACTCTGAAACTGCCAGAGAGAGGAAATGACAGGCAAAACAATTCAAGATATAGGTGTTGGCAAGGAATGTCTTTAAAAGTTTCCAATAGTATAGGAAGTGATTCCAAGAACTGACAAATAGGGTTGCATGAAATTAAAAAGCACAATAAAAGAAACAAAAAGTTAAAGTCTATAAAATGGAAGAAGTCCTTGTAACTTACAAATTTAACACAGAATTCATATCTATAATACATAAAGAATTAAGGAAACAAATACACAAAAACAAACAATCCATTCAACAATTTGGTGAATGAAATGAACAGACACTTCTTAAATGATGATATACATGTGGGCAATAGGCACATAAAAAAATTCTCAAGTCCAAAACTAATTTGAGGTTCCACATCACCCCAGTCAGAATGGCTGTCATTAATGAATAGCATTTTCTGTTTAAGATGTAAAGAAAAAGGAACGCATATGCACTGCTGCTGAGAATGTAAATTGGTACACTCACTCTGGTACTCAGTATGGAGACTGTTCAACAACAACAAGAACCAGAAAGAGAATTGCCATGTCAAATAGCTGTACAATTTACAACTTGTGAGACTATACAAAAGGCATCTAAGTAAACATTCTACAAAGGTACCTACTTATCCGTTTTATTGAGGTACTATTCGTAAAAGTCACGTTGAAGAATCAGTCTAAATGTCCATAACAGCCAAATGACTGAAGACATGTGGCATATATTTCCACAATGGAATTTATTCATCAATAAAGAACAAAATCATGTATATTTTTGGATAATTAATGGAATTAGAGATTTTTGTTTTCTTTTGAGACAGGGTCTCCCTGTAGCCACGGCTGGCCTGGAACTCGCTATGTAGACCATGTTGGCTTCAGTCTCACAGAGATTCACGTGCCTCTGCCTCCCGAATGCTGGAATTAAAGGCATGAACCACCACACTCATCTAGAGATTATTTTATTAGGTAAAATAAACCAGACCCAGGAAGACAATGTGATACATTTAATTTCATATATGGAAACCAGGATATGGAAAGAGAGATACAAACACAGACACATACAGACAGACAGACACTGTGAAAATAGAAGGATTTTTTGGGAAGAGGAGTGAGACTAATGTTGGGGGCAGACAGGAAAAGATAATGATGAGTGCACGTGGTCAATGTGCATGAAATATTGCATCAAGATTGTCACCATGAAACCCACCACTCTTCACAATGAGTACTTACAAAATTTAGGTAATAAAATATGTAATAGAAGATATTTATAAATTCTAATTTTTGAATGAGCTAGATTAATGATGTTAGAAGCTTTGTATTATATGTAATTCTTTTTTGTAATCTCGCTTTTCATTACTTATGTGTGACTATTCTTTGATACGTGAGTGGCAGATAGAAAAACAGTATTTATGGGAGCATGCATTCAGAAACATTATCAGAACTAAACACTTCTATATGTATGTCTCCTTAATTAAAACATCTGAGACTTTACTTAATATAGTCACCTTGCTGTTGGAGCATATGAAAACACAGATAGGTTCAGATAAAACTGACAAGAATTATTATGCTTAGGTGAGGTCTCTAAGAAATTAACCCTCACCTTCATACCAAATATCCACATCCTAATCTTTGGAAACAGTGAGTGTGTTATGTGCCCACCTAGGCTAGGGATAGTGGTGGTGATGGTGGTGGTGGTAGAACATGGCTCTAGAAGAAATTCAGGTTGTTTGTTAACAAGCTGAACTTAACATCAGACTATTCAGTACAAAGCCAGCTTATCCATTGTAAACATAAATATCTTTTAAAGAGGGAGGCACAAGAGTGTTAGAATAATTTGATGTAAAAAGGATCATGTACTGTCTGTTTTGAGGAGGGAAGGGAGACACAACAGATGAATGCAGCAGCCTTGGACACCAAAAAAAAAAAAAAATCCTCTGGAATTGGGCACATAGCCTTTCCAATACCTTGATTAAAATCCAAGAAAACCCATTTTGTATGTCTTCCTTCCAGAACTATGAGCTAACAAATCTTTGCTGTTGAGAGCAACCGAATTTGTAGTATTACATTCAGGCAGTGATAAGAAACTATCACATCCATCTCTGTTAGACAGTTCAGGCTACAGCTTTGCTCTGGTGGAGCCTGGGTAAAGTTTCTTGTTTCTTTGCCCCTTACTGGTTGTTTGCTTTCTGCAGTATATACCTACTCTGTACCGCCAATACGTCCTAGTATAGCATGCCAAGCAAACCCAGGGAACCTGAATTTCCCATCTCAGGGGCTGCTACTCTTGGGGAAATTAATCCGAAGATAGAGGCTGTTTTCTTGATTTGAATGGAAATGTTTCCGTCTTTTCACCTTCAGAATAGTGCTGTCACTCAGGAATCGTTTCTTTAATTTGGAAAACAAAAATGTTCTGAAAAAATTGTACCCACATGAGAAACGCTGATCTGCAGAATTGACTGAGGGAGTGATGCTATGCCAGGCTTGACTCTGAGGTTTAAAAAGTGGACAGAAAAATGTGTAGATGTTCTAGAAGAGCCATCTTGCTTTGTGCAGCTTATATATGACTATGAAACCATGAATAAGAGACAAAGTTCTAGAGAGTACTATAAGGAATAGGAAGAAAACGTCACAGTGGCATGTTAGTCACCACTATATTACTTCCAATTTCGATCTTCTCCTCACTGAATGAGTCCACTAGCTGCAGTTAATGTTCATCTCTGACATAATGAACTGAAAATATGAGGTAGTACCAATTCAAGTGCCATCTTTCATTGGTTATTCTACCTAATTTTCCATAAAAATGTTTCTCTATGCCATAATTTCTGTTTAAATAAATCATTTCAGCCATGTATTTAATTTTTTTTTCTTGGAAAACTCTAAATGAAGCTATTTTTAAGTTTCCATCATCTGAAGATATAGGTAATTTTGTTATTTTGCCTATGTTTGTAATTTTAGCAGTTTCTCTAGGGGTAATGATTGTTTCAGTAAGGAAAAAGGAATTACTTGAGGAGGTCAAAGGGGACAAAGTAAGAAAAATTTAACTTCTATTCATCTGTGTTTATTGAGGCTAATTTTGTGCCAGCATGAAATCTATACTTAGAGATGGTTCCATGGTCTTCAGAGAAGAATCTGTATTTTAGACCCAGCGAATAGGATATTTTATACATACATATTAAGTTTGTTTGTTCTTTGACATAGTTTAACTCTGAAATTTGCATTTGAAGTTAGTTTGGATGGCCTATCTAAAGATTGAGGTGGGATAACCATTCAAATTAGTGTATCAGGCCTCAGTTGACAGTTTATGTCCTTTAGTGTTTTATGAAACTATCATTGGTGAATATATATTTATAATTCTTACATCTTGATTATGAATTGTTTTCTTTATCATATAGTGGCTTTGTTTTATTTTCTGACTAATTTTGGTTTGAATACTCATTTGTTCATCTTATTTTTATCAAAAGTTATTACTGTTTGATATGTGTATTGCATTATGTGTACATGGACAGGTGTGTCGTGGAATGTGTGGAAGTCAGAGGAAAACTCTGGATTCAGTTCTTTTTTCTGTAATAGGAGAGTAGGAACAAAAAATGTTACATGAAGAGAGTGAGGTGTGGTGGTGCATGCCTTTAGTCCCAGAACTTGGGAGGCAGAGGCAGGCAGAGCTCTGCAAGATGGATGCCAGCCAGGTCTACATAGCGAGTTCCAGGCCAGTGGAGCTTTAGGGAGACCCTGCCTGTGTCAAAAAGAAAAGAGAAAGAAAAAAAAAAAAAAAGAATCAGGGCCAGACCTGGAGTCAAATCCCAGCACCCACATGGTGGCTAATAACTGTCTATAACTTCAGTTCGGAGGATCCAACACTGGTCATCTGTCCTCTGTGGGTACTGCATGACTCTGCTGCACTTACACGCATGCAGGCAATACACTCATACACATAAAATATAAAAAGATTAAATAAATACAAAATTAATCAAGATTAACACATGAAAGAAGCCTGTTTGCTGAGGAAGACTGGAAGCCCTTTCTTACCCTGGCATCAGTTAAGCTGTGGAGCATGCTCAAGACCAAGCTCACAAAATACTAAACAAAAATGGGCTATAAAAGACCATACGTGGTGTGGGTGGATGAGTTGGGGATTTTTCCTCAGATCACTAGCCCACTTCCATTCTTGGGAATGCTTTTTCCTTTCTTAATAAGCTGCCTCTATTTCTACCTTATGCCTGATTTAAAAAGCATGATATTTTGCTCCATTTCTCTCCTGGCAAATTTCTTTCCTAAATGCCAATAAAATTATCTTTGCGTCTCCTTTTGAGTCCATACCTAAATTCATTGATTAATGAGACTAAGAACCTCAAATGGGACCTCAGTTTCCCTGTAATATGTGATGACCAAAGACAAAGGGCTTCAATGAAGCTCCCCTAAAGGACTAACCAAGTGCTAAGACTCAGGTAAGTTCCTCTTTAAAACCCTGAAGCTACTGTTTATTCAAAATTTCTCTCAAACCAGAACCCTCAATGCCCAGGCTTCATTTCCCCAGCCCTGGGGCCCAGCACTTATATCCCCAGTCTACCAGCTGAAGACTGCAAGGCTGCCATGAGAAAATCCTTCCAAGCTCTAGGTACCATCAGTCTGTGAGCCCGCAGCCAGAGCCTTTGCTGGGGCTGGGGTGGCTGAGTCTGTGCCAGCTACAGATGGGCGTGGGATGCATGCAGTAGGCTGGGGCAAGAGATAGGAGCTCAACAGAGGCACCTGAAGGACCTGGTTGTGCTGGATAGCTTTAGTTGTCAACTTGATACACCTGGGTAGAGGGACTCTCAATTGAGAAATTACCTGCATTGGATTGGCCTATGGGTATGTCTGTGGGGCATTTTCTGGATGTTGAGTGATGTGGGAAGGCCCAGTCCACTGTGGGCAGTACCACTCATGGGCAGGTCATCTTGTATTATATAAGAAAGGAGGCTGAGTGCAGGCTGAGCACAGGCCAGTAGATCACACCAGTAAGCAGCTATCTTACACGGTCTGTGATCCAGGTTCCTTGATGATGGACTGTTCTGTAAGCTAAAAAAACATTACCCCCTCCCCCAAGTTTGTTTTGGTCAGTGTTTTGTCACAGCCATAGAGAAGCAAAGTAGAACATTGGTAGATGGAGAAACAGAGTCAAAATGGCAGCATCTGCAGGATCCTCAATGCTGCCGACACCCACCTTGTTTTTCACATTCTGAGACCCGTATTCATGGCAGCATTTGCATGCCCAAATCTTGCCCACTTTCCCCTTTGGCCCTTGTGTTAACTTTCCTAGGCTCCATGGCCAGAAGCAGCTCTGGGCACCTACACTGCCTTTGGACCATATGGACTGGGCTGGGCCCTCCTACATCAATTAATAGTCAAGATAATCTGCCACAGACACACACAGAGGTCAGTGTGATCTAGGTAATTCATTAATTGAGGATTCTCCTGTCAGATGACTGGAGGCTGTGTCAAGGTAACAATTAAGGCTAACAGAAACACTCCACCCCTTTTCAACGTGACAAACAACACATCATTGTTAAATTGTAATATTTCCTTTCTTTGTCCCCAAGATCTCATGGAAATATCATTGTATAAAACTCATTACAACTGAGAAGTCCCAGTGTCTTTAAAAATTCTGATGCTTTAAAAATTCAATGTTTCATTAAAAGTTCAAAGTCTAAGCTCTAGGCTCCCATAAAATCAAAACTAAATTATCTACTTTAAAAGGAATAACCAGGGCATAAAACAATCACATTAAAAAAAATCACATTTAAGCAAAACCAAAATCCAGCAGTGTAAATCCAGATCCTGTAGCTCAATATCCAACATCTGGGACTTATTATCTTCTAGGCTCTAAAATTCTTTATTAGCTCTGACTGTCCAGCCCTGCCATCCACAGCACATACACTTGTTTTATAGGCTCAGGCCAGTTCCACTGTCCTTGGCAGGAATCCCATGGTCTTGGCCTCTCTAGCATCATGGGATCTCCATTGCAAGAGGCTTCATCTCCACCAGTTCTCAGGGCCTCTCTACCGGGACCCTGACCCTTCCACATGGTATCAAGCCTCAACTACTCTCCATGACCCCTTTGAACTTTCACCAACAACATCTGGGAAACTCGTATACATAATTTGTCAAGTTCTACTACAAGATTGAAATGTAGCTCTGTTTCCTTGAATTATCACTTCTGTGTGGTGACCTGGAGGAAAAATTTCCAGAAGATTTCACCTCAATGATGTTGAGTTATTAATGGTAGCTGATTGTTCAATCCCAGCTGATCAGCATCCATTGTCCCAGTAAAGCATAGAGTGCACAGAGTCCTTGATTTCAGTGGAGCTGATCTCTTGCTCATCACAGCTGATTCTTCAGCTCCAATTGATTATCACACACAGATTAAAATTTTTTAATTTCATTTTTTGAATTTCATACAATGTATTTAGATCCCCTCACTTATCTTCACCCCCTTTCTCCTCCCTGCCCAATTTCATGCACTCTTATATATCTATATTTATATCCAAGGAATGGATCCACACCAAAGAGCATTTGTAGAGTACAAACTAGATTGAACAGGCCTTTAGAAAAGAAAAATGATAATAGAGGACATGGAGTAGGGGGGTAGTAAAGTGAGGGTGGCGATGGAGGAGGGGGGTCTGAATAGGATCAAAATACGTTGTATGAATTTTTTGGGGGGGATCTTTTTGAGACAGGGTCTCCCTGTAGCCCCAGCTACATAGTCAGTCCTGGAACTCACTATGTAGACCAGGCTGGCCTTGAACTCACATACATCCGCCTGTCTCAGCCTCCTGAGTGCTGGGATTAAAGGCATGTGCTACCATGCCCAGCAAAAATGGAATACATTTTTAAAAATCCTACAAACTACCCAGGCACGGTGGTGCATGCCTTTAATCCCAGCACTTGGGTGGCAGAGGCAGGCAGATCTCTGTGAGTTCAAGGCCAGCCTGGTCTACATAGTGAGCTCCAGGACAGCTGGGGCTACAGGGAGACCCTGTCTCAAAAAGACCAAA
>NW_008347042.1:5648066-5662523 GCF_000622305.1 Nannospalax galili
TTGAGACAGGGTCTCCCTGTAGCCCCAGCTGTCCTGGAACTCACTATGTAGACCAGGCTGGCCTTGAACTCACAGAGATCTGCCTGCCTCTGCCTCCTGAGTGCTGGGATTAAAGGCGTGCGCCACCACGTCCAGCCAAGGGCATTTCTTGTATATATGTAAGTGCACCCATGTCATGCAATGCCTGCAGAAGTCAGAAGAGGGCATTAGATCCCCTGGAACTGGAGTTACAGATGATTGTTAGCTGCCATGTGGGTGCAGGGAATCGTATCCAGGTCCTCTGCAAGGGTAGCCAGTGCTTTTAACTGCTGAACTATCTCTCCAGCCCAACAACACGATGACTGAAAACAGTAAGAACCACTTGTGTATATCAACCATACTTCCAGTAAAGTGCCAATAAATGTAAAGTACCAATAAAGTTGGCACTAAAAGGAAAAATGTAGTTCATGGACAATTTTAGAGCTAAGAATACTAAAAATCACAAAGAGGAAAAAATGGGGAAAGGGAGACAGAGCAAAGTAGGAATGAGAGAGAAAATTTAAGTGTTAGATGTATGGAAAATTAAATAGAGAAAATACAGAGTAGGCAAAGAGAGAGGATAGATAAAAGCCTATTTGGCCAAGGTGCAGTTTAAGACAAGATAACCAACTTACATAAAAAGTTAATATTTTAAAAAAATATTTTATTTATTATTTTTATTTTGTGTGTATGTGTGTATTGCCTGCATGTAGGTGAGTGCACCTGTGTCGTGCAATGCCCATGGAGGTCAGAAGAGATGGTCGAATCCCCTGGAACTGGAGTTACAGACAGTTGTTAGCTGCCATGTAGGTGCTGGGATTCAAACCCAGGTCTTCTGCAAGAACAACCAGTGTTCTTAACCACTGAGCCGTCTCTCCAGCCCCGAAGTTAATATTTTTTAAAAAGAAATCAGTGATTAATAAAAACACAAAATAAAATCAACTTTGCAGCTTGGTTTTCTAGTCTCCCACTTCACGCAGACCCAGACTGAGTACTTTTATCAGTGTCTCACAGTCCTTGCCTAAGAATATTTGCATCCATTCATGAATCTGTGTCTAGTTCAGCTCACTTTTTGTGGTTCTGTGTTTTAGTTCACCTAGTCTGTAGTGAGAGTAGAGGCCTCTCCTTCAGGCTAGTCATTCATGAATGATAGGAGAATGCGTGTCAGCACCAGCTACAGTTCTGTGGTTTGTAGCCTCTGCATCCAGTGCTACCATGGCTAAGTCTCCCTCTGGCACTCTTGGCCCTGAGCCCAACACTAATTCCTCTGTGTGTCTTTGGTTCATAGTTTCAGTGGCACAGGTTCAGCAAGAAGCAGCCTCTTTTCAGCAGTGCCTAAGCCTTGAGTGCCCCTGAGAGAGCCATGAAGTTCAGTCAGCTAAGAGGTCATCAGTAGCAAGGCTGGATGCCAGGTGCCAAATGATAACCACTCCTGGTGGCTTTTTCCTGAGGAGGATTTTTCTAAATTTCTTCTTGGCTTATCTCCTTACCCTCTGTCACCGTCTGTTTCTCCAAAATTTTACACTTTCATTTGTGAATTTATGATGTTTTTCATTGGGAATACAATGTATACTTTTTACCCTGACTTCTTTCACTGGGTCAGAAGGCGATAACTTCTAATTCACCACATTACAGTGAAGTTATAATTCCTTATTCCTGCCTCACATTGCCAGCTCCATTTATTCTCTTTTTTCAGAATGTAGTTCATTATGTTCTTTCTCATTTCTGTGTTCCTGGATGATGAAAACTCATAGCTCATAGTTAATGTCAGAATGACTAATTTGCATGTAAAGAAGTATCTGAATGTAGCCAGTACTTTACCATGACCATCTCTAATATTCCAGCACTTCTAGCCAATGTGTCTTTGCTGAGCAGATAGAATTTCTATTTCTTCTATGTCATGTGTATCTCTGGGCCATATTTGTTTCATTCTGTTTAGATTGTCTTTGCACTTTTGCAACCCTGAGTTAGACTTTAATTAGTACAGTGTACTCAACAGATTGCCAGCAATCTCCTTTATTTCTGAAACATTCTATACTAAATAATCTGTTAACTTACTGAACATCCCATGATGCATAGCAACAAAAACTGACACAAATGCCAATAAATGCCAAGCAGCAACACAAATGTTAATGTCTACATAGTACCGGATGAGGAATGCACACTTTACTTAAAAGAGTAAGCATTATTTTTGGTCTCTTAATACCATGGAAGAAATGGTGTGTGATTGAATAAGCCTAGCACTGTTTTTATGCTTATTTCCCCAATGTTTCCATATTTACAAATAACTCAAAAATCAGTTTAAAGCTTTTTGTAAGGCAAAGAAGTATCTGTACTTAAAATTCAGTTCCAGGACAGCTACTTGTCAAAACCAAATATATATACAGACACATACACTAAAGTTTTAATTATTCACCATGTCATCTGCAGCATTTTCTCTCTAGTTTGTTATCAATATGTGTTTCTAAAATTTCTTTTATTCTTCCCCAACACTTCAGTTAAACATAATTATTTCCCTATTTTCATGCTTAGGCAAATATATTTTCCTACATGGTGGTCTCTATTGTAACGCTTTTTTCCCTGAAGAATTCAGACTAATAAGTTGAGGCTGAAGTCACTCTTTGTTTTGTGGTAGCTGTGTTTATCAGCTCACCCACCCCTTTGTTCCTAATTTACTATTATATAACAACACTTACTTGAAGAGGAATCTAATATAATCTTCATTAGAATATTAATAAATCAAAATAAACTGGCTGTGTCCATCTTTAATCTTCAACTTTCAAATAACATGCAATAGAGAAGAGATGGTCTTGATGACTGGGGTAAAGGGACAGATCTCATTACAGCCACAGCAGTGTACTGTCCTGAGATCCTTACAGTAAGCCTTCCATTGTCTGACAAATCAGGTTGTGCAGAGCCTCCCCTTATATAGCATCTACACACAAGTTTGGGTAGTTTTTTATATGTATACCTCACACTGTCCACTTACTACCAATGCCTGAATTAGTTCAGTTCTAACTTGATTTCAATTCCCTCTAGTATGCCTCACATTGCTTAATAATCTTTCGTGTCTGTTTTGGTCCTATATTATTTCTAATGGAACCTGAACAAATTATTCTGTGACCTCGACCTTGATCCAAGGCTGCAACATAAGTTTTATAGATTTGTCTGTCCAAATTGGTACCAAGTTGAATCATGTCACTTAAGGAGACTCTTCTCTGATCAGCCTATGAAATGGAACTATGTTCATCTAATAATATGGGAAGGGGTGCTAGCTGGATTTTATCCATGTGATAAGACACACTAAATTTTCACAATGGTGAAGGCTTGTGCTGGCTGGAGGAATTGATTGACTTTGACTTGATTCCTGGCCTTTTTCATGAAGTTGCTGCCTCATTGATAACCTTTTCTGTTGAGATATAGTCTACATATTATGAAATAGAGAATAGGTGAGCAATTCAATGTATTTGTACTAATGATTAAAAAATTCTGGTCACTGTGTAAGACACGTGCAGCACTTACTGCCTTGCATAGTACTGCCTTGCATTCCTTGCTGGACAACTCTACTCTTCCCACAGAAAATCACTTTTCTGATTTTTCTCAAGTGTTATATTTTATTATTCAGAAAATAAATATATTTATTCTTTTTCATGTTCATATTTATTAATGGCTCACCTCTTTTAATTGATATATAATATTTCATTGCATGAGTGTGTTTGAAGTTGTTTATTGTCTTGTTGAGAAAGACAAAAGTGGTTTCCAGATTGGAGCTCTGAGGAAAAAGCCATCATTGTTCAAGAATCTTTCTATGGATATTTATTTTCATTCCTTTTAAAGAAAATCCTGTAAGTACAATTGTTGAAGCAGGTGTACATGTAAGAATCTACCAAATTCTCCCAAATTGACTGGCTTTACCTACATTATATGAGAGTTCAGCTTCTCAACACAGTTACCAATATTTAACTGCCTTAGTGATAAAGAGGATAATGTTCATTGATTTTCACTTAGTGGTCATTTGCCTGATAATTAAAAATTCTTGTTTCTCTTAGTATGTACACTGGTCATTGGAAAGACTTTTGTTAATTTTTAAGTCTTATAAATTCTCAATCATTTGTCAAGTGTATGCATTGAAAATAATTTCTCACAGTCTGTGTCTTGACTATTTTTGTTTAATAACCCTTTTTGTTTTTAAATTTTTGGTTTTTCAAATGAGGTATCACTATGTAGCTCAAGTTGACATGGAACTTACTATGTTGCCAAGGCTGCCACGAGCTCATGATCTTTCCAGTTCAGCCTCCCAAGTGTGAGGATTTCAAGCTCGTACCACCATGCCTGGTTACTTTTGATGAGTGTCATTGGATGGCAAATGTTCATTATACTGAAGGAAATTTTATGACATGTTTACCTCATGATTAGTACTATTCATGCATCCTCTAAGAGACCTTGCCTGACCTCAAAGCAGAAAATCTCTACAGAATCAATTTCCCACTTAGCTTGGTGATTTGTTATATCTTGAATAAATTTTATGAAATGAGATTAAAGTTACAGTGCATATTTTACAATTTGTATCTAATACCGCCAGTTGTTTTTTATTATTTATTTTCTTAATTTCTTTCTTTCTTTCTTTCTTTCTTTCTTTCTTTCTTTCTTTCTTTCTTTCGTTCTTTCTTTCTTTCTTTTTCTTTCTTTCTTCTTTTTTTCTTTCTCTTTCTCTTCCTCCCTCCCTCCCTCCCTCCCTCCCTCACTCCCCTCTTTGTGCATTCTCTCTTTCTCTATCTCTCTGTCTGCTATGTAGCAGACTGGCTTTAACCTTCTTGTCTTCCTGCCTCAGTCTCCTGAATGTTGAGTGCTAAATTTACAAAGTCGCTACAACCAGCTAATTTCCACCTTTTATTGTTATTGAAGGGAATCTTTTTATTTTTATTTTATTTTGTACGTGTGTATGTGTGTCTGCATGTATGCATGCACATATGTTCAGCTGTCCATGAATGCCAGAAGAGAGGGTCAGATCCCCTGGGGCTGGAGTTACCTTTGGCTGTGGGCCACCTGACATGGAACTGAACTCAGGTCCTCTGCAAGAGCACCAAGCACTCCCAACTATTGAGCCATCTCTCCAGCATTGTTGAATGATACCTTAGCTTTTCCAAAAACCCTTTCCTTTAAATGTGTAAGACTAAATTTTCAACACTCTCTTCCGTCAATCTATATGCTGCTTATGCCATTTTGTTTTGAGACACTGACCTATAATTTATTTGGTGTTTTCATCAGGCATATAGAAGTTACAGTGGTTTCTGAAAGAATGCTTTAGACTGCTCTCTTTTCTCTATTATTCGGAGGATTTTTTTTTTTTTGTAAGATTTGTGTTAGTTTTCTCATAAATCATTAAAAGCTGATCTGTGAAGCCACCTGAGTCTGGAATCTTCTTCGAAATACAGATCCTTCCAGTGTTTCTCTTTGTTTATTTGTTTAGTTCTCTTAATTTATAAATGGAACATCTTCAGTAAAATTATGAGTATTTGAATTTTTGTTTTCATTTTGGATAGCTTGTTCTTAAAGGAAATTGCTTATTCCATGTTAATGGTAAACATATCGACATAAAGTTGTTCTTAAATGTCCTTTTCTTGTCTTTAAGCTGCATACAGTATCTCGGAAACATTTGTTCTTTCAACGCTAATTTAGATTTTCTTCATTTTTTGAGAAAGGTTTTGAAAGCTGTATCTTCTATTTATCCCTTTGAAGAATGTCTTTTTGAAACAAGTTTTCCTACTTTTTCCATTTTGTGGCTGGCTGAGCAGAATCCCTGTTTTCATCTTCTGTCTTCTATTCTCTTGGTTTTATTTTCTCTTGCTGTGATTCATATACACATGGGATACTGGTCATCAATGGGGAACAGTGGAACAATTTGTTCAAGGTGGGTGGAACTGTACAACACTCTATTTTGGAAAATAAGCCAGATGCAGAAAGAAAAGTGTTGTGATTTCACTCAGAGGTGGTGCCTGAAAGCTGATTGCACTGGAACTGAGGAAAGAGTAGTGGTCACCAGGGTCTGGGAAGTGGGTTAGGAAGACGGAGAAGTTGATCACTGAGTTGTCAGTTACAGGCAGGTAGGAGAAAAATGTTATGGTGTGGAGCATGGTAGATAGGAACATTATACTGAATGCTTCAAACTCTAGAAGGATTTAAAATTTTTCACCATGAATAACTGGTAAATATTTCATGAGATGACTATGCTTAACTTGATTCAGTTACCCATAATGAGGCACCACAAGGCACCTCATTAATAAATAGGATATTTGTGTTTCAATGTGTAAGTTAAAATACATTTCAAAATTTAAGATTTTTTATATTTTATATTTCAAAGTTTTGAAAATGTTAAAGTTTTTCTTCTTTGACATTTGATTTATATAGTTTAAAAATAATTGTTGAATTTCTAGAAATTTTATGGTGATTGATTTCAAGTTTCTTTTGTGTTCAGAGAATATGCTTTCTATGATTTTAATCTTGTAAAATGCACAAAGGCTCATCTGCAGGCCTAATATAGTCTATTACACAGAAGTATTTATTTTACAATTATAACGCGTTGTGTCCTATAAAAATCAACTAGATGAAGTAAGTGACTGGTGTTCAAAGTGCCTGAAGGTCTATGAGAATTTACCAGTTGTTCTATTAATTTATGAGAAAATATACATCCCACATTGTAATTGAAAAATTTACATTTCCTATATGGCTATTCCATTGAGGACCCAGCTCTTCACTAGGACTTCATGCTTCAACATTTACTTTCCTCTTTTTAATCTCAGAGATACTTATTATCTTTATTGTCTTCTAAGTCTACTTTGATAATAATATATTCCAAGCTGCTTCTTATGATGATTTAAAAAAGAATATTAGATGTACTACATTTTCATTAACCATTTGTCAGTTGAGGGACATTTAGGTTGTTTCCATTTCTTAGCTATTGTTAAGAGAGCAGCAACAAACATGGATGTACAGGTATTTCTACAGTACAATGAGGTCTACTCAGCAGTTAAAAAAGAAGAAATTATGAAATTTGCAGATAAATGGATGAAACCAGAGAGTGTTATACTAAGTGAAGTAACAGAAATGCAGAAAAGCAAGCGAGGTATGCTCTCCCTCATTTGTGGACTGTAGCACCGATCCCTTATATGTGAGTATATAAATTCTGAAGTAACACCAGGAGCTAGGTAAAGGCAAAGGATACACGAAGGTAGAGGAAAAGGAACAACCTGGAAAGGAGATAGTAGGGAACAGATGTTACCTAGAGGGAGGTTGAATAATTGTAATTGGCAGGGAGGAGAGGCAGGAGGTACATGCAAGGTACCATAGTGTGGGGGAGCTAGGGAACTCAGGAACGGAAAGATGGTGGGAGTTGGGAGGTATTGGGGGGAGGGTGGGAATGGTGGGGGCACTGGTATTGGAAAGGGAGGGAGGAGGGAGGCTGGATGGGAAGAAAAAGAGTAGAGATGAGTGAATCTCAGGGAGGCTAAGAAACGTAAAGGGAAAAGTGATGCCCTAGAAACCCTATGAGAAATGCACATAGAGTGTCTGAACATTAATGCATATGTATGCTTAGGAGCTGCTTGGAAGGGAACAGTGTGAGATAGAAAAGACCTCCCTTAGAGCGACAAACGTGCTGTATAGCAGTCATCAAAGAAGTTTCTTTTTGCAACAGATGGAGGCTACTGCAGAGTTGCACATCTGATCAGGCATAGAGAACACACACACACCTGAGAGATGCCCAGTACTAGGTGACACAACTGCAGTCAAATCCCTACAACCAAGGCTCATGAAACATAGTATAATAAAGGGTAGAGAGAGAGCTAATGCACCCCTCAACTCTCACCAGTGAGGCTTCTGTGTACATCAGAGTGCACTACACACAGACGGCTTCAAGTGGCCAAGTTTTGGAGAATAAGAGACTGTAGAGTGTACGATGGGACTCCTATATGGACCCTCACCCACCCATGGCTCAGGGACCATTGTGGACAAGGAGGCAGAAAGATTGTAAGAGCCAGGGCTTGTTCATGAATGAATGAGGTAGAGGTTTCCAGGCCAATGGAGCACTCATGTGTACCTGCACAGCGGTGGCATCCAACACAGGACCCATGTCAGCTCAATCAAACAAGAGCCCAAAGGGGAGGTGAGAAATAGGTAGTGGGTCAGCACTAGATCAAGAACTATTTGAGACTGGTTGCTGCTGGATGAGGGTGAGCGTGATTTGCATAAACCACTGGATGGGCTGACTAGGCATTTGCACTGAAGGACACTTGGGTACAAACGCCTGAATGAATAGGACTCAGCACATATGGCAGAATGCATAGGGTTTGGGGAGGAGGCATGTATGGGGGAGGGGGTCTGGATGTGAGTGGGAAATATTGTATGAAAATTTAAAAGCTCAATAAAAAATAAATTAAAAAAAGAATATTAGCGTACTTTGGAAAATGTTTATAAAAGAACTTAGCATTTATTTAGTAATATATAAAGGAGGAAATGACACATTTTCTAGTTATGCCTTGTTCTAAATGAATCGTCATCATCTTACCTTCTTCACATACCATTCTCATTCACAAAAGCTGTGCATTGTGCTGTTGTGAGATTTATCTGTTGTTCACTATTGCTTCTCCCCGTGAGCCATCCTGGAAGAGTAGGCCTCCCTTTCTCTGTGCTTGTGCAGCTCTTGCTTGTCCCTTGCTGCCATGTAATGGAGGTCAGGTTTAGGTTTCTTATGCTCACTGTTAGACCACATACCACTTGTTTTCATGTTAGAATTACTGTTACTTTGCTTTTATCCTTTCATCATAGCAAATGAAGCAAATGTGTTTCTTGCCTTGGATTATTTGTTTCTCCTACCAGTTCCTTTTTGTTTTGTTTCGTTCTGCTTTTTTTTTTTTTTTTTTTTTTTTTCCTTCTTATAGCTCCAGTTGACCAGCTGACCTGGAACTTATTATGTAGACCAGACTGGCCTCGACCTAACAGAGATCTGCCTGCCTCAGCTGCCTGAGTGCTGGGATTAAAGGTGTGTACCACCACATCTGGCACAGAGCTGCTTTTTACTTATGGAGAAGGATGGACTAGCAATAGAGATTATATCAGTGGATAACACCAATCATGAGACACTATAGCAACATTTTCTGTTGAGGCCAGTTGAGTACTATAGTAGTTATTTTACTCGCCTTAGGCCAACTTGGTAAAATTTTGCTGACTCAAGCTGCACACAGAAGCAAATGTAAACAAACTCAGAAACATGGGAAGGATGGCTTTATTTCATTTATACCATATTCATCACTAATAGTAGTAAATTTGATAATAGCCATCACCTTCTTTTCAATTTTTAAATGATATATTTATTTATGCACTTATGCACAACTGCAGCTGAGAAAACTCCAAGATCATAATAGGAAGGACTCGCTTTGCCTTGACACTCTTAGCTTCTGTGCTTGAGAGTCAGATTCTGAACCAAGGTGAGCTCTGAAGTAAACAAGCATATTTGAGACACATCATTCTTTGGTTCATTGGGACACATTACTCTTTTTGGAGGTCCATCATTCTTTGTCATTATAGCAGTGACATTTCTCATTGTGTAGGTTTTAGTTACTAGATAAGAATTTGGTAGAAGAGTGCTGATTTTTCCTGTTAACTTGCCAATACTTTCATTGTGTGTACAAAGTGATCCAGCATTAGATGTTCATAACTACTACAAGCATTCTTTTCTTATGTAAAATAATAGATAAATGATTGATATAAATATAATTAATCCATTAATATTCTATACAGCAAATGCTCATTTTCTCAATGGCCCATGCACTCTGATGTGCTCATGTGTCATAAACAGTAAGATGGATAATGGATACACTCCTTTATACTGTTGGAATTTAAGTTCCTATTTAAAGACATGAATAGAAACACATTTCTGTGCATAAAATATTAAATTGTCAGATTATAGCTCAAAGAAGAATTGCATTATTTAAAGGAAAATTAATGAATCATCCAAAATAGCACATAATGACTTCTTTCATTTCTATTTTCTATTTGAGTGACTTCTTCCCACTCTGAGGTCAAAATCAGCCTGTACAACATGCTCTCAGATCAACTTCCTGCTACAATAGTCAGAAGGAGTATTTTAACAAATTATTTCTGGCAAATTATTTTTTTATAATTCTCACATAAGACTTTTCCATCTTTAAAAGTCATCTATTAATAAACTAAAATGTGATGAAAGCAGAAGTTCCCTAGCTTTAACAAGAAGTCTTATTTTCTGAAGTTGGCAGAATTTAAAAAAACAACTTTGTTTCATACTGCAATTGAAAAAATCAGTTCAACATAGGAAAAACTCTGTTCCATGAAAATAAATAAGAAGCACTCTGTGAACTAATTAAGAACTAAAAACCTAAAATAACTCAGACTTTGGGAAACTCAAAGACATCAAGCAGTCCATAGTTTCAACAACAGTTCCCAGACCGATATGCCAGAAGCTTGAGAAAAGCCAGAGAATGGTCACCTCTGCCACTTTCAGCTGGCCTGCAGTCAGTCTGAAGCAGAGAGCTGCTGCTCTATAAGCTGTGAGGCAACCTGGGGATTCAGTGTTCGCAGGACCCCACTTGCATGCAAGAGAGTACTGGGGAGAAACACATCACATTGCAAACAAACTTGGAATACAATAGCCTGAAAGCATTTGTGGAGGATCCTGAGACTTTTGGGGAGCAGAAGGAAGAGAATCTGTCAGTCCAGGTTTTGAGAAACAAGACCCTCACTTGTAACAACAAATTCAAGAGACTAATGAAAGTGCAATAGATTTATTATTATTAGAATTGTCAGAAATGAAAACCTCAAACAAAAGAGAGAGAAAGGGTGACCAAAACTACAGATGACGATGGAGGTTATACACATTCCAATAAAATTCAAACCTTCATTAGGGAGTTCTTTGAAAACTTATATTGTAAAAATCTTGAAAATATAGAGAATGAATAATTCTATCATATGATCTACCAAAAACTAATTCAAGAAAATAAAACTAATTTAACAGATCTGTAAGAATCAGAAGGATTAGAGCAGTAACAAAATGGTCTCCCCAAAAGAAAAACAAGAACCAGATAGATGCACTCCTGTCTTCTATGAAAGCTTAAAAACTAACATTAGTGCTTCTTAAATTGTTCTGTAAAACATAAAGGGAAGGTACATTACCAGACTCATTTTACAAAGGTGGTATTACCCTGATGCCAAAACCTGATAAAGACACAAAAATAAAGGCAATTATAAAACAATTTCCTAGATGGATATATAGATAGAAAATTTCTCAAATTATCTTGCAAACTGATTTCAGTAACATATACAGATCACACATTATCAACAGAACTGTTTCATTCTAGGTATATGTTTGTTTCAACAAAGGCAAATCAGTATGTGTGATGCATCACTTACATACACCTAAGACTGAGATTACATGATCATCTAAACATATGCAGAAAATGCCTTTGACAAAAGTCAACACTATTTCATGACAAAATCCTTGAGTAAACTAGGAATAGAAGGAACACACCTCAATATTACAAACTCTTGTCAACAGTATTCTGTGTCAGAAAAATGAGGACATTGCTTCTAAATATGGAACAAGACAATAGTGCCCACACTTAATACAGTGTGCAGTCTTATTTACTGCAACAAGACAAGAAAAAAGAATGAATGAGGACACAAATTAGAAAAAGGAAGTCAAACTATTCCTACTTTCAGACAAAATGATCCTTTATTCAAAAGTTTCTAAGTATTTTCAGAAAAGTAACAGGATACAATATCAACATGCAGTTCCAGCTCCATTGCTCCAAATCTTGTGTCCAAAATGTGTTCTGTCTTCTGTAGTAGGGACTTATCTGCGAGTTTTGGGAGGCAATCAAGGGCTGTGGCAATAGTCTGTGTAATTTTTGGTTCTCTTGGACCACCCTGGTTAACAACTCAAAGGAAGGTTTCTCCTATCTGACACTGTTTCTTCTTATGTAGCTTTTAGCTATACTCATGGACTCATGTAGAGATATTTTATGTGTAATATGATTTTAGGTTGTTGGACTAATATTATTCCCTCTGTTTTTTTAAATAGTTGCTAGGTATTATTTATCTCTCCTCTCTAACTCTTATCTAATTCTTCCACCATGTCTTCCCCATTTAAAGTGTTTCCATTTCTCCCTTGATAATACCAGTCTCCTATGGCCCCACCTCTCTTGAGCTCATTCTTTCCCTTTATCCCCAAAGTCCCCACTTCCCCTGCAGGCTAGCTCTCACAGCTTTGGAGGGCACTATACAAGGTGTTAAGGAAGAACATCAATTGAGCACCACATTAATGACCAGCACAACATATGACATTGGTGCAGTAGTAGCACTTTTATCTTTGGGGCAATCAAAAACTATCTAATTGAACTAAAAGCCAACTCAATGGGAAAAAACTCATGTGGGCACTATAAACATGGCTAAATACACAGGGCTGGAGAGGTCATAGATTTTAGAGAAAACCCAAAGACTGTCACTTCCCTAGACTAATATAATTTCTTACTATGTGCAAAATATGTATCCTTATATTTACAGATAAATATCCCAGTCACCACTCATCAAAGAAGCTGATGGAGTCTATTTCAGAGTACCACAACTGGTCACACACAGACATTGTCTGTGAATTGCCCAAGCTTAAGTGGCACATCTACAATGCAACCTCTACACCTAAGGCTCACAGAACATAGAACAAAGAATAAAGAGGACACTAATGAATATCTAAATTCTCATTACTGAAGCTCCCTCTTGCAGCAGAGGTCTGGGAACACAAACAGTCACAAATGGCTAAAGTGCAGAGATAGAGTCTGCACAATGCTGGTCCTTGGACAGGACTCCCATATTAAACTTCACTCACCTAGGGTTCAGGGACCATTGCAGAATAAGGGGCAGAAGGATTCTAAGAACCAGGAAGGATGTGCATGAACAAGGGAAATAGTTCTATAAGCTCCTGGGACTCTTCTCATACAAAGTTACAGTAATGGTGTCAGCATGCACAAGACCCATACAATCTTCATCAGACAAAAATCCTTCACAGAACTGTGAAAAAGAGCAGCAGGCCCCAATCTTAGTCGAAGAATTATTGACAGCTGATTATTGCTTGGTGAAGATGAGCTAATCATCCTAATGTAAGGAACTCTACACAGGTTGACTAGATATCAGTAGATGAACTTGCATTTAGGAACATCTAGGGACACTAACTTGACACACTAGAGCTTAACACAAATGACAGAATGTATGAATTCCAGTGAGGGCGATGGGAGGGTGACAGTGGAGAAGGGGGTATAAAGATGATTAAGATTGATTGAGATGTTCTGTATGAAATATACAAAAATTCAATTAAGAAAACAATACCAACATATAAAACTCATTAGCTATTCTATATTATAATAATGAACTTATCAAAAAAAAGAGAAATTAGGTAAAAGAAAACTGACTAACAAGCCTTCAAAAATAAAATAAAGTACCTAGACATAAGCCTACAAAATTAGATGCAAGACTTATACAATGAAAACTTAAAGACACCAAGGAAAGAAATTGGAGATAATAGAACATAGATCTCCTGTGCCCATGGAGTTGCAGAATTTAATATTGTGGAAATAACTACTTTATCAAAATAAATAGACAGATTCAATACAACCACCATCAAAATCCCAATGATATTTTTCAAAGAATCACAAAAATTCATGTGGAAACACAAAAGACCCTTCAATAGCTAAAACAACCCAGAACAGAAAGAGTAGAAAGAGAAGTAACCTCAAATTACATTAAAAACCCTTGTGGGCCGGAATACTATCCTCAGGCCTCTTGGGGTAAGTCTACAGTGCAGCTCTCCCCGCCGGGACTCCCTAAGCCTCATTCACCCTTCCACCCCCCGCCTCGCCGTTCTATACTCCTAGTTTGGGCCCTGCGCCATTCCTAGTCTCGGGGCCCCAGACACCTGGGGTCAGACACCTGGGGAACCAATACTGCTTCCTGACCCTTCTCACCCAGAGCAACCCAGTCCCTTTCTTGGGCTTCAGGAGCACCACTTCTGGTCCTGGCCCCGCCCTCACCTCTCGCTGCTTCCCTGGGCCTGCACCACCGGCTAACTCTCCTAGCCTGCACTACTATCCTCAGGCCTCTTGGGGTAAGTCGATAGTGCAGCTCTCTACGCCGGGGCTCCCAAAGCCACATTCACCCTTCCATCCCCCCACCTCGCCTTTCTATACTCCTAGTTAGGGCCCTGCACCTTTCCTAGTCTTGAGGCCTCAGACACCTGGGGAACCAATACTGCTTCCTGACCCTTCTCACCTAGAGCAACTCAGTCCCTTTCTTGGGCTCCAGGAGCACCACTTCTGGTCCTGGCCCCGCCCTCACCTCTCTCTGCTTCCCTCGGCCTGCACC
>NW_008347042.1:5667316-5674658 GCF_000622305.1 Nannospalax galili
TTACACAATGGAGTTCTATTCAGCAGTAAAGAAAGATGAAATAATGAAATTTGCAGGTAAATGGATGGATCTAGAAACAGTTATACTGTGAAATAACACAGACTCAGAAAAACAAATGATGTATATTCTCCCTCATATGTGACTCCTAGAACCAAATTCTTATAAATGAGTATGCATCCAGACATAACTACAAGAACCAGGATAATGGAAAGGAACCAGGGAGGTAAAGGGAAAGAAAGAATCTGAAAGAGAACAGTGGGAAATAGACCTTAATAAGGGAGATATGGATAAAAATTGTGTTAGATTAGGGGAGGGGGGAGGGAAGGGCATATGAGGAACCTAGGGGATAAGGAGAAAGAAGCAGTTCAACAGGGGTAGGATCATGGGAGCAAGGGTATTAGTAAGGAAGAAAGGGGGGGAAGTGCAGGCACCTTAAGTGGGAAAACCATGATAGAGGGGGGAGACGATACAAGAGAGAAACAATGCCTAGCTAGTCAAGAAAACCAGAGGGAACCATTTTATTCCTACAATCTACTGACAAATTATACATAACAGATCAAGAAATATATCTCTAGATAAGGTTTATTTGAGACCAACTGGTCATTACCCAAGATTTATCTGCAAGACACACAGTAATTAAAAATGCCAGAATGGTGGAACTAACCTTCTTGGATGTTTAACAGACATACCTTGAGATCTATACTAATTGGGTCAGAGGGATTCAAAGGACACTTTTTGCTCCTTGCCCTCCTGGGTCGATTAGTTCCCAGGGACTATGAGCATCGTGCAAAATGTCCTGTAATGGTGGTGGGTCATCTGGCCTCTTGATCAAGGAAGCTGAGGAGACCCCACCAGATGCAGACAGCTGCACTCACTAAGGTGCACTCACTAAGGGTCTTGCGGTTCTAAAGCAGATTGACAAAACCGATATAATCCCTTCTATTTGGGTTTTGCATAGTTTATGACATCCAGAAAAGGGTGACTTACAAAGGTGTGAATTTTCATAGGCATTTTCTTCCCGGTATTTGAAAAGCCCAGGCACCATCAGCTCATCCCACCCCCAGTCTCTGCCAGCTTTTCTCCTGTGCTTTGCTTACAGTTCCAAGGCTCCATTTCCTGTGTTCAATGTGGTGTTGGCTTCGCCCCTGTTCAGTTCTAGCTTTTCAGAGGACTTTACCCAACATGGGGACATTTATCAGTCAAACCACCACACCTACTAACAAAATTGTTATGGTACTGACACCAAGGGGAACATGTACACTGATGGAATAGAGTACAGGGCCAAGAAATAAACCCATTATGTTAAAAACATACTTTGAAGAAAAGAACATTTTCAACAAATAGCGCTGGGAATGCTGGATTTCTACTTGTAGAAGAGTGAAACTAATCCGTATCTCTGACTTTGTACAAAAACCAATTCAAAATGGATCAAACACCTTAATGTAGTACCTAAAGCTTTAAAACCAGTAGGAAAAAAAACAGAGAAAGCACTTCACATACAAGAACAGACAAGGACTTCTTCAAATGATTCCAACAGGACAGGAAATTAACTGCTGGAATTGACAAACTGTATTACATGAAATTAAAAGGATTCTGTACAGCAAAGGAAATAGTCAGCAGAATGAAGAGATAGCCTACAGAGTGGGTCAAACTCTGCTAGTAGCCAGAGGATTAATATCTAGAATATCTAAAAAAATTAAAATTAAACACCAAAAAACCCAAGAGCATAATCAATAAACCAGTTAAAGAAGTTCATATCAAAAGAATTACAAGTAGCTAAATACCATGAAAAATATTAGAGAAGACAAGTGGTAAGTGGCTTGATTTGGGAAAGGAGCTAATTCTTTGGAAATGAATTTTAATAGGAGAGAAGACATTGGGGCTGTGGGAGACAGGAGCAGTCCTTGAGGTAGGAGAGCATTAGACAGGGACTTTATGTTGCATGGGTGACTTTATTTTGGGTGTTCCTCAAAAAATTAAGAATTGATTTACTACATGACCCAGCTGTACCACTCCTGGGTGTATACCCAAAGAACTCTGTCAGCATGCCAGAGCTACTTGTTTATCAATGTTTAGTGTAGCACTATTCACAGGTAGTAAGTTAGAGAATCAGGCTATGTGCCTGCCAATGGATGAATCAGTAAAGAAAATGTTGCATATACAAAGAATGGAATTTTACTAAACCATAAAGAAGAATAAAATTATGTTGTTTGCTATGAAATGCATGCAACTGTAAATGATCACATTAAGTAAAATAAGCCAGATACAGACAAATATCACATGCTTTCTCATTTGTGGATCCTAGACATTACAGATACATAAAATTACAAATATAACCAGAGTATGCACACAGATATACATGTACGTGCATACACTCACATATGCACACAGAATTTAAAGCAGAAGTGAAAGGGAAAAAAGGAAGTAGACTGGAAGGATGTGGGAGGGGAGAGAAAGCACAGGATTTGGAGGGTTAAATACATTTTATACTTCAGTGAAAATGTCTTTATGAAGCCCATCACTACATACAATGAATATATACTAAATATATATGCATATATATACACACACACACACACACATATATATATATATATATATATATATATGTACATATATATGCTTGCCTGCTTTTCAGTTTGAGGTCCTTGTTTGTTTTGCCTTTTTTTTGGTTTTTTGTTTATTTGGAGGCAGGGTCTTGCTATACAGCCATGCAGTTCTGTTGGTCTGGTACTCACTATGTAGACCATGTCAATCTCAAAGTGGTGGTGAACTTCCTACCTGTCTCTGCTTCCTGATTGCAGGCATGCACCATCATGTCCTTCACACCTATAATATTTGGTCGTTTTAAAGGGATAGTCATTTGCTCAGAGCTTTATTATGACTAGGATAAAATAAATTGTAAGAATATTATAAAAGAAATTTGCATTAAAATAATATGGTAAATAATGTGAAACATTTTTGCCAGTATGCTTCTCTTTATTGTTTACAGTTTGTAATGTGAATTATATTGCTTTATAGAAAAAAAAAACAAAGAATAAAAAGAAATAGAATGAAGGAAGGGATAAAACAAACAAACTCTGGGGAGAAAAGAGAGCAATGAAATTCTAAGTATTTTTTATTATAAAATGCTGTGGAAAACATAGATATGCAGAAAGAACATAAACTCCTCACTGCTTAACTCAGACAATCTTCAATTGCAGTTTTTTTTTTTTTTTTTTTTTTTTATTTTGACATAGGGTCTTCTGGTAGCCCCAGCTGACTTGGTCCAAAGAACAGTTCAGTGGATTGGAGGAAGTATGTACACATATGGAAGCATCTCTGGGTCTGGAAATTGTTCATTTCCCTGGACCTTGTCTTTTGATTCCTCTTCTGGTATTTCATATGCCCTCTCAGGATGTGGTCACTCTATCATGCTGTTAGGATAACTTATTCCTAACAGCCTCACTGAGCTCTTACCTACAATTCATCTTTTTGATTTCCACCTTTAATACCAACTTTTTGAGATACTCAACAAGTTTAAGATTGGTCAAGGTCACCGAATAAATGGTGTTTAGTGATGAGCCTTGGGATGGACAACCTGTTTTTCCCAACAGGTAAATGAAGTACTTCTGATTTTTGACAAATGACCACAGTCTAAATAAGGTTTTCTGGGTGCTAAATTGCTGAAAGATAATCATCAACCAAAAATCCAATTTTGGACTTAGGGTTACCATTAGTCCCTTGGAAATGTACATTCTTGTTATATTTGTGTGCATCCACACAGCAATTTTCTTAACAGCGAGTATTGTATAGTAGGACCTTGTGTCAGGTATTCAGAATCAATATGTCAAAGAAATTCTCAGAAATACAGATCTGTTTTTAATGAGAAGGTGGCTTTATTATAAAAGACGTCCCTGCCTGGCACACTGGCTCTGTTCTTACCATGTGATCCCCTCTACCACTTTACAAGCAGCAGGGTCCCTCAACACATGGCAAGATGCCAGATCTTTTAACACAAAAGGAAAAGTAGGAAATACTCAAAGACTTACAATGAGGATGCAAATTTCTTTGAACATGTTTGTTTACTAATAAAAAAATCCAAAATGAATGAAAAGTGCATTGCATAATCTAACAAAACAATGATGAAGCCACTGTCAACTGATTTTAAGACTATAGTCCACAGTATCTTGGTACCACTTAAGTCATGATTGGCTTGTGTCCATCTTTGGTAAACTACATTAACATCTAGCTTGTGCACTATTGTGCTAAGCTCAAGGGTGTTAGAGTAGGTATAGAGGAATAAACCATAATCCTTTGTGATGCAAGGGAAATAAAGACTTTAAAAGATTTTTTTTTCCTGCATACTAGGATATCTGCTAAGAGGCAGAGAAGGAGGAGAGGGATCCAGCATGGAGAAAATGAGTCATCAAGAACATGTCTTGCAGAAATCATCACTGTGATGAATTAACAATTACATGAGAGTTGGCTAACCCAAGAGGAGCAGAGCTGTGGGAATAAATGTAACATACTTTGAACCATAAATGTTACCACATTTATTGTTTGTTCCCATGTGCAGTGCTAAACCGGAGGTGGTGGAACCTGGAGGAGTTGAGACTTAGTGGGGGGTCTTTTAAGTCATTAATGTGTGTCCTTGGTGGGTATTTTGGGGTTCTAGTCACTTTCTCCTCCTCCTCTCACTTGCATCTGGGCCATAAGGTGAATAGTCTCACTTCGCCACATACTCCCCAGCATAATGCATTGTCTCTCCATAGTATCCCAAACAATGGGCTAAATGGATCACAACCTGGATTCTTCTATACAATGCCAAAACAAACCTTTCTTTCTACAAATTATCTTGGATATTTGTATAATATGCCTTATAGAGGAAAAGAAGAAGTTCTAGCTAAGGGGAAGAGCTTCTATGAAACAAAATGGTCTGTATAAGAAATATAGTCAGTCTTGGCACTGATTTAATGTGCCTATAAATTATGTCACAGTTTGAAATGAATTTTACCAAGTATAGTTCTTCTAGGTGTCTTTTCATTCTACACAAATAGAAATTGTGGCTAGGTAAGAAGAAACTCTTTAAGTTATGATCTTCAGCAACACTTTATCCCTTGGAACTTGATAACAGTGAGTGTGGTAGACTGACCATTGAATCGGACAGCTTCAAAAATTGGACCATCCAAATGAAGATGTGAAGGAGAGAACAGGATGGCCCATGAGAGAGCAACTCCCTGAGATGAGTCAGGGTTATAGGAGCTGAAGAAACAACATGAGAAAGTCAGGATGGAACCCAGCAATCAGTCCAGTCAGTTTTCATATCCTGTGTCTATAACAGACAGCTGACTAGTAACAAAATAATCATGATGAGTGCACTGTGCACCATACACTTAAAAAGACAAGGATGTCAACAACTATGGACTCACAATCACTCCTATTCCTCATTCTTTAGTTAAGGAGTACAATCCTCATTCACATAAGTAACCTATAAACTAAGTAAGCAAGGGCACTATGGTATTCTAAGTTCTAATATAAACTGACTGCTGTATTTAAGTGGACTTTCATATGGCAGTGGCTAAACTAAATCATCCAGCCAACATTCTAGCATGGGGTATGAAGGAATTCATAAGCTCCCCACCCCCAGCTGAGGTGCTATGGTCAGTTGATGGCTTCTGGGGAAGGGACAGTCAGTTTTCTTTAAAGGTATGGTTCCTGGAAGGTCGATCACACACCAGTGGATGTCCCTGCACACAAATTGGAATTGACGGGTTATAAATCAAAAATATCAAGAGGGCATGAAGTTGTGGGGGTGGGACTGGATCTAAGGAGAGCTAAGGGGAAAACTGGGGTGACTATCATCAAAAGACATTGTAGACACTACTTCCTAATCCTTTTCACCCAGACAAACTTAGTGTCTTCTCTGGGCCCCAGGAGCACTGCTTCTGGGCTTGGCCCCACCCTCATTTCCCTCTGCTTCCCTGGGCCTGCACCACCGATCAGCCTCTTTCTGGGATGTAGGGGCTGAACTTTCTTTTTCCTGATCCTTTGCATCCAGACAAACACAGCTCCTCAGTGCAGTCCCCAGGAGTATTTGGGGCCTCTTCCTGCCCCATCTGCCTTTGCATCTCAGGGTGGCATGGACACCAGCTGTCCTAGATCAGCATCTTTCTTGGGCCAGGCTCCCAGACCAGTCCAACCCCCAAATTCCTGAGGCCAAAATCGCTCCTGGAGGGATTCAGACCTTGGGAGAAAGCCTGAAAATATCTGACCCTCATCAGAATTGGGCCTCTGTGGGAACTCCTGAAGACAAAAGCAATCCAGCCACTCCAATATAAAATCAAAAGAGAGAACTGGAAGCTTAGACAAACCAGCCTTTCATGCCCAAAAAGTAAACCACAAAGACACATAAAGTTCACAAAAAGAAGCAGACCTAAACTTGAAGGCCTGAGTCTCACACAAGAATCAGAAACTACAAAAGAAATTCACATGTCAAAATCACAGAGAAAAATAATAACATAAAAAACCAAGTCCTCTAGAGGAGTACAATGAGAACCCCCTAGAGGTAAGGCAGGATATGGAACTCAAAAGAACAATTATAAACATGAGAAGAGAATTCAGTGAATTTAAAGAACACACAAAAAAAGAAATCAAAGAACTGAAGAAAGACAGGGATAAACTTCTGAATGAATTCAGAAGAGTCAGAAATATTGAAGAATTCTCATGCTGAAACGAAGAAGGAAGTGAAACACTCAGTAAGCCAATTAGAAAAGATAGGAGAAAGCCTCATCAATAGGATGAACGAAATGGAAAAGAGAGTATCAAGACTGGAAGATAAAGTGGATGAACTAGACAACTCAAGCAAATATGAAAAATTTAAGAAGGCACAAGAATGGAATATGCAGGAATTGTGTGACACCATAAAAAGACCAAACTTACGAATCATAGGCATACAGGAAGGAGAAGAATCCCAAGATAATGGCATGGACCAGATCTTCAACAGAATCATGGAAAAAAATTTCCCCACATTAAAGAAAGACATGCCCATACAAATACAAAAAGCATATAGAACACCAAACAGACAGGAGCAGAAAAGAAACTCTCCAAGGCACATCATAGTAAGAACACTACATGTACAAAACAAAGAGATAATTCTGAAAGCTGCAAAGAGAAACAACAAGTCATATATAAAAGAAAACCCATTAGAATTACAGCTGACTTTTCAATGCAAACTATGAAAGCTAGAAGAGACTGGACCAAAGTATTCCCACTTCTAAATGACCACAGATGCCAACCCAGATTATTTTCCCAGCAAAAATGCCTATTACAGTCAAAGGGGAAAGAAAAAAATCTTCCACAA
>NW_008347042.1:5674688-5675553 GCF_000622305.1 Nannospalax galili
TATACACAAGTGTGACGGAAAGAAATTCAATGAAGGTATAACTGTGGAAATGCACAGCTATATCAAGAATGTGAACAGAAATAAAATGGACAGGATTCAATATTCATCTTTCATCAATAACTTTAAATATTAACGGACTGAACTCCCAAGTCAAAAGACACAGACTAGGTGAATGGGTTAAGAAACAAAACCCATCTTTTTGTTGTCTGCAAGAAACTCATCTCAATTTCAAGGACAGACACTATCTCAGAGTGAAAGGATGGAAAAAAAATATGCCAAGCAAATGGCATGAAGAAAAAAGCAGGCATAGCAATTCTAATATCTGGCAAAATAGACTTTAAACTAAAACTAATCAGAAGAGACAAAGAGGGCCACTTTGTTATGATCAAAGGGACAATGAATCAAGAAGATTTTACAATCATGAGCATATATTCACCAAACTCTGGTGCACCCAGCTTCATAAAAACAGTACTACAGGAATTTAAGACCCAGATTAATTCCAACTCATTAACAGTAGGGGACTTCAATACCCCACTGTCTCCATTAGGTAGGTCAACAGGGCAGAGAGTTAACAGAGAGATGTCTTAATTAAACAAAACCATATATCAAATGGACTTAACAGACATCTACCGAGTATTCCACCCAAGCATCAAAGAACATACTTTCTACTCAGCACCCCTTGGAACCTTCAGCAAAATCAATCATATACTGGGGCACAATACAAACCTCAACAAACACAAAAAGGCTGAAATAATTCCATGCATTCTATCAGACCACAACGCAATAAAGCTTACAATCAACACCTGAAGAAGCCCTAATCACCACATGAACACATGGAGATTAAGCAACACACTCCTGAATGATG
>NW_008347042.1:5676186-5679767 GCF_000622305.1 Nannospalax galili
CCAATACTACTTAATTTATTCAAAAAGATAGAAATGGAGGGAGAACTTCCAAATTCTTTATGTAAATCCAGAATCACTCTAATGCCAAAGGCAGGTAAAGATACAACCAAAAAAGAAAACTATAGACCCATATCCTTAATGAACAGAGATGAAAAAATTCTCAACAAGATACTTGCAAACCACATACAGACACACATTGAAAAGATCATCCACCATGATCAAGTTGGCTTTATCCAGAGATGCAGAGATGGATCAATATACATAAGTAAATAAACGTCATAAATCATATAAATGGACTCAAAGACAAGAACAGCATGGTCATCTCAATAGATGCAGAGAAGGCCTTTGACAAAATTCAACATGCGTTTATGTTGAAAGTACTAGAGGGAATTGGACTGGAGGGACCACACCTCAACATAATTAAAGCCATATAAAACGAACCCATAGCCAACATCATTCTAAATGGAGAAAAACTGGAAGCATTCCCATTGAAATAAGGAACCAGATAAGGCTGTCCACTATCCCCATTTCTCTTTAACATAGTACTTGAAACTACTGCAAGAGCAATAAGACAAGAGAAGGAACTTAAAGGACTAATAATTGGAAAAGACGAGATCAAATTATCTTTTTTTTCAGATGATATGATATTATAGCTAAGATACACCAGAAATTCCACCCTAATACTCCTAGAAACTAATAACACATTCAGTAAAGTGGAAGGTTACAAAATTAACCTACAAAAGTCTATAGCCTTTCTATATACCAATAACAAGCAATCAGAGAAAGAACACATGGAAACACTCCTGTTCACAATAGCTGCAATAAATAAATAAATAATAAATAAATAAATAAATAAATAATAAAAGATCTTGGAATAAACCTGACCAAAGACATTAAGAGCTCTATAATGAAAATTTTAAATATTTAAAGAAAGAAATTGAGGAAGACATCAGAAGATGGAAACACCTCCCATGCTCATGGATTGGAAGAATTAATATTGTGAAAATGACCATCCTACCAAAAGTTATATATAGATTCAATGCAATGCCAATCAAAATGCCCATCATATTTTTCACAGAATTGAAAAAAAACTATCCTAAGATTCATATGGAAGCACAAAAGACCTCGGATAGCCAAAACACACCTGAGCACTAAGAGCAATGCTGGTGGTATTACTCTACCAGATTTCAAGCTGTATTGCAGAGCTATAGTCATAAAAACAACGTGGTACTGGCACAAAAATAGACCCATAGGCCAATGGAACAAAATTGAAGACCCAAATATGAGCAAATGCAATTTCAGCCACCTGATATCTTGAAAAAGGGGCTAAGAATATTACTGGAGGAAAGACAGCATGTTCAGCAAATGGTGCTGGCAAAACTGGATCTGCACCTGTAGAAGAATGAAACTAAACCCCTATCTTTCACCTTGCACAAAAGACCTCAATGGCTCAAAGACCTCAATGTAAAGCCTGAAACTCTGAAACTCTTAGAAGAAAACATTGGGAAATACCTACAAGATATAGGTGTAGGAAAGGACTTTCTAAACTGGACACCAATTGCTCAGGAAACAAGGGCAAGAATTAACAAGTGGGACCTCATTAAACTAAAAAGCTTCTGTACATCAAAGGAGACAACCAAGGAAGCAAACAGAAAACCCACAGAATGGGAGAAAATCTTCACCAGTGACACATCTGACAGAAGTTTAATAACCAGAATATATAACGAACTCAAAAAACAGAGAATCAAGACAAGAAGCAACCCAGTTAAAAGATTGGCTAAGGGGCTGAACAGAGAGTTCTCAAAAGATGAAGTAAAGATCGCTATGACACATCTTAAAAGATGTTCAACATCACTAATAATTAGGGAAATGCAAATTAAAACCACTTTAAGATTTCACCTTACCCCAGTCAGACTGGCTAAGATCACGAAAACAAATGTTGGAGAGGATGTGGGGAAAGGGAAATGCTCATCCACTGCTGGTGGGGCTGGAAACTGGTTCAACCCCTATGGAACGCAGCATGGAGAACTCTTTAAAAAACTGCAAATGAACCTACCATTTGACCCAGTTATACCACTCCTTGGCATATACCCAAAGAAACTCATCCTATTGCAGAGACACCTGTACATCCATGTTTTTTGCTGCTCTTTTCACAGTAGCTAAGTGATGGAAGCAGCCTAAGTGTCCCTCAATTGATGAGTGGATAATGAAAATGTGGTTCATTATACGATGGAGTTTTACTCAGCAGTAAAGAAAGATGAAATCATGAAATTTTCAGGTAAATGAATGGAACTAGAAACTGTTATACTAAATGAAATACTAGAGACTCAGAAAAAAAAATCGACATATGTTCTCCCTCATATGTGGATCCTAGAACAGGACTCTGATAAATAAATGTGAAACCAGACATAACTACAGAAAGTAGGATAATGGAAAGGAAACAGGGAGGTAAAGGAAAAGAAATAACCTGAAATAGAACAGTGGGAAACCGACCTTAATAAGGGAGATATGGATAGAAATTGGGTTAGTTTATGGGAGGGCAGAGGGAAGGGTACACAAGGAACCTAGGGGATAAAGGGAAAGAAGGAGCTCAAGAGAGGTAGGACCATAGGAGAAGGTTATTAGTAAGGGAGAAAGGAGGTAAATGGGGGCACCTTAAGCGGGAAAACCATCATGGAGGGGTGAGACAATGTGAGAGATAAACAATGCCCAGCTTAGTTTAGAAAACCAGAGGGAACCATATTACTCCTACAACCTACTGACAAATTATACATAGCAGATCAAGAAATATATGTCTAGGTAAGGTTTATCTGAGAACAACTGGTCTTTGCCCAAGATTTATCTACATGGCACACAGTAATTAAAAGTACCAGACTGGTGGAACTAACCTTCTTGGGTTTTTAACAGACATACTTTGTGGCCTATAATAATTTGGTAAGAGGGACATAAAGGACAATTTTTGCTCCTAGCCCTCTTAGGTCAACTAGTTCCAGGGGACTATGAGCATCTCTCAAAATGTTCTGTAATTGTGGTGGGTCACCTGTCCTCTTGATCAAGGAGGCTGAGGATACCCCACCAGATGGACTGGAACCAGTGTCCAGTCTACAAAGAGGAGGGTCAACACAGAGGAATCATTTCCTCCATGCTTCCAAGCGAAGCCAACCATGGTCGAACAGGACCTTTGACTTATCTTCACATAGGTGGAACTGGTAAAAGAAAGGATCCAGGGGCTCCTCCCAAGCCTATGTTACCCCTGAGGAACAGATCCTCGAACGACCTTAAGTATAAAAATAAATCGGTTTATCGGTTCCAAATGTATGCCCTTAAACACCCAAAAAGAAAGTATAACCAAAGATTAAATGGGCCAAGATAATTTCATAAGAGTCTATATGTATAGCTAAAGGCTACATAACAAGTAACAATGCCAGACAGGCGATACCTTCTTTTGAGTTGTTGGCCAGGGTGGCCAGTGGGACTCCAAGATAGTAGTAACCCAGCATAGAACTTGGAAAATGAACAGCAGATCCCAATCTTATCTAAAGGAATATTGACAACTGATTGCTGCTAAATGAGGAACAGCT
>NW_008347042.1:5680424-5680734 GCF_000622305.1 Nannospalax galili
TAAAAGCTGAAAAGGTAGACTTCATCATAACCAAATCTTCTAAGAAAGATTCTGAAGATCATATAAAGTCACATCAACTGATAGATAATGACTGCAAACATATATAAAATAACTTTTCTCAACATGAAGAGGACTCAGCAGTAGGAGAATGAAGACACTGGTTATAATGTTGGTAGAATATCTCCAGACACCCCTTGCTAAAGATACGTAGATGGAAAAGAACCGTTGAAAGTAGTTTCCACCTCTCATGTCATTAAGAAATTACAAACCAAAATGAAAATAAAAAACATTGTATCAAATTTTAAAATAA
>NW_008347042.1:5680811-5682411 GCF_000622305.1 Nannospalax galili
TTCTAGAACAATGGTGAGAATTGGAATACACAAAACTTCAGGTTTTATTAAGATACAAAATGAAGAATTTTCTTAATATACCCTTTGAATCATTTTAATATCACCTTTAAACTAGCTACCTAAAGTGATATATACAAATTCTAAAAGTAGATTTTTAAAGTAAATTGTGTAAAGTGGAAATAAAAAGATGAAAGTCAATTCTGTGTTTCCTTAATTTTTAGTTCCCAATATCTTTATGATTGTTTCTTTATTTAATGTTTCCTCTTTAAAAAAGTAACATAATCTATGTCCAGAACATATTTATAAACATCAATTGGTATAACTTTATGAGCTGTTACATAGTATTTTCACTGATATCATTCTCTAAACATTCTTGAACTTTAATTAGAAGTTAGTGAAGACATATGAAGTACTATTTTATACAACTCTAGATGAAAGAAGTAATTAAAAAGTGAAAAATATAAAATTTAAGCAATGATGTAATTAATATATGATACAGTAATATATGGGATTCTGTGTTCAAAGTATATTCACTTACAATGATTTTTAAAAGATGCATTAAGTAATCACAGTGGGCAATTAAAATACTGCAAGTGGAATAAAGAGCTTAATGATAAATACTGCAATGAAGATAAAGCCACTAATATGAACATTTAAAGTCTGGATAATTAATACTTTAAAATACTTATTCACATAGACTCTGCCAAGATAAATAAGGGTTTCCCCAGCTTAATCTAGATATGGACACAGGGAACACAGAAAATCATTTTAATAAAATAAAGCTTAGGAAAATTCAATGCTGAAGATTGGGTAGATTATGTTTGATATAATTGATATTATAAATACACTGCTTCATATATAAGCTATAATGACATAATAAAAACTCAGCAACCATAATTTCCAAAAGCAATATATTATTGACATATACTATATGCTTATTACAAATAATAACTATTAAGAATTTGCAACAAATTTGAAAGTTCTTATAATTTATAGCAACCTTTAATGTTCTATTTTTGCAAATCAATGAGATATTTGAGAGCAAATAAGTGCTAAAAATCCACCTGCCTCTGTAATGAAGACATACTTTGATATTATCCTCCATTTAACCTGCCTCTTTGTACTCAAGGCATATTTAACATAATCCCCCATTTACATCTGCTTCCTGAAACACATATAAAGACTCTTTTCTCACCCTTTTGATCAGAAAATATTTGTATCTTCTTTACACATAAGTAAATATAAATATTTCTCTGCATTAAAATCAATAATATAAGAATTGCAATAACATTCATTATAAGTATGGGAGATTTAAAATATGACAAATAGTATATTAGTATAAACATATTAGTAAAGTCTTCATCCAAATAGCATAAAATTATGAAAGAAATGGATACATTTATAAGATAAACTACTTTTCTATGATGCCATGTGAGGTTAAAAAATAAAACCCAAATTTTCGTGTTTTAGCTACACCATACTGAGTGATGCTTTCTTCTTGACTTCATGACCTTAAAAGTATTCTCAAGGATTTTGTTTAGATTCAGTAATCATACTAGATAGATAGTTACAGATATGTGGGATGTCCACACTGCTATAT
>NW_008347042.1:5682425-5691496 GCF_000622305.1 Nannospalax galili
ATACATTTTGAATGTAACAAAGGTAATGAATAAACTATAAATGTTCAACAGCTTCTGAACATGAAGAGTCTATTATTCATAAGGTGACTGGTATACCTTATGGTTTTGAGATGATAGATGACAAGTATGATACATAGATGATAGATAGACGGTCATTAAGTATTAGTAATAAGCAAGGCTTAATGTCCCTTAAAATGCTCCTTCACTTAAATTAATTCAGAAGTGAGTCATGGTTTTATCATTCTAATTTTGTAAGTGAAGACACTGACTTTCACAAAGTAAGGAGAACTGATAAGGGCAACAAACACATTTAACAAGGGTATCTGAGCAGTGTTCAAATACCAGTCTATCCAAATATTTTTCTTCTGCTATCCTGTATCATATAAATGAATTCTATACACGTTAGTCAAAACTGTTTTCAGGTTTGTAAAAAAGAACTTTTGACAAGCATGCTAATATTATTAGCATTGAGAGAAACAAAACTCTCCTAATGTAGAGGCCATTGGTGAAAGTCAGGCCACAGGCTGCTTTATGGGATCATGAGTTCAACCGTCTAGATCACTCTCTAAGTTTTGTCTCAGCATTGTGTTTAATGAGCCAATATAATCACTGCATGAACTACTTTCCCTAATATTTTTCCTGTAGTTTCCTCATTTTAAAAGAACAGACCCACACAAAAGTGCCAATTATTTTTTTATTCGTCTATGCCACATGCATCTAACTTTTCAACTAGAAATAAATCAACAGGAGTTGTAAACATCAAACTCACATTAGAGTTCTGCATTTTCTTCCAATTACTGTGTATTTCCCTAAATTTTGGGTGATTTGTGTCTATATTATGCAGCATTCCTGAGGATCTTTCACCACTCTGATTTGTTTTCTAACCACTACCCATTGTTATTTTGTTGTTTACTTTCCCCAGGTGCTCGGAATTGTTCCCCTTTTGCTGTACCAGGCACAGAATGAAATAACAAGGGTGTTTTAAAATTCTCTTTGTTTCTTCATGGGAGAGAGGGACTTGTTCATGTCTGACCTATGGTAAATTCTAATTTGTGTTCTTCTTGTGCTGACTTATTCCCATCAGAGTCCTGACCAATCACTTGTACACTGCAGTAACGAGACTAGAAATGCTCTTACCAAACCTCACACCCTGCTGATTATCTTGACAGTCCTTATACCTTTATCTATTTTGTTGATAAAATATTTGAAAAGCTGTGTCTCTCTTTGGTGTTTGTTTCATTATCATTTCATTTTCTATTTAGATTAGATGTAAGATGTGAGTTAAAATTTGCATATAATTTGTTCTTCTCTTGATTTTTCCAACTCTGATAGCATAGTAAACAATATTTTTCTTTCATGTGCCTCTTTACTAAATATAGATTATGTCTGAGCTTGAAATGATTAAATAATGTGTGCTATTGACAGGAATGCTGTGTTCATGAATGCAAACAATGTTATTTTATCATTTTTATTATTAATATTTTGATATGTTACCCATGGACTAAATTATTTCCTTTTTTAATTAGAGAACCAAATATTATTCAATTAGTAACAAATAACTGATTATTCATTATAATTCAATTATATTCAATAATATTCAATGAGCAATGAAGTATTAATTTCTCATAGATTTTTTTGGAAACTGGGTCTCCCAATATAGCCCCAGCTGGCCTGGAACTTGCTATGGAGATGAGACTGGCCTTAATCTTACAGAGATCTGCCTACCTCTGCCGCCCAAGTGCTGGATTGCTGGGATTAAAGGTGTGCACCATCATGTCTGGCTGTTGTGGCTATTCTTAACATCTGTTTATAGTTATGTGTTAATGATGCTATTTAGAGTGGAAGGCTTTTTTGTAAATAAAAGAGATGGTAAGAAATAACAATGGTATGAAAGGAGAATGCGGGCTTGTGGGAGGAGAAGCAGAGCAGAAGCAAGGGAATGGTAACGTGGAAAGACACAAACAAGAACTATCTATGGAAATGCCACAATGAAACCCATTACTTTGTATGTTAACTTGAAGAACTAATAAACGAAGATAACCAAACCTACAAAATTTATACACACAACCTATCTTAGAAATAAGAAATCTGTATTAGCATCTCAGAACTGCATAACAAATTATAACAGACTGGGTGGTTGAAAGCATCAGAAATTGCACCCTAGAAAATGTTACTCCTATTCAACTGGAGTTTCTTACCTATCTCTCTCTCTCTCTCTCTCTCTCTCATGAGTGTATGCATGTTTGCATACTTATGGGCACATAGATGTGTGGGTACACATGAGGACCAAGGTTAACTTCAGTAATCTTTCCCCCATCACTTTCCATTGTATTCGGGGAATCAAGGTCTCTCAAATGAACTTCTACTGTATTCGGTGAATCAGGTCTCTCAAATGAACTCAGAGCTTACTTATAAGACTAGTTGAACCAGCTTGCGCTGGAGAAAACTACCTGTTTCTGCCTACCAAACTTGAGAATCACAGGCAGATCCCATGCCCATCTGGCGTTTACTCTGCAGCACACACACCTTACCCCTTGAGCTACCTCCCAACCCCATATTACCTGCTGATCAACTCTACTTCTCCCTTCTATGTACTGTCTCTACCCCTGATAATTCAGTTTTGCCTAAATAAATAAACTGTAAATATAAATTAAAAAATTACAGTTTATTTTCCCAGCTGTAAGATCAAGGCAAAGCAATGTTTTTTCTGAAGTTCTTGATAAGATTCCTTCCTCTCTCATCTGGTTTCTGAAGGCTGCTGGCCATCCCTGGCACACTTTGGTTTCAAGGTGCATCTCCACAACTAGCCTTCTTTCCTTGTGTCTTATTTCCTTGGTCCAGTCTCCTGTCTTTTTGAGGGTTTAGTCATTTTTGATAAGACTTACTCATTTTAACTTGGTTATATCTCCAAAGATTCAATTTCCAAATAAGCTATTATTCTGACACTGGAATTAGAATTTAAATATTTTTTTGGCAGGATATAATTTAAACCACAACAAAATCCCACTAATAGCTTCTTGGAAGCTAATTTAAAACAACTAGTTAAGCATACTAATAATGGAATTGGAACTGGAAGGTTATAGACCTGGTTAAGGTATTAATCCAGATAACTCCAAAGAGTCAAGTTTGGATTTAGAAAAGCCATGTGCTAGTCATTTTCAAGACGACTTGAAAGGTAAGAGTCTCTAGCTAGTTTCAGCTGTGGAAGAAATTCAGAAGACTTGGGTGGTGAGGGTTAGGGTGGCCCTTAGTGATGTGATGGTCTACATGCAAAGAAGGAGAACAAAATCTAATGTGAAAGTTCATGCATTCAATATATAGGTAAAGGCAATACTTATGTACAGGGGCAGAAAATAAGAGAGCGTTTGTGGCAGTTAAAAACGAAAGCTCTTTGGAAAGCCTCACCAACAGAATGGATCAAGGAGAAGACAGAATATCAAAGCTAGAAAACAAGGTAGAGAAATTGGACCATTTAGTCATGAACAAAGTTAATTAAAAATAAAGTACAAATGAAACATTTGAGATCTATGGTGTGCCATAAAAAAAGACCAAATCTGTGAATTATGGGCATAGAAGAGGAATTTTATCTTAAAAGCTAAAAAATTTTTTTCAGTGAAGTCACAGTAAAACATTTCTAAATCTAGGCAAGGATATACCCATTCAGGGACAGGAGGGATTTAGACACCAAACTGAAAGCTCAGAAAAGAAAACCCCAGACCCCACATCATATTATAATTAAATATTAACTACACATAACTAAACAATATATAGTGAAAGCTGCAAGCAACCCCAAGTAACTTATAAAGATAAGTCCACCAAAATAACAGTCAATTTCTCAACAAAAGTTTTAAAGACAAAAGGGCTTGCAATAATGTATTTCAAGTTCTGAAAGAAAACAACTGACATCTCAAACTACCGTAGGCAGCAAAACTTTTATAACTAAGACAAATATAAACATTTGAGGATTAAAAACATTTTAAGGGGACCCACAACATGCTCCTTAGTCTATAGAAACAGGGCGCAGGACAGACCACACTCAGGGTAGGGCGTTCATGTGTTCAGGGACCAATGGCACATGGGGAGGACAGCAGAGGTAGAGAGGCAGTCAGACCTGACCTAGGATGGGGTTCTCAGACACATGAGGAACAAAGACACATGGTGTAGGATGTGGAAATGGCAAGTAAGCTGTTCCTGGACTCAGATAGGAGGCCTAGGAAGCAGGGGATGACAAAATGCAGTAGAGACTATGGAAACAGGCTTGAAGTGACCCAGGTTAGGGTATCCACGTGTTTGAGGACCGAAAATGTGGGGGCAGATACTGTGGAAGCAACAGGAAGACTGGAGTTGAACCAGCATAGGGTCCCCAGATATGAAAGGTCTCACAATATGTAGAAGATGTATGAGGCTGGAGAGAACCCTCAGTGTTAAGAGCACTGCCTGCTCTTGCAGAGGACCCAAGTTCAGTTGGTTCCCAGCACCTACTAACAAGTGGCTGTAACTCCAGTTCCAGGTGATCTGAAGCCCTCTTTTGACCTTCACAGGCATTGCACACATGAGTATACTTACATATATGCAGGCAAAATAACCATATACATTAAATTTAATATATTTAAAAATATTTGGATGAGATGGTAGAAGTGGGGAGCAGACTTGAGATGAACCACTATAGGATGCTCAGGTGACTAGAAACCCTCAACATATAATATGGGCAGCATACAGGACTAGACCCTGTGTAGGGTTCCCTGGCACCCAGGGATCCAGAACACAGTAAAGGCAGCAGAAATGGGGAGCTGACTTGAGCTGATCTAGTGTAGGGTACCCAGGTGCAGGGATCCATACAATACAGCGAGAGAAGCAGGGATGAGGAAGAGTGTGGAGCCCTGTATAGTGATTGCTACTGCAATCACTAGCTGACTCTCAAGGGGAGACCAGGGAATGAGCCTATTTCCCTGAATGCCAGTCCCAGAGAAGAAAATGGTACTTCATTCTTCTATGGAAAAGTAAGACAATATGTCTTCTACAAAAATTACCAATAATGGCTCCCAATGAGAACTACTTGGAATAACTTCAAGACGACGAAGAAAAAAAAGACAATTATGAACATGTTCAAATGTTCAAACAGTTTTAGGAAGACATAAATGTACTCCAAGATATTAAAAAACAAACAGATAAATTATATGATGAGGTAAATTCAATATAGGAAAATAAAATTCAATAAAGAGAACTGCTAAAGCAAAACTAAGCTGCAATGATGGTGGAAATGAAACCTCAAACAAATAAAAACACAATTTGAAAGCTTCATTGGTAATCGAGCATGTGAAAGGTAGGATATCAGTGGTTGAAGATGAGGTTGAGGAGTCCTTTAATTCAGTCAAAGCCATTACACACACACACACACACACACACACACTCACACACACACACACACATGAATGGAAGTGGGACAACATGTAAATACCAAATCTATGCATTATGGGTTTAGTATAATTAGAATTTTATGACAAAGTCATAGAGAATATTTTCAATAAAATCATAATAGAAAATTTCTCACATCTGGAGAAAGAGATGCCTATCTAGGTACAAGAGGCATACAGCACACTAAACATATAGAACATATGTTCCTTACATCATATTATAATTAAGACACTAAATCAGCATAAAGAGAGAAGGATCAAATCAAGCATAAAGGCAAGCAAATCAGAATAATAGCCTGGTTAAGTTTTAGAGAATGAGACTACAGAGGTGTCCCAGATAGGACTCCTATATTAAACCTCACCCACCCACGGCTCAGGAACCATTGTGAAAGAGAGGGCAGGCAGAATGTTTGTAAGAGCCAGGTTTGGTCAATGAACTTAGGGAAACTTAGGGTTGGTCAATGAACTTAGGAAAGCAGAGATTTCAGGCCCCTGGAAGCTTGCTCATGTGAACTTGTAACAATTGTGGTGCTGTGCACAAGACCTGTGCTGATTCAATTAGACAAAGGCCTGGTGTGGAGCAAGGAAATGGGTGGTGGGACACAGCCCTAGCCTGGGAACTGTTGGCAACTGATTACTACTGGGTAAGGGAGAGTAGATCTTCTTTAAGATCTCTAGATAGTCTGATGAGACTCCAGTGGATGAACTTGCACCAAAGGACATCTGAGTACAAATGTTTGATCTCATAAGACTTAACATATATGACAGAATGGATGAAATGGGGCATATGTGGGGGCAAGGATGGGGGGTCTAAATTTAATTAAGATCTATTTTATGAAATGCACAAAAACTCAATAGAAATATCATATATATACCAGAAGGGCTTAGAAGAATGTATTCTAATTCCTGAAAGCCCACTTATATCATTCTAGACTTTTATACCCATCACAACTATCTATCAAAAGGAATTTATGTAAACTAAGCCAGCTCTACAGGGGATACTGGAAAGAACATTTCTGACTGAAGAGCAGGAAAATGACAGCCAAGAGGCCATGAAGGAAAATCAACAGTACCAGGACAATTAATCAAAAGGGATTCATATAATCTTCCAAAAGTAACAAAATAAAAGAAATAAAAATACATTTTCAATAATAGTTCTTAATATCAATGGTCTCAATTCCAAAATAAAAATGCATATACTAAAATATGATATTCATCTTTTTGCTGTCTCCAAGGAACAAACATCACCAACAAACACCAGTATCATATTAAGGTAACAGGAAGGAAAAGGTTATTTTAAGAAAATGGAACTTAGTTGGAAGAGATAAAGAAGTCACTTTATACTCTATAAGGGAACAATCTAGCAAGATGATATTGCAAGTACAGACATATACATACCAAATACAAGTATAGCCAAGTGCATAAAACAATTACAAATAGATACAAAGACACAGATTGACCCCAATATGACACTATTGGGTGACTTCAACATTTCTCTCTCACTGAAACCTAAGTCATGTGGACAAAAAATAAACAGAGAAAGTTTTGAATAAAATGATTCATAAATAAAATGGACCTAAGAGACATTTACCAAACATCTCATCTAAACTTAGAAGAATACATACTCTTCTCAACATTCCATGCAACTTTTTCCAAAATATATTATATATATTATATAAAACAACTCTGAACAAATATACAAAAATTGAAATAACATCTTGTATTTTAGCTGACCCCAGTAGAAGCTAGGTATCAACAGCAAGATAAACTACAGGAAGTAAACAAAGTAATGAAGTTTAAAGAACTCACCACTGAATGATGACTGGGTTGTAGAAGAAATTAAAAAGGAAATAAAAAATTCTTAGAATGAAATGAAAGTGAAAATACAATAAACCAAAATCTATGGGACACAATGAGGAAAGTTCATAGTTCTAAGTGCCTACATTAGAGAGATGTCAAATAAATAACTTAGTGTAATACATCACAATGTCTTGTAAAAAACAGGAACAAACCAAACATTATATAGAAATAATAAGACCTGGGCAGAAATTAATGAAATAAAAGTGAAAAAAAACCCACAATGAAAAAGTTATTTATTTGAAAAGGTAGACATAGAATGAGAAGCCTTTAGCCAAACTGACCAAAAGAAAGAAAGAAGACTTAAGTTAATAAAATTATAGATAAACTATGATATTACAACAGATCCCAATGAAATATAGAACATCGTAAAGACATGCCTTCAAAATAATATTGACTAAATAGAAAAAAATGTAAAAGAAGTTTATAAATTTCTCTATATATGACCTATCAAAATTAAACCAAGATGAAGAAAATACTTTACATGCAATTATATTGAAATAATAATTAAAAGTCTCACAGCTAAGAAAGGCCCAGGATTACATGGATTCACTAGAGAATTCTACAAGACATTTATATAATAACTAGCACCAATACTACACAAATTTTACTGTAAAATACACAGGAAAGCATGATTCCAAACTCTTTTTATGTTTTATGAAACCAGTATTAACATATTGCTAAAATCAGGTGAAAACAAAACAAAAAATTATACATTAATCTCCCTGATAAACATAGAAAAATTCTCAATAAAATATTTGTAAACAAAATTCAAGATCACAATCAAAATATATCCATCACAATCAATTTGGTTTCATTACTGAGATGCAATGATGGTTCGACATATGTAAATCAGAAAATTAATTCATCGCATAAATAGACTCAAATCCAGAAATTAGCCATTTTGATAGGCATGGAAAAGGTCTTTGACAAACCAACATTCTTTCATGATAAAAGTCATAGGAAGTCTAGGAATGGATGGAACATACTTCAAAATCAAAAAGTCCATGTATGAACAACCTACAGTCAGCATCATGTTAGTGGAGAAAAACTCAAAGTATTCTCACTAATATCAAGAAGAAGACAAGGTGTCTACACTATCCACTCCCATTCAGCACACTGCTTGAATTCTTAGCTAGAGCAAGAAGACAAGAGAATGGAACAAAAGGGATAAAATAAGAAGAGATTGAAGTATCCTAGTTTGCAGATGCTATGATGTTTCGTCAAAAACTCTTAGAGCTTGTAAACTTTTCAGCAAGTATACAAAATCTAAATAAAAAGATAGTAGGCTTGCTACACACCAAGGACAGACATGCTGAAGAAGAAATTAGTGAAACAATTACATTCACAGCAGCTACACAAAAATATAAAATACTAGGAGTAAATCTAGCCAAGGAAACAAATTTTCTATGATGAAAATTCTAAATTACTGAAGAAAAAAAATTGAGGAAGATATTAAAGGATGGGAGGATTGCCAATGCTCATAGATTAGAAGAATTAATGTTATGAAAATAATCATTCTACCAAAAGCAATCTACAAATTTGATGAAATCCTATTAAAACAATCCTGGGCCTTTTTCAATGTATGAAATAATTTAGAACTTATCTGGGAAAGGACAAAAGAACAATGATAGCTTTCTTTTCCTTTAAAGAGAAGAACAGTAAGGAAAAGGCCTTAATAAGGGAGATATGGATAAAAATTGGGTTAGTTTAAGGAAGGGGGAGGGAAGGGTGTACAAGGAACCTAGTGGATAAAGGGAAAGAAGGAGCTCAAGAGAGGTAGGACCATAGGAGAAAGGT
>NW_008347042.1:5691660-5692241 GCF_000622305.1 Nannospalax galili
ATGTATGTCTAGGCAAGTTTTCTCTGAGTACAATTGGTCTTTGCCCAAGATTTATCTACATGACACACAGTAATTAAAAGTACCAGACTGGTGGAACTAACCTTCTTGGATGTTTAACAGACATACTTTGTGGCCTATAATAATTTGGTCAGAGGGACACAGAGGACAGTTTTTGCTCCTTGCCCTCCTAGGTCAACTAGTTCCAGGGGACTATGAGTATCTCTCAAAATGTCCTGTAATTGTGGTGGATCACCTGTCCTTTTGATCAAGGAGGCTGAGGAGACCCCACCAGATGGACTGGAACCAGTGTTCAGTCCACAAAGAGGATGGTCAACACAGAGGAATCATTTCCTCCATGCTTCTAAGCGAAGCCAACCATGGTCGAACAGGACCTTTGACTTAACTTCACATAGGCAGAACTGGTAAAAGAAAGGAGCCAGGAGCTCCTCCCAAGCCCATGTGACCCCTGAGGAACAGATCCTCAAATGACCTTAAGCATAAAAATAAATTGGTTTATCTGGACCAACTGCATGGCCTTAACACCCAAAAGGAAAGTATAACCAAAGATTAAAGGGGCCAAT
>NW_008347042.1:5693532-5694431 GCF_000622305.1 Nannospalax galili
ATATTTTAAAATGAACTGGAGAGCTCATTCAATTTTATGTCTTATAGGGTTTATAGTGAGTTCAATAATGTATACCTTTATTAATTCAACCCTGTGAACCTAAAAATTTACAGCCAATTTTTATAGAGATGCGTCTTTGCTCTGGAAACTGTTATTAAATGTGTCAATGATAATGAAATTCTTCTTCTATGTATGTGGTTATTAAATAAATAATTAAAAAATAATAAATTTACAGAAAAGAACAATGATAGCTAAAGCCATCCTGAAGAAAAGATAACTGTGGGAAGTATGCCGATACCTAATTTCAAAACATAGCACAGACTCATAGTAATAAAACAACACCGTACTGGCATAAAAAAGACATATATTTCAATGAAATAAAACAGAATACACATAAACCTGATTTTTGACAAGTAGGCCAAAAGTATACACTACAAAAAGCACCTCTAACAAGTAGCACTGGTAAACCTGGATACTAGCATGCAAAAGAATGAAAGTACATTCTTTTCTCTCTCCTTGCACAAAATTGAACTCTAAATGGCTCAAGGACATCAATATAAGACCTGATAATTTGAAACTGTTAGGGGAAAAAGTGTGGAGTAATCTTCAACATATAGGCATAGGCAAAGGCTATGAATAGGACACTGATAGAGCAGGAAACTGACTTAACTACTGACACATGGTATCTTATGAAACTAAAATGCTCTGTACAGTGAAGGAAACTGTCAATATAATGAAGAGCAATCCACAAGATAGGAGAAAAATCTTTGAAAAGAATACATCTACATTTTTGTAAATGGAAAATAAAAATGGAGCATCTATGTAGGTACATTAAGGCAAATCTGATTTAAGAAGAATTGACTAACTTAGAAGATACTTAAACTTTGGAATATTAACAT
>NW_008347042.1:5694473-5733608 GCF_000622305.1 Nannospalax galili
TGTGAAAATTAATGTCATATTTTAAACTTCCATAGTTTTATATTGCAAACTAAAGAGTTTCTTATGTTTTTTTATTGTTCCAAGAGTAGATATTCTTTTTAAATATTTTATTTTATTTTTTTTGTATGAGTGTATTGTGTGCATGTGTGTAGGTGCACCCATGTTGTGCAATGCCCATGGAGGTCAGAAGAGGGAGTTGGATCCCCTGGAACTGAAGTTATGGATGGTTGTTAGCCCCCATGGTCCTCTGCATTTTCAGCTGTTGCTCTTAACCTCTGAACCCTCTCTCTAGCCACATGGATAGATCTTATAAACCTTTTGAATCTCCAGTCAGGAGTAATCCAGTTTTTGATGGTGAGCCAAATCAGGGTGATTCATGCTGGGTTTCTCAGAGTTTCAAGATGGGTTCTAACTATGCTGAGAAAAAAGCATGTGATCAGTAGTTTGGGGCTTCAAGTAAGTGATATCTGGGAAAGGACAGATGGCTACAGATTCAATTACATGAGCAATATTTCAGTCAACCATTCTTACACTGAGAATCTCCAATACAAGTATTGGAAACATGAGCTCAGTTAACTCATTTGGTTGTTGAACATACTAATGTGCCTGGAAGGGTATGTATCCAGGGGAGACAATACAAGATCTGTGTCTTGTGTTCTCTCAGCTTTTACTTTCTGTATCTCCTGATTTGTTTTGAAATATATATATATATAATATTATATATCACATACAATGTATATGTATATAAATTAGTAAAACTGTCATTATAAGTATAGTACTTTTATGAACTGTAAATAACTGTAGTAAATACATGAATGAGAGACTTACAGATAGCTAGTGAGAAGCATACATAGCATAGGAACCTCTGAAGTTCAGAGCTACTAGTTCAAATGAAGCTGATCTTTTGGGGGATTATGCCTGGTTAAAACAATAGTCAACAAGTTTCAAGTGTTTATGACATAATGCATTTTCATCTCTTAGAACAAGATAATTTGCCATATATATCCATATTGACTTTAATGGAAATAATCTTTTTGTAAGTTTACCATCTTGAAGTTTTGTATGCTTGTGTGTATGCATGCATGCTTGAATCCAGGTATGTATCTTTTCATTTGATTGCAAAGAAGATTGAAAATTAGCAATCATTGGAACAGATGTGATTTTTAAATGCCCTCTTAAGATATTTTTATAAATATAGCATTACATAGATTATCTAAAGAATAAATTGCTTTCTGCTATGTATTGAGAAAAATCTGTATTCAAGCATTGCATGACCCATTGAAATATGTTAAATCTTTTTTTTTTCTGGTCTTTTTGTGACAGGGTCTCCCCGTAGTGCCAGTGGGCCTAAAACTCACTGTCTAGTCCAGTTTGGCCTACATATCAGATATACCTGTCTCTGCCTCCTGAGTGCTGGGACTAAAGGCATTGTCACCACAGCTGGTAGAACTATGTTAATTTTTTAAAATATCTAAAGCCAAATCTTTTCATTATAGAAATTTAAGTGATATTCATATACATTTATGATACTGATTTTATTCCTTAGAAATAGTAAACAATATTTTTACTCCTTAATTCTTAATGCTAAAGTTTGTTGAATAATAATGTGTACATGGATTTCATGTAAGGGCATAATTCACATTATATCAGACAAAGAATAGGGGAAAATAATACATTCATAATAGATGTTTGAGCTGTAAATTTACATTACAATAATCTTGGGAACACGAGGAGCTGAAATAAGGCCTTTAATGTGTCACATAAAGCACCATTTCAGAAAGATCAATATGAGCAAAACACTCATTAGCAGAAATGAAATCCTTGGGTAAACAGCATTAAAAAGGACAGTGAAAGGCCTGGAAAGCAAGGAAAGGAAAGTTCAACTACTTTCCTGAATTGCTCACTCCCATTCAAATTTCCTTCTTATCAACACGAGTAAATGAGTCTCAATTCTCCTTTTTTAGTCTTGGAATAATCTATATGCATAAGCAATTAAAACATCCTCTATTTTCCAAATCCACTTTATTTTTCAGAGTTGGGGGCTTGACTATATTTTCATCTTATTCTTAAGAGTTTTGTTAAAATACACTTTACATATGATAGAAATCACATTTTCAAAGTAGACAAGTGGATTTGAGTATGCACATTCAGAACTATGGAATCATCAGCACTGTCTCAATTTAGATATTTTTCACTCCCCAAGTAAATTCTGTATATGAGTGATCTGCCTGTTTTCTCTCTTAGTCCTTAATAAACACTAATATATTTTGTAACTGTACAGATTTGAGTAATCTAGCTGCCATGTAATTGCATGCTCTGTGATCTTTTATTGTTAGGTTCTTTCATTTACTCTAATGATTTTAAAGTTTGTTCTTGCAAGCCGATATTAGACCTTAATTACTTTTTAGGGTCAAGTGATATTGTATTATATGTATGTATCATATTTTATTAATTCATATACTATTACCTTTGGTATTGCTTTTAGAATATTATAAAAAATCTTGATTTAACATGTGTATACAAATTTTTGAATGAGCATATGTTTATAATTCTCTTGACTATATAGTTAGGGAGTATAATTGCAGGGAAATAGGGTGATATTATGCTTACGTTTTGAGTAATTGATAACATACTTTCAAAAGTAACTGGGCATTTTATATTCCCATTGGAAATACATGAAGGTTCTAGTTTCTCCATATCAATGTATCATTAGTCAAGAATTAAAAACTAATTCATTCTACTGAGTATGAATTGGTCTGGATTTTAATTTTTCCAGGGAATTACACCAAATATTTAATGTATGTATTATTTGTGTACACTTTTGGAGAAAAGTCCATTTAAACTTATTGACCATTTTCCATTGGATTGCATACTTCTTGAGTAATAACTGTTGTTGAGTCTTACCTGATTTTAGATTTGTTTCAGCAATTTTGCTGGTTATAATTATACTTTCTTTTGTTCTCTGAAGGCAAATTCTTTTTCTATTGCTCATTTTGATGCAGTTTGATTGACCTATGTGTTTGTTACTGGTAGTTTGGTAATATAACTAAGATATCCAAGGTATCAACCAAAGCCATGAAGATTGTTTCTATTTTCTTGTAAAATTTGGTAGTTTTAACATCTACGATTAGGTGAATTGTATTTTTGAGTCCATTTATTCAGATGGTAGAGAATGTGAGTCCTATTCCATTTGTTTGCATATGGGTATATAGTTGTCAGTACTGTTTGCTAAACAGTCTTTCTGTGTTGAATTGCCTTGCTCCCTAGTTGAGAAATCAATTGACAGTAATTATAATAATTTTGTCCTTGACTCTTAGTACTGTTCTACTGATTTGTAGTTCTGGTTTTATTCTGTGTCTCACTGTCTTCTTTTTAGCAGCTTTATAGATAGAAACATTTGATATTAGGATATATGATATGAAACATATTTAATAGAAAAACTAAAAACATTTACTTATAATGAGTTTATTAAGCACTATGTGGAGAGTATGAAATATATAATAAACCTTGAAAAGGGGGAGATATTTCTAAAATGAATGTGTCTCATAAGAATATGTCCAGGTTAATTCATGAAATGGTAAATACTAATGAAAGAGTCTGCAGACTAGAGCCTCTGACTTTAAATTTTATGCTTTGGCAATGGACGGCACTGATGCTGCAAATATGGTTCAACTTGATATTTTAATGAGGGTATTTATGACAAATACAATGTCGCTGAGCAGATGGCTTCTTTAGTGACATTAAAAGGCATAGCTAAATCAAAAGATTTATATGAAGTGGTAAAACATATGTTAAAACAATTTTTCTTATCCATTGTCAGCCTATTTAGTATATTTTCTGACATTGTCCCAACAGGGTAGCTAAGCATCATTGTAAAATTAATACAAGACAATTCACTTGTTTTACCTCACATTTAATGAGGTTTGATCATATAAAACAGATGGGGGGTGATGGGATGTACTGATAGGAGAGAGGGGACTAAATATCATTAAGATGTGCTGTATGAAATGTATAAAAATTCAATTAATGCAAATTGTCTCTGGCCATTGATGACTGCCGAAGGAGTGAGAATCACTCTTCTTTGGGGGATGTGGTCGTTGGTAGGTTGCCCATGCCTTAGTGCATGGCCACATATCTATATGCATATGGGCAACACTAATGGGACTCAGCAGGTTATTAATAACAAAATCAAGACTGAAAACAGGAGGAGGGAAATGGGTTAGGGGCACTAGAAAGTGTTGAAGGGAGGTAATGGGGGATGAATATTATCAATATACAATATGTAAATGTATGGAACTTTCAAAGAATAAGCTATTATTTTAAAGATATTTTATTTATTACTTTTATTTTTTGTGTATGAGTGTTTTCCCTGAATGTAAGTAAGTCCACCACATGCAATGCACTGTAGAAGCCAAAAGAGGGTGTTGGATCCACTGGAACTGGAGTTATGGATGGTTGTTAGCCACCATGTGGGTACTGGGAATTGAACTTAGATTTTCTGGAAGAATAGCAAATGTTCTTAACCACTGAGCTGTCTCTCCAGCCCCCTCAAAGATTCTTAAACATGCTGAATTTCATAAGATTCAAGGGATTAAATCATCACCAATTCCAGGATTTCCTTAAAATTGTTGATTTTGACTATGATGACATTATTTACTTTTCATAAGATGGCTAAGTTGAGGCCAAATGTTGAAACAAAAGTTATGATTTGTAAAACATTATCCAGTCATTATTTCTTTAAGTTCAATATCAGATCTCTGCTCTATGATTTTCATTTAAATACAAATACAAAACTCATACCCAAACGTGATAATAAAAACCCATTTATAGACAGCATTTTCCGTGGCTTAAATGAGCAATTATGCTCATTTAAATGAGACAAGCGTGTGTTCTCAAGGTAGAAACCAATTTACAGTACAAATTTTCAAATCTTGTGTTCCAAATGAAAGTGAAAATATGGCATTTTGACATGTTGGATAAACATAGACCTGTGAACTCCAAATTTATGTAGACTTGCTTTTTGATTTGATATAATAATTTGAAAACAGATTTCAAGACTTCTGGGAAGTTGCAATTCTTACCAAGTTCTCAGGTTACTCATCATATGTTTTGATTCTAATTTGCTCCTAATGTGTTTCATTCTTGAAATAGCTGTTCACAAATGTAGGTGCTGACAAAGAGTAATGACATGAATAGTGTGAGTCTGAACTGAGGGATCTTTGTCTCTAGGAAAATAAGACCTGTAAAATCTAGTAAAGAGAAATCACCGATGTTTTTTCTTTAAGTTCAATGTCAGATCTCTGCTTTATACTTTTCACCTAAAAATTGGCAGGTAATATATTTATGTTGAGTGAAAATGAAGTTGCAAATAGACCAAGTCAGTGAACATTCTAACATGAATCAGGGAAGAGCTTACGAGGCCCAGCCCCTAGCTGAGAGCTATGGACAGTTGATGGGTGCTAGGGAGGGAGACTCAGTTTTCATGTCTGATAGGTTGCCTGTGCTCCAGGCTCAATAAGTCATGTACCTAGAAGACTGGAAGGCAGGAGGCAGATTAAGTGGCTGGCTTTTCTCCTAGTCTTCTTAGCATCAAGCCACCATCACCGCTTCCCCCAGGGCCTACCTTCACTTACAGTGGCCAGGCCAGTCCTCTTAAACTTCTCAGAGGCAGCAGCCTCAGGTGGCCAGTCTGTCCTCTTGAACTGCTAACTTCTGGTTCAAGAGTGTCTTTTTAAAGATAGATTACCTGAAGTCGATCACTGAACTTCAATCTAATCAAAACTATATTCAAAATATTGAGAGAATGGGAAGTCTATGTGTGTGTATATGTAGCTTGAGGTTTTATAATAGTTAGCTAAATATTCAACTTTCAAAGTGAAAAATAAAAAACAAAAGCAAAATCTATGATGGAGAGAAATTCAACACAGCAACAGAAGCATATTTAGAAAAGTAGAGATTATTATTAAAGCATCAGACACAAAGGTAAAATGAACGGCTGCTGAAAAATTATAAAATACAGGGGCAAGATGATATATTTTTAAAGCCGTATTAAATTAGTTAACAGCTTAACGCAAATGAATGCTACACTTTAATAAACATAAAAACTAAATTTAAATACCTACTTAGGTCATTAATTTATAATAAACTACCTAAAATAGCTGACATGACACTAAATTTATGACTCTGAATTTATTTCCATTACATTAAAAATGATAGCAGCTCTTATTAATTTCCCACATTATTTTAGAGCATATAGTTGATATTTTAGGATAAGAAAAATTTAAAAGTACAAAAAGTAAAAAATAAGATAAAAGCCAAGTGCCACATAGAGTAATGAACTAGCAGTTATGGTCAACCGCATAGCATTCATAATACACTGCAGTGGTATGTGTGAGTCACCTTGGCCAGAGCCATGAGCTCAAGTAAAACTGCCTTTACTAAAACGGAGTGACTACTACACATGTTGAATTACATTAATAGTCATTAAAATGTATATATTATTTACATTGATACAAGGCTTTATTTTGTACACAAAAAGGCTTGGAAATAGTAATGAAGATATGTACTTAATATAGTAAAACAAATATTTGTGGTTTGTGAAATGTCTATAATTAGAAATGTCTACAATTCAGAAAAGTATCTGAATTTTCTACAAGACATGAAAAAAGAGGAAATTTAGAAGATGTCAAAGCTGTGTTTGCTTAGCCCCTTGCAAACAAATGAATAATAATTCTTTCAATTCTCAGCTTTGCAATATGACTGAAATAAAAGAAACTGCAACTTCCTTCGGTTAAAATGAACAAAATCTCAAAGTGCATAAGAGACTGGTAGAACTGATTTCTGATTTGTATATGACTTTCTTAAGATATCATTATGCTAGAACTCTGTTATTTTGAACAAAGGCAGCAACTTCCAGCAATGGGGACACATGAAGTCATGGTTTTATTGAAAAGGAGCTCCTGAGGGCTGGGGAGATGGCTCAGTGGTTAAGAGCACTGACTGCTCTTGCAGAGGACCGGGGTTCAATTCCCAGCACCCACATGGCAGCTAAGAACCATCCTTAACTTCAGTTCCAGGGGAATCCGAACCCCTCTTCTGACCTCTGTGGCCTTGCAGGGCATGGGTGCACTCACATACATACAGGCAATACACTCATAAACATAAAATAAAAATAAAAGTACAAGGCCAGCCTGATCTACATAGTGAGTTCCAGGACAGCTGGGGCTAAGTACATTGACATACATACACACAATAAATAAATAAATGAATAAATAAATAAATAAATAAATAAATAAAGTAATAAATAAAACATAAAAAGGATACCTGATAAAATCCTAACACACTTCAACATTATCAAACAAGCTCATTGTGACATTGTGACTCTCTTGCCATGACTGATTTTACATGTCAGAGGAAGAAGGACAAATCAAATCATGATAAGGCAATAAAAGGGGGCACAAAGGAATAAAAAGATCGGTGGACAAATGCAATTAGAATTAAGCATAAATAATATTGCTAGAATTATATTTAATAGCTGGATTTATATTCAAAAACATTTCCCATAATGAAGACTTCAGATGTTACAATACTTAAGATGATTACAATGTTGACTTCTAAATAATATTTAGAATGACAAAACATACATAGACAAACCCAACCAGAGAATTATCAGATTCACCGTGAAGCCAGTTCTTCCTCTGTCAAAGCTGGCAAGGGCATTTGAGAGGGAAGGTGCATATCTTTCACAAATAAGAATCCAAAACTTTTTACCACGTAGTAACCCATCAAATTTACACAACAATGTAAAATGGGATTTATCATTTGAGTGGTATAGAAACATTTCAAAATTAATTAAAGTACTTCACCACCTTAACCAAATAAAGGACGAAACACATAATCTCAGTCAGTGCACAGAAATCTTGTGATAAAATCCCATCTTTGTTCATTTCTTTAATAAGAAGTTCAGTATAGTAGGAATAGAAGATAACTGCATTCACTTTCCAAAGACATCGACACAACCCCCCCCAGATTATCTAAAACATGTTTAGTGGTACAGTCAAGAGTGATCTCCCCATAGGAGCAGATGCTTGTCCTGCTGTCCTTCACTGATGATTTATCAGTAGTAACTGAAAAAAGAAAGCCAAAATCAGAACACCCAAGAGTATAAAAAGACTGGAGATGACATGGTAGTTATGTAAAAAATTCTAAATTGGTGCACCGATTTGTTGCAACTTAGAAAGTAAGTTATTTTGTTTGACAGGTGCTGCCATAGATCCCAGGCTGGCCCCGAACTTCTTATGTAGCCGAAGATCAGCTTGAACTTCTGAGCTTCCTGCCTTACTTCTCAAGTGACATGACAGATGTGCAACGCCTCACCTGGTTTACAAGGTGCTGGGATCAAATTCAGGTCCTTAAGCATTCTAGGGAAGTACTACCAAATGAATAGTATGCTAAGTTAATATACAAAATAGCTTCATTTACATATATAGTTAATATTTGCCTTGGTAATACTTAATTTATTTATTTTTTGTCTTTTTGAGACAGGGTCTCCCTGTAGCCCCAGCTGTCCTGGAACTTTCTATGTCGACCAGGCTGGCCTTGAACTCACAACGATCTGCCTGCCTCTGCCTCCCAAGTGCTGGGATGAAAGGCTTGCACCACCATGCCCGGCTGGTAATAATTTATTTTTTAAAAATAGTTTTGTTGATTCTTTGATAATTTCATACAATGTATTTTGATCATAGACCTCTTTCCCCACTTCCACACCCATCCTACTGCCCCCAAATTCATGACCTGATATTATCATTATTTTTCTTTTTTTAAAGGCCAACCAAGTCTAGTGTGTGTTCCCTAAATGCTCTTTGAGTTTTCTATACGTTTCTCTAGCCATCTCTCTAGCCCCATGAATGAACCATTTTCATGAGTGGAGTTGTGTTCCTCTAGTAGATATGCTGAGTTCTAAACCTAAGTACTTCAGCATTTCAACATTTCACTGGATTTGAAAATTTTGTTATTCAGGTAATTAAGTAAAGATGTGATCATGTTGGAAAAGGGTGAACTGGTAATCCAGTACAGTTGATGCCATTATGAAAAGATCACTGTGAGATAAAGATACAAGATGGACATACCGTATGACCATGGAGGCAAAGGACAAAACTGTGTTGTTGCAAACCAAGAAATTCTTTAAACTGTCAACACACTGCTAGAAGTTAGGAAGAGCAAGCAGGGATCTGCCTGTGAACCCTAGAGAGCATGACCCTGCTCACAGGATATTGGGTTCAGGCTTGTTCCTCTGGAACTGCGACACAATAAATTCCTGCTCTTTTATACCAGCCAGGTTGTATTTTGCCTCAGTGGCTCTAGTAAACAAATATAGTACTCAACCAAGAAAAATAAAATACATATTCACACACCGTCTTGATAAAGAGTGTTGTTTCAGGGCTGGAGAGATGGCTCAGAGGTTAAGAACACTGGTTGTTCTTGCAGAAGACCCGGGTTCGAATCCCAGCACCCACATGGCAACTAACAACTGTCCATAACTTCAGTTCCAAGGGATCCAATGGCCTCTTCTGTCCTCTGCGTGCATTGCACAACACGGGTGCACTTACCTACATGCAGGCAATACACTAATACACATAAAATTAAAATAATAAATAAAGTATTTTTAAAAAGAGTGTTGTTTCATCTTATACATGACAGTGCACTTAAAGGAAGCAGGAAGGACCAGTGGTGACCAGGAGGATAGAAAACAAACTTCAGTGAGACCCCCACCGGAATGAAACCCATCAAGACATAATGAATCAAAGACTAGTCATCATGGACTAGTTTAAGAAACACTGCAGTGGAAGAGCGAGTCAGACAAAAAGATATCCATGTTTTTACAATCCTATCTCCATGAACTTCAATACCAGGTTCAGCAGAATTTTATAAGCTGGTCAACAAGGTTCTTTGATGGAACTGTCCTCAGCTCCCATAGGCCTCCCTGCTTTACAGTCAGGTTCTGTTTCTTCTCTGAGTTTGTTCACTCTACTCCCACCACTCTGGACTCTTCTGCTTCTAGAACTTGCTATGTAGACTTGCTATGGACCTCATAGCATAACTTGCTGTTCTCTTTGCCTGGAACCCTCGGCTAGATATTCTATGTCTTCCTCATAACTTACAGGGCCATATGAAGCGCTCTGTTTTTCAGAGTTCTTCATAACTCTACATAAACTGATAATTCTCATCGCTCTGGTTTTCTGCTTTTTTATATTTACAGAATTTACCAGCACTTATGATTATATGTGAGCATGTGTTGTATTACACATTCCCTTTCCATTTGGTAGTCAGCATTTACAGTTTTAAATGTTATGAATTTATTTAAGAAGGAAGAAAAAAATGAAAATAGGAAATACTATTTAATGTTTTGTCTTTTTTGAACCCAAAGTAATACTTTTAAAGTAGTTATATAATTTAGCTCTTTAAAACCAAAACAGTTTAAACAAAACTCATATCATAAAGTGAAAATTAAATATAATAGAATTCTTTAGTGGGATCCTGAATTGAAGTTTTGAAGTTCTACATGAAAAGAAAAATGAAAAAAAATTCAAATTACATGAACAGATTTACCAACTCTAATGAATTAATTCACTGGTTTCTATTAGGACACTAACTGGTAACTGTATAAAGAAAAATATTCATGTATTTTAAAACAATAAAATAATTGTTATTAATATAATTTAACATATATTCATATCCTCATTCCTCTAAATTTGCACATATATAATTTTAATAAATTGTTTTTAAAGTTATTATTTATTTTTATATGTATGAGCATTTTGCCTGTAAATAAATAAGTGAACTCATGTCATGCCTGAAGAGGCCAGAATAGGACATCTGATCTCCCGGAACTGGAGGTAAGCATGGTTGTTAGCCACCATTTGGTTGCTGTGAACTGAACCCAGATCCTCTGCAAGAGCAGCCAGTGCTCTTAACTGCTGAGCCGTCTCTCCAGCCCTTAATAATTTTTTTTTTTTTTTGGTCTTTTTGAGACAGCGTCTCCCTATAGCCTCAGCTACCCTGGAACTCACTATGTAGAACAGGCTAGCCTCGAACTCACAGAATTCTTTAATGGGATCCTAAATTGAAAAGATCTGCCTGTCTCTGCCTCCCAGTGCTGGGATTAAAGGCCAGCACCAAGAAAACTATCCATACTATTTATCTAATATCATTAAACTGCTGCAGTGTTACTAGTAGTTATGCTAACATATCATTTACTATATATGACTGTAACACAAAAAATACAAAAAGCAATACTTTTTTACTTAAAGCACTAGTGTTATGTGGTAATTTGTACTGATAGAGCAATTGAGAAATCATCTTTGATCTTGCTACCATCTTAAAACTGAAGGTCTGGTTCTAAAAATAGCATAGAGTGTTCTTCAAAAAATCTGAACACTTAGAAAACAACTAAGGTAAGAACTAATCCTGTGTCAAAAAGAAGACCATGGCCACCTGCCTACCCACATAGCACCTCTCCTCCCCGCCCTCCTAACTGGACCAAAGTTCCCTTCATAAGAGAAGCTTTCCCTCTGGCATGATGTTTCAGGTTTCCCAAATATACCTGTATCTGCTGTTGAGCTGATTTCTGACCTCTGATCCGTATGTTTTCCTTTTATCCTCTAACACTTAGTTGCTGAAACACAAACCCAGAACAGGTGCTGAGAAGGAAGACTCTTGCAAGTCAAGAAGCAATGCACAGTCATGACTCCTCCTGGGCTAAGCCCTGGATCCTAGAGTGTCCCTGAATTCTACCCTGTCCCTAAATCTCTTTTTGTATCACTTTCTCCCAACTCTTTCTTCCCTTTTCCCTTCTCTTTCCTTCCCTCCCTCTACTCTGATCTATAGATTGTATGAGGCCAGTTGGCCCACTTGTGGGGACTGCAGGATCCCAGCCAGGGCAAGTCTCTGGTGGATGGCCTCAAATTACCTGTTGGGCTTAGCTGATCCCCTGTGGTCTCTAGATATCTGCCAGATCTTTCTCTTCCCCCAACACTGTCTCTCTTTTCTCTCTTCTCCCTTCTCTCTCTCTCTCTCTCTCTCTCTCTCTCTCTCTCTCTCTGCAGAATAGAGTCCATTGGCTCCTTCCAGGTGAACATTCAACACTGGACTATCTTCAGACTTGTGAGGTGGTGTCATCCATCTCCTCTGAGTTTCCCAGGATCCACCACCCCAGACCCCTCAGACCTGCTGAAGGGGACTGGCGACAGAAGGTATCTTAGGGATGCAATGGTTCTATCTCCAGGGATGGATCTCAGGTCTCTGTTAAATGCCTGGTGCTCTGTCAGACACCCTGACTTCTACTCACCTAGCACAGGTTATAAAAATTCTAAGACTTTACCTGCCTCCTCTCTGGGTTGATTATTGACAAATCTTACAGCCATGGATTTAAAAGGTGATCTTAAGCACAACTCCTCATTTTTCTCTGTAACATGGTTTAGTCCCAATATAAAGTAGACATGGATTGGGAAGAAAATGAAATAATTTACAAATTCTTTGAGACACAGTTTTATAAACAGGAAAGGCTGGGAAGTTCTATGTCCAAGGCTTCATCTTTCTTCAGTCTCACCTCTCCCTTCCCAAATATTTTTTCTAGGCCAGTGATATCCTCATTCTCCCCATCCTGGTCAACCAACCTGGCCTCACATATTTACAGAAAACTGATTCTTCCTCTTCCAGCATCCATCAAATGCCAATAGATCCTCAGTTAAGGCTGAGACTTCTTGCCCACTTCTAACCATGCTGAGCCCTTGTCTGGCTTGGGTTTGCTTAGATGTTTTTTTATGCATGCTATCATAAATGCTGTGGGTTCATATGGGCAACTTTACTGTGGTGTCCAAATAACAATTTCCTTGTATTTCCCTATCTATCACCTTTGGCTCTGTCCACCCTCCTCTTCTGCAATGGTCCAAGATCCCTTGGAGGAGAGAGTATGATATAGGTGTCCTACTTAGGGCTGAGCACTTGGAAGTCTCTTATTCTCTGCACATTGATCAGTTGTGAGTCTCTGTGTTAATGACCATTTGCTACAAGAAGAACCTTCCCTTGTGAAGACTGAGAGATGCACCAATCTATGAATATAACAATAAGCCATTATGAGTCACTTTAATATTATGTCTATGCAGCAGAATGGTAGTAGTAGGTCATCCCCTACAGCCTGTGACCTGTCTAGCCACAGATTATTGGTCCTGAGAACAATGTCAGGTATGGGCTCTGTCTTGTGAAGGAGGCTTTAAATCCAATCAGAAGTTGGTTGATTACTCATATAATATGTCGTCAGTGGGTACATCTTACTAGGCCAGTCGTTATTGTAGTTGGCAGGGTTCATAGCTAGACAAGGTTGATGATTATTTTCTCTTCAGTAGCATGCATAGCACCTCCAAGTGCTATGAAAGCTAGTCAGTAGAGATGAAAATTTGAGGTCAGCACAAGTTTGATTTCTCCTTCTTCATTTTATGATTCAAACATCACATGTAATATCTTCAGCAATATGGTTTACTGTCAAGTTTGGGCAGGTAACTAAGAGCAATGCCAGCATTCTTTGAGGGTCTTTGGGATCCTCCTGATGAACAACTCTGAAGGAGTGAATCCATCCCTGGCATTTGGTTTTTATTTACTAGCCTGTGGTATCTGGTAGGGCCACTGAACCCCTGTTATAGTGTTACTACTTTTAAGCTCTTTTATATTACATGTGTATGTATTTTTAAAAAATAATTTATTGAGAATTTCATATATGCATATGAGGTATTTTGATCAAATCCATGTCCACTCCCTCCCCTCCAGCTCCTCCCATATCTCCCCATCACTTTTTTCTGATAACTTCATGTACTCGTTCTTCTCTTTTTAAAATGGGGCTTTTTGTTACTCTAACATTCCCCTCCTCTGAGGAGATAACCCTAAAATATTTTAAGGATTAGATAAGAGCTCCCAAATACTTTTGGCATTTTTGGTCTTTGGAAGGGAGTATGTTGCAAGAGGACATTTTTGACTTTTAGCCAAGAAACAGTCTACTTTTCTTTGGGGTCTTTTTACCCTAACTGCCTAGCCAATTCCTACCTCCTATTCTTATCACATGTGTACATATTTTTAAAAGCTTCTATGGTAGTAGATTTGCATATGATCTTTCAGAAGGCATTTAGTGTTTGTTATCCCTCTCTACTTCTCCTCTGCCTTGCCTTTCCATCCCCCACACCATTTACCCCTTCCTATTCCATCATGAGCCACCCACCATATCCCTTTATTAGTTTCCTGACTGCTAAGGATGTTTCCAACTGAAACACACCTATCTAAATATTAAAAGCTATCATGTCCCGGCCCGCAGGACTTTCAATGGGGTACCTGGAGTGAGGAGTGGGGATTGAATGGGGCAAGAGACACAGAGAATGGAGACAAGACAGTGCTCTGATCAAGTCTCATTTATTGAACGTCTGCACAAAGCTTTTATAGGGAAGCAGAGGGTGGAAGAAGCTGGGCGGGTAAGTTCCTGTTTACGGCACATTCCACAGCCAGACCATGAGGCAGGATGTTTTTACAGGATGCGGAAATTTACAAGGTTGAGGCAGAAAAACATGTTTTTCACAAAGTCATCCAGCTACTCTTAAAAGGAAGTCAGAGGCTGAAGCTGTAAACAGCTTTCTTTACAGATAATAGTTACTATTTCTGGGTAGGGGGCCTACGGCTCCCTACAGGTCCCCCTTTTTTATTATAAACAAGAGCATGGGGCCAAGGCTGAATGATCCCTTAGGGAACTGTGCCTGTCTTAGGTTGGAGAACTTTTATCTGATGCTCACCCGTCATGGGCTAGGGCAGCTGCATCAGCTGCCTGCCTGTCTTAGGTTGCTTATCAGTAAAAGTCTCTCTTACCCATCTTTGGCTGACTGGTTCAGCTTTCAAGGGGACGACTGGTCATGTTGTCATAAGACCTGGCAGGCTCAAAGGGGTCGTCTCGATCCTCGAGCTCCAGCCTGTGATAATGTACTTGAATAGGCTTAGCTGCTAGATCATTAATCTGACTTTTAATGAAGGTTGTGATCCTTTTGAAGGCCCAGGGGCTGAAGGATATTACATCCAGGATGGCTAGGAGGGGCCCCAATATGGTGGGCAAGAGGGTTGAAACCCAAGGTGATGTGGAAAACCGATTTTTATACCAACTATCCTGTTGATCCCTTTCTCTTTTGCACTGCTCCAGCCCCTCCCTCAAGATCTTTATGCTATCTTTTACAGTTCCAGTCTTATCTAGATGAAAACAGGATTCCTCTTTAAGAGCCGCACAAAGTCCCCCCTGCAAGCAAACAAAAGGACCCTAAGGGGACAGTGTACAGCACGGAAGGGCATTACATAAATGATTAGAACAATGGTGCACAAAGCATGTGAAACAATTAATGAATCATGGGGAGAATCACAGCATCACAGGCAAAGTCGAGAGAGGAGAACGGTGGGTGCCAGGTGGTGGAAACAGTCCATAGGAAACACGAACAGAGTCCAAAAACGCAGTCCAAAAAAATTGGGAACACAGGATGCGATGATGGATGGTGTAGTGATGACACAGGTGGCATAGAGTCTGGAGATGTTGCAAAGCAGATGAGGCGTTTAGGTACCCAACAAGCATTGTCAGCATTTTGAGGAAAAAACAAACGTGCCCTCTCCTCCAAATGAGGATAAGTGAGGATGTCACAATTTATCAGCTGTAGAGTGACCTAAAGGTGAAAACAAAGATGGCAAGAGGGAACACATGGTAAAATGGACAGTTAGTTTGGTAGCGGTGAGTGCCTTGACCCTGTGGGGTAAAAGAGGTACATATGTACCAAGCAGGTGTCCAAGGTAACATACAAGAAACAAAATGACGAGCGGGAGGACACACACCTTAGTTTTAGAACATTTAAGAGTAACACAAACATGGGTTGTCTAAAACACATCCATGGAACAATAAGGTGACAACAGGTAACCATGGAGACATAAACATACCATTTAAAGTGAGACAAACAAGGCAAAAATAATTTATAACTGATATCAGTAACCTAATTTTGTAAGTTTTGTAGTGTGTTAATGTTTTATTTTTGACATATATTGTAAACTCATGGAACCTGGAAAAGAGCAAAACAGAGTTGTAGCTCCTGTCACGAACTACCTGCTGCTCTAAGACTCATCACAAGCGGCTCCTGCCACAAGCCACCAGTTTAGAGTACTCCTCACAAGCTACTTCTGCCACAAAGCACTGTTATATCGGGAAAGACCACAGAAAGACAAGTTTTAAAACTGCCATTTTTTACACATTATCCACACAGAGCCATGCCAGGCTCAGACTGAGAGAAATTTGTTAAATGGTACCATCAAACCGAATTGAAACAAAACATGTTGGGAATGAGACCCAACAGCAGATCTGCAAAAGGCACAGTGTCAACATTGTGTGGGCGTGCCTGATTTACATCCAAAGCATAACTGTGGATAGCCCTGGTCAGCATCCTGAGCAGCTCTCCAACTGTTTTTCTGACTAATTACAGTACACGTGTTTTTACAGGTTTATCATATGATCAATTTAGATTAGGTCCCCTTGTCAGGAACCCAAGGTGGAAGCCTTTTTAACCAAAGAAAATCTTGCATGCCAAGGCACTAAAACATGCAAGCTGCTCTCAGTTCCTCTCACAGAGTCAGAGGGTCAGTCTGAACGTGGAGAATTCTTGAAAACAGAAGTTTGTGAGAACTAGCATGAGTCTGAACAGAAAGGACCAGTTTCTGCCCTGAGTCAGCTTCTCACATTTTTAGCCTATACTACATTAGTTTGAAACAGCAAGTAAGAGACATTAGGCAGAAAACATCTTTTAGATCTAAAGAACAGGCTTAAGTCTGAAGTGAAAGGGGCACAATTTCCCTCCAGAGTTAGCTGTTACCATATTCAAGCAGCCTAGGTTTTCAGAAATCATAGTATACATCATACAAACACTTACAATATTTACACGAAAATCTGCCATACTCTTTTCTTCAGGAGGCAGAGGACCAAGAAACCTTGCTGCCTGAATTTGAGCGAACAAACCAGGCTCATAATGCATCTGTGTGTCATTTGTATCAAATTCCCCTTGTCCTGTCAGCATGTCAAAGTCCCAACCATTTCCAGCCTTTTGATTTCTTTTGGCTGTTTTTTTTTTTTTTTACAATTTTCATGAAATTCTGACTTCCACAAAAGAAAATCCCCTCCACTGAGGAGTGCTCTAACAAGGGTGTACCAATCTCCTGGAGTCAGCCATTGCTCAGCCAAACCCTCTTTGAGTGTTGTTGTATAAGGGGCTGTGGTGCCATGTTGTGACACCGCAGTCTTTAATTCTTTCATTACCTGAAAGCTGAATTGGGTATGTTGCCTTGAAGGCTCGTCATCATCATTATTTTCTTTTAGCTCGATGACTGGGAAAGCTTTAAAAGCTTTAAAAGCGGGAGGTGCGGTGGTGGATAAACCGCGTGAACGGCTGGCTATTGGGGTCTCAGTTTTGGTGGTTATGGGACCCGAGAAGGAATCTTGGACTGTCAGGCTCTGGAGTTCAGCAACCAGTGTGCGGCAATGGTGTTCTAATTTGACACATTGCTGTAAGTGGTCAATTTCTGCTTTTAAGTGCTCAATAGGAGGCAAAACTGGGAAAGCCTCAAGGGCTGGCAGAGTTGGTGGAATAGCATAAGGAGGGGGCAGGGAATGAGCCTCGGAGCGGGGCATAGCATGGGGTCGGGCTTAGGAGTGGGGTCTGAATTATCATGGGCAGGATCTGAAGTTTTGGAGTGGGTCTTGGGTTGTTTAGGCGAATCTTCCTCATCGCTATGGAGTGAAATAAGATCAGTCTCTCCCACAGAAGCCTCACTAGTTTTGGGGCAAGAGTTATTCTGCAAAAGATCCTCTGTCTGTTTTACAGCCACCTTGGTGGGTGCTTCCTTTTTGTCCATTAAATCTTTTATTAAATTCCAGTATAAGAAAGCTGTGACCGGGATCTTATCTGGGCCAAAGACCTTATAGTAATCCTCTAATGCACTTCCAACTCTCTTCCATCTTTTAATGTCTATCAAACCCTCCTGGGGAAACCAGGGGCAGGTCTCTTTAACAAAATAAAAAAAACAAAACAAATCTGTAGTTTTAACTTTTACTCCCCGTGTCTTTAAAGCCTCTTTTAACTGCTTTAACATAAAGCTCATGCTGGCTTAATTCTTGCCCCATGATTGGACGTTTTCACTTACTTTCGGTTTCAGCCAAGGCAGGTTCCCGTGGCGGCTCCGATGTGTCTCAAAATTTGTCGAACACGTTCCTTTTCATGTCGTCTCCCTCACTGCTGCCTCAGTTTCCAAGCCCCACATTGGGCGCCAGATGTCCCAGCCCACGGGACTTTCAATGGGGTACCTGGAGTGAGGAGTGGGGATTGAATGGGGCAAGAGACACAGAGAATGGAGACAAGACAGTGCTCTGATCAAGTCTCGTTTATTGAATGTCTGCACAAAGCTTTTATAGGGAAGCAGAGGGTGGAGAAAGCTGGGCGGGTAAGTTCCGTTGTTTATGGCACATTCCACAGCCAGATCACCAGGCAGGATGTTTTACAGGATGAGGAAATTTACAAGGTTGAGGCAGAAAAACATGTTTTTCACAAAGTCATCTGGCTACTCTTAAAAGGAAGTCAGAGGCTGAAGCTGTAAACAGCTTGCTTTACAGATAATAGTTACTATTTCTGGGTAGGGGGCCCACGGCTCCCTACACTATCATCCACTTATAAGAGCGAGTACATGATATTTGCCTTTCTAGGTCTGGGTTATGCTACTTAGTATGATGGTTTCTGGTTCCATATACTTATGAATGTAATAATTTCATTTTTCTTAATAGTTGAATAATATTCCATCATGTGAATGGATCATACTTTCATTATCTGTTCATCAGTTGATGGACATCCAAGTTGTTCCCATTTCTTGGGTATTGTGAATAGTGCAGCAATGAATATAGATGAACAGGTATCTCTGTAGTAAAATATAGAGTCCTTTGGATATATTTTCAAGAGTGGACTGACTGAATCATGTGGTGGATCTATTTTTAGTCTTCTGATGAACCTACACACTGGTTTCCATGGTGGGTGAACCGGCTTTCACTCCTATCAGTAGGTGAACAAGGTTTCCCCACATCCTCAATAGCATTTGTCATTTAGTTTTGTACCTTGGCCATTCTGACTTGGGTCAGAAATATGAAAATAGTTTTAATTTGCATTTTCCTGATGGCTAAACATTAAAATGTATTTCTCAGTCATTTATGTTTCATCATTTGAGAAGTCTTTGTTTAGTTCCTTGCCCCCATTTTAAATTGGGTTGCTTGTTTTCTTGATATTTAAATTTTGAGTTCTTTGTATATTCTAGATACTAACCCTCTGTCATATCCATATCTGGTACTATTTTCCCTATTCTGTAAGTTGCCTCCTCAGTGGAATCGTGGTCTTTGCTATACAGAAACCTTTTAGTTTCATGAAGTTCCATTTATCAATTGTTGGTCTTAGTGCCTGCACTATCTCCCTATCAGGGTCTTATTCAGAAAGTCCCTTCTTATTCTTATAAGTTCCAGTCTATTCCCTACTTTTTCACTCTTTCAGATTCAGGGTAACCAGTCTTATGTTAAGGTTCTTGATCCATTTGGAGTTGAGTTTGTGCATGGTGATATGGTCAACTAGATATTGACCTAGTTTTGTTGTTTTATGTGTAGCTATCCAGTTTGATCAGCACCATTGATCAAACATTGTTGAACATTCCATCACTTCACCACTATGTTTTTTGGTCTCTTTGTAAAAAATTAGATTTCTGTAAATTGTGGACTTAATTCTGGTGAGGGTCATCCTTTGATCTGGTGGATGGACCCCCTACCTTATGATGCCACCTAGGGTCTGTTCTCAGGTCCTTTTCTTTTCTGGGTAAAGAATGCAAAGATTAGAAGTTTGCAGTCTCAGCACACAGCCAAGGTTTATTGAAGCATATACATCACACAGCAAAGAGACAGGCTCCCCACAAATGGATGGGGGTCCAGAGCTGGAGGAATGTATACTGCCCCAGAGAGTCTGGGCTTCTATTCTATAGAGTAGGAGATGGGACAGGACTGGGCTCCCCTTTCCCCCTTTGGATTGGACAGGGCTGGATGCATGTTGTTGGTTGGTTTATTGATAACGAAAGCAGGAACATGATTAGGCAGAGCAGGGGCAGGGAATTTGACATTTCCACCAGAGGGAGCCCTCAGGCTGGAAACACAATCTTGCCAAATGGGTCAATTTTGGACAAGAACCTGGAAGCGGGCCATCTTGGATGAAAGTGAAAGTAACTGAAACACAACTGAATCTAGTTTGGGGTCTCCTTCCCTGTTGGGGGCCTCCTCCCCTGACAATCTGCCCAATTTTGAACTACCTCCTATTGTCCTTTATTTCCCCCTCTCAAATGTCTCCTCAACTGATGATGGGGTACATGGGCATAGGTCTTTCTGGCTGCTTCCTGCTTAGTGGGGTAGTAGATAGTGACAGCACTCAGTTTCCTTTGGAGAGGTCTACCTAGGAGGCTCTTGGCAGGAACTTTTTCATAGGCGGTTGCTGTTGTGTATGTTGAGTTGTTCAAGATAAAAACTTGCTCCTAGGTGTTCTGCTTTAGCATTAGAGAATTTGGAATCAGGAGGGATAAAAGCTGCAGTTTGGTGATGGCTACTGCATTCTTGGAAGCCTCAGTAAATGCAGGAGTTTATCCTTGACAAATGAAATGCAACACTCATTAGAAAGCAGTAAGGAGAATTTTACTTGTCTGGACCTGGCCAAAGTTAGAATTTTGGGTAAAGAGAAGGTATCAAAACCAGCCAAAAATTAATCTCAACAGTTTCATCATATTCCTTCATGCCTCTTGAAGCATTTCATCCTCCTTGATTTCTATTATCTCTAGTTGGTGAATTATTGTCTCTTAGTCTCCTATTAATTTAAGGAGCTCATCAGCTATAGTTTAAATTTAGAAGCAAGCTAAATTGTCTCAGAGATTCTGACCTCATGAGGAACTGAGAGGTTTAAGCTTACTGTGAGAGTTTCCTCTATATCCCAGTTAAGGTAGGATTGATTTAGGTTGGGAATTTCAGGGACAACGCACTCTAGTTTTTTTTTGTGACTTGAGTAAAGATTTCACAGTCAAAGTCAGCACCATCCTTTCATTTTTATTTCCTTCCCAGTAATAAAACCCTTGTACCATATACAATATATATTATGGTTAATGGGGGTGTGTTGGAAATCAAAGACCAAGTTTGGGTTACACTTGGATTACATTCTTGTTGATGGAACAATCAGACATCATGTTCTAGTCTGCAACTGGAATGAGAGACAAGGTCCCAATGGACCTGATCCTTTAGTATGGCCAACTGGTGACCTTAGAATACAATTCAGGTGCTATTGAGTATGGCCCCAAGTCCTGAAAGCTCTACTACATGGTGTTGGATTGCCTCATTGAGCCTTGGGACTCAGGTTGACATGCTGAAGATGGGTACAAGTGGCCTTAAAAATGTCCCAATCAAGAGGGATACTAAAGAGTTTAAATAGGTTTTTAAGTTTGGTTTCAGCATTTAAGGGAAGAGGACATTGGCACATAGCTAATTCATTTTCCATTTGGATCAGTGCATCTAAGGGAACAGGCTCATTCCTGAATAGTTGTGGTCCATCCCTGTAGGCCTTTATCCTGCTATGTTATGCACCTCCCATCCATTTCCCTAAATTTGGATGCTTAGGCCCATTTGATGGTCTATTTTTTAGATAAATCCCCTTTCTCTAGAATGTCTTTTTTCACTCTGGGCCGATTCTACCCATCCTGCAATCTCCAGTCCAGTTCCTATGCTTCCCAACTGACTACTTCAGAAGATTTTTCCATTTTGCATGGAAATGCCTCTATCCAACTAGTGAAGTTGTCCACTAGGACCAGAAAACCTTTAGAGTTGGGGCTTCCAGGCATGGGTAAAGTCTAGTTGCCAGTCCTAATCTGAATATGTTCCCTGCCTTTGGATTCCAGGCAACTCTGAGTGCCTAATAGAAAGGCTGTATGTTTTTACCTGCTTCCCATCCCTGCACTATCTGTTGGATTGTGTCTCTGAGGCCTTGTTCTTTGAATATCTTTTTGACTATTGTGTAAGTATTTTCTTGTCCTATGATATAATTCATGTAAAGTTTTAATTACATTCCATTGAACACTCAGGGAAAAAAATCTGACCTTCAGGGGTTAACCAACATCCCCGAGGATCTGATAATTTTCTGTCGATGTCAAAGATAATTATTCTGGGGAATCTTCAGTCTCTCAGGAGGTAGTAAGGGCTTCTCCCAGAGGATGTGCCACTCTATGTGTCCCAGTGCAGCATGTTTGGCCTCTGAATCTGCTGTCCTATTGTCTCTAGCTATTGGGTCCCTTCTGATGGCCAAGACAGTGAATTTCTGCTACTTGGGAGGGTAGTAAGACAACACACAGGAATTTGAGGATCTCCTGGGAGTGTTTTATGAGGCCTCTTGTGGTAGTCAAGAGACCTCATTCCCTCCAAATGGCAGCATGAACATGGAGGATGAAGGAGGCACATTAAGAATCTGTCTATTTATTTACCTTTATGCTTTTGATAATTCCATTGCTCTGGTAAGAGTTATTAGTTTTCTAATTGAGTGCTGGAATTCTTGGGAATTGTCCCTGAATCAAGTACTCCAGTGTCTGAGACCACAGCATATCTGTATGATGTATAGAATCACAATAAAATATTAAGTCTGAGTTCTCCAAAGGCTGGTCAGCTAGATCAGGATGGGCCACGTAGTTCTTTATGAGAACCTCTTTTCAAGAATGTGAGGGTCTCCTAACTCCTTTGAGGAGGTAAGGAGCTGGATTGATTCTGAAAGGTTTTAATCGTAGTCTCAGATCCTTTAAGTATAAGGACCTGATTTAAGCAATCAGCTGTCTAGTAGCTACAGGTTCCCTTTTGAATTAAGACTGCCCCCAATGCCATGTTGTGTGTAGTCTGTGAAGAGATGCCCTAGAGTAAATTTCTTTGCCTCTGGGCTCAGCGAAGGAGAAGATCCTATGAGCTGAGTAATCACTCCTAGGGCTGTGTCCTGATTTTTAGTTACATATAGTTGAAATCTCTGTTGAGTAGGCAGGCCTAATGCAAGAGCCCAGGTTAGGGCTCTTTGAGCTTTTGAAAAGTCCTTGTAATTCTGGGGTCCATTTAATTTGGTTAAGGCCTACTGTCTGAGCCTCCTTAAGGACCTGGTTAAGAAGTTTAGCAAGTTTTGCATACCCAGGGGTCCAGGTTCTAGAGTATCCAGTAACCCTCCCAAAAGCTCATAGTTGTTTGAGGATCTTGGGGAGAGGAAAAGCCAAGATTGACTGGATCCATTCAGGTACCAAAACCCTAATTCCTTTAAATAAGACCAGACCTAGTAAGAGATCTTAGTCTGACACAATTGTGTTTTCTCTCATGAAACTTTATAGCCTCTGTCATCCAGAAAATTGAGGAAGGATTCTGTCCCTTAGGAGATAAATTTCTTCAGTTGGAGCACATAAGAGGAGATCATCTACATACTGGGTTAGAGTGGTTCCTGGGTACCACTCTGCTAGATCTATTAGATCTTGGGCTAGGTCCAGATCAAATAAATGGGAACTGTCTCAGAAACCCTGGGGGAGGACTGTCCGTGTGACTTGGCTTGCTTTTCAAGTAGAGTTCTCAAATGAAAATAAAAGTTGGTTAGCTGGGTGAAGTAGAATGCCAAAAAAGGCATCTTGAGATCAAGCACTGAGCAGTAGGTGGCATCAGAAAGAATCTGAGTCATAGGTGTGTAAGGGTTAAGGAACACTGGGTGGAGAAGGAACATTGCTTCACTGGTCAATTAGAGGTCCTGTGTTAATCTTCCTTGTTGCCACCCTTTTTGAGTCCTAAGAAGAGGGATATTATGGATGCTAGAACATTCAATTAATAGCTATGGTTTCGGTTAGTGGTGGGGATTAATCCTTCCCTAGTTTCAGGTTTAAGGAGATACTGCTTTTGATGACAGAAGTAGGTGTTCTTTAAGATGGATAACCATGAGGATGACTTTTCTAGCTCTCCCAATGATGGTCCCATCAGTTACACTGATGAGGAGATACTGCCTTCTATTAAAGGCAAGCAGTACTTTTGTCCCAGGGGGAACAATAGTTGTATTTCAAGTTGGGAAGTCAAAACCTTCTACAACAAAGGAACAGGAGAGGCAGGCAATATCAGAAGAGAGTAACAGAAATGGAGACCTCTCCAGGAACAAGCAATCAGTCAGGTAAAATAATATTCCATGGGCTTGCCCAATATGCACAGAACAGCAGTGAAGTTTGAGAATCAGGGACAGAGGAGAAGCACAGGGCTGAGAATCGAGCTTTCACATCAATGAGGAAGTTGAATTGTTGATTCCCTATAGTCAGAATTTCCTAGGGCTCCTCTATGTAGATAGGGATGATAGAAACCAATATGGGTAGCCCAGGAACCCAACATGAGGTCTGGAAGAATGACCTGGGCCTTTATCTGTCCCCAGGTCATTTATTCCTCCAATCATTCCCCTTACAGTTGGGGTAGGGTCTGGGAGGGGGCTTATGTCTCTGTGGGCATTTCCCTTGGAAGAGGCCTTCAGAGCCACAGAGGAAGCGTTCTTTTGTGCCTGACTGATTTCCCTGAGGGAGGGCTGTCATCATGTTGGCCCTCAGGGCAGCTATCAATTCCTCAAGGTGTTTATCCTTTTCCTTTTCTTCCTTTGCTCCTGATTTTAATAGACTGAATTAGTAGCTTGGACTAAAACATGTAAGGGCTTGCTTGTTTCAACCAACAGCCTTTGAAGTTTCTGGGGCTGACTGAGTGAGAAAGTTGTCCCTCAGGAGGATCTGCTCTTCCCAGGACCATGTTCTACATTGGTGAACTTTCTCATAGCCTCTTAGAGTCTACTCAAGAAAGCTATGGGGACTCTGTCTTCTTGATAAATGTGGGAGAATGGAGAGTACTTTAAGCATTTGTTTTTAACTTTTTTGGAAGCCCGTATAGCATAGAACAAGGAATGACTCCTGAGTCATTCATTCCACTCATTCTAGGGTTCCATTCTGGATTTGGAGAGGGAACTGCCTCATGTCCAGTGGGTATTCTATCCCTCATGTCTTTCTAATTGAGTTCATATCATTGATTTAACTGATGGAAGCACTGTATATATTGGTCCGTAGTTTCAGTACAATTTTCCAGGCCCTTTTTAATCTTTTTAAGTTCAGCCAAAGAAAAGGAAACATGAATGGGTTCCTGCTCTTCCCTAGTAACTTGGAGGGGGATCATCAGGGTATTTAGCAGACTGTTTGAGGGAGACTCCAAAGGGACCTGAGGTACTTTTTTATTCTGTCCAGGGTAACTTTCCCTGGATTAGAACACACTACTGCCAGAATCTGAGAGTCTGGTCTATGTACTTTTGCTAATTTGGGTGATCCCAGAGATAAAAGATGAGTTGAACATGGAGTATCTCAGTCCATTTTCCTTCTCTCTTGCAAAACAGATCTAGTTGGACTACAGTGTTATAATTTAAGGTTCCCTCTGGTAGCTATTTTTCTTCATCCCCAAAAGGGTTAGTCATGGCAGATATGAGTGGAAAAGAAAGCAACCCCTGAATTATTGAGGGTTTGAGGATCTAGAGTTTTCCAGTTAGGTCAGGAGGCAGGAGAGTGGAGAACAAAGAGGTGCATTTGAAACTGTGTTTCCCATCTGTAAAGTAAAAAGAAAATCAGAGAGGCTGATGGAGGGTTACCCAGTCCTCACCAGCTCTCTTCAGCCTTATTCTGGAGGAAAACTCCAGGTCTGAGGGAGGGCTATTGATACAATCTGACTGTATTCTCCCCAAATCCCATTTCCCAAGTGAGACTGACTCATGCTTACCCCTGAGCCCAGTCTGGACCCTGATAATTTTGCCTATATCTTAATCACCTCTGATGCCTCTTGGAAGAATAATAGTTCCCATCTTACCTTTTTTAGGAAGGGATGGATGAGGGCCAGAATTGTTAAAAGCTCTAAAGAGAGAACCCTGCCATTTGTGATTTAAATATCTCTAAGGGGTTTGATTATGGGGTTTGATAAAGACTAAACTAACATGTACATTGAGGCAGTAAGGAACATGTTCCCAGTTTATCTAATAAGTCTGAAAAGGTGGTAGGTAGCTGGGCCAATATCTTCACAAATGTTTGCAGTTCTTGGAGGCTTGAGGGTGATTAGGGGATGTTCTGGTTTACCTTCAATGGCTGTGACAAAACACTGACCAGTACCAACTTGGGGAGGAAAAGGTTTATTTGGCTTACATTTCCTAGGTCACAGTTCATCACTGAGGGAGCCCAAGTTAGGAATTCAGGGCAGGGACCTGATGCAAGGGCTAAAGCATAGATCATGGAGGTATGCTGCTTACTGGCTTGCTCTCCTGGCCCCTGCTTTCTTATATAGTACAGGACTACCTGCTCTGGGGCAGTACCACTGACAGTGGGCTGGGCCCTCCCACATCACTCAGTAATCAAGAAAATACCCTACAGACATGGCCACAGGCCAGTCCAATGGAGACAATTCCCCAATTGAGGCTCCCTCAACCCAAGTGTGTCAAGTTGACAACTAAAGCTATCCAGCACAGAGGGAGTATGGTGACCCAGATGAAGGATAAAGGGAAAAGTCCCCAGGTGCTCTGTGTGTGTGTGTGTGTGTGTGTGTGTGTGTATGTGTGTGTATGTGTGTGTGTATATTTGTGTGTATGTGTGTGTGTATATTTGTGTGTATGTGTGTGTGTGTATGTGTGTGTACGTGTGTGCGTATGTCTGTGTGTATGTGTGTGCGTATGTGTGTGTATGTGTGTGTGTATGGTGTGTGTGTATGTGTGTGTGTGTGTATATATGTGTGTGTATGTGTGTGCGTATGTGTGTGTATGTGTGTGTGTATGGTGTGTATGTGTTTGTGTGTATGTGTGTGTGTATGTGTGTGTATATGTGTGTGTATGTGTGTGCATATGTGTGTGTATGTGTGTGTGTATGGTGTGTATGTGTTTGTGTGTATGTGTGTGTGTATGTGTGTGTATATGTGTGTGTATGTGTGTGCATATGTGTGTGTATGTGTGTGTGTATGGTGTGTATGTGTGTATGTATGTGTGTGTGTGTGTGTGTGTGTGTTGGGGAGTAGACTGTGAGAAAAAATATCTTCCATTTGGGAATTTGTTGAGAGCTTGTCCATCTTTCCTTACCTGGGTCACAGCAGGGCAGGGGGAGGGTGGATGTAGAGGTGCCTCCAGAGATATTCAAAGTCTGAGCTAGTAAGGATGCTCCAGATTTTGCTAAGAAAAGGAGGTCCTCTTCTGGTCAGGGCCAATATTCTGCTCATTCCTGATCCTAATTCCACCATTTCAATTGAGAAGAAATAGAAACGATAGAGAGATAGCTAGGAAGAGAGAGGAAGAGAACAGAGAGGGAGAGAGAGGGGGAAGTTTTCTAATGGACGTTTTACTGTTTCAGTTCCCATCCACAGGCTGTAGTGCCTTCTAGAGTCCCTGGGGGCAATTCAAACCTTTGACTAAGCACTTCCAGCCTAGATTGTGCAGAACACCATCAGGCCCTATGAAGGCTGCCCTTAGATACTCCTGACTCTATGGGGAAAAGCCTCCTTACTGGGGGAAAGATCCCTGGCTCAGAATTCAGCTGTGCTAGTCACAGCTGGGCGTTTCGCTGCTTTTAGGATTCTTCAGTGATGCTAGGAAAACAAAACAAAACAAAACAAAACCCCCAGAATTCCGTTCTCTGATCCCCTGGCAGTTAGGCCTGGTTGTACTGACCTTTAAATGAGTCAGTGGGCTTTAGGAAATTTCCTGCATAGGACTGATGCCACCTAGGATTTGTGTTTGGGTCCTTTTCTTAGCCAGGTAAAGAATTATAAGCTGGGAAATTTGCAGTCACATCATGCAGCCAAGGCTTATGGAAGCTTAAGCAACACTCCACACAGCAGACAGACTCCTAGCAAGGGAAGGGAGTTCACTGTCTACACCCTTCCCCCAAAGTCTGGGATTTTAAATTCTATAGGGTAGGAGGTGAGGCAGAGCTGGGCTCCCCTTTCCCTCTTTGGGTTGTAGGGCAGGACGCATGTTGTTGATTGGTTCACTCATACGAAAGCAGGAACCTGATTGGGTTGAGCAAGAGCAGGGAATTTGACGTTCCTGCCGGAGGGAACCCTGCACACAGAAATAAAGACCACCAAAATGCAAACTTTGGACAAGAACCAGGAAGTAGACCATCTTGGATAAAAGTGAAAGTAATTGGAACACAGCTGGGCCTCATTCCTTGTCTGGGATTTCCTTCTACGACTGTCTGCCCACTTTAGACTAGCTATCTTCTAGTGTCCTTCACTTACATCAACCTTTTTTGGAGAGACCTATACTTAAATTTTTCTAGTCTAAATTGAAGTACCTGTCTCCTCCCCCTACTTAATATCTTTGCTTCTTTAAACATGCTATAGTTTTACTATTTTAATATGAAATATAATACTTTTATGCTGCACCTATGTTAACATGTTATGGAACTAAACCTGTGTTCTTAAAACTTCAACCATAAGTGTAAAGAATTAATCATGTTACTGATATAAATAAAGCCCAAATTAATCTTCGCCTTGTTAGTAGTTCATTGATTACTTTCTGTGTGTATTATAACATTTTGGTGATCTTCTTATTTAAGAGGATTAAGTTTAAAGTGATCTATAGCAATTTTATTAAAACCGGTCTTTATTCTCAGATGATTTTTCTACAATCTCCTCTAAAGTAAAATACTCAGATCTTATTGAAACTCCCTCCTGTGGTGGCTGTTCTGTCATTAACTCTGTTTACGCTCTACCCCTCAGAGCTGCTCAGGTCATCCCACCTACCTCTGTCTTTCTCCCACCTACCCCTGTCTTTCCCCCTACCGTCGTGCTCCCTTTTCTCTCACCAACCTTACATTTGATTTGGGTTCTAGTGTCCCCCCTGGAATTTTTCCACACTTTCATTGTTCTGATGGCCTCTCTGAGCTTTTACCCTACTGCCAAGGTTCTGAGGGCCTCTTCTCCATACTTTGCTCTTACTCCCAGTGTTCTGGCCTCATCCTTTCAGGGTTCCTGCCCTCACTAGAATTTTTGGTCTTCCTTGCCTTCAACCTGAGACTCTGCTGGCTTCTCCTGAACTCCTATTCACCGTCTACTGTGCTCATACCCACATCCAAAAGGTAAACTGTGGCTCTCAAAAATATCTGTTCTCTCTCTCTCTCTTTCTTTCTTTTTTGAGCATTGATTACTGAACATATATCTCTTCCCCAAGGGACATCAATCAATCTTGTTCATCCCAGGATTCCTTCCATGGCTGTCTTGTTCTATCTATATTTATGTAATATTTTCTGGGTGTCTCTACCAGCTCAATACTTTTCCTATTTCAGACTAAAGAGGTAATACTAGACCTCCGTGTTAGATTCCTTTGGTTTTGAAGCAGTTATTTTACATATTATATCTGCTAGATTCTAAAAGAATCTCAAGGGTTTTCCCAATTATGTGCTGCTTACTCAGATGGCAGATGTGGACATGGGTTCTGCTGACTCTTGAGGTCTGCCGTCTATGTCCAGCATTTCCAGGCTTGCTCCTTCTTTGCCTAGAATAGAATACTTTCCTCCCTCCCCCTGCTTCCGTATTCCTTTGCTCCATACTTTTTGTCTACTTCTGCTAAATGTCATAGGCCCATCATTGCATTCAACATGGAGTCTCCCGTCTACCTGCACCACTGGATTCCATGTCTGTTTTCTCTGATCCTTTAGAAAAAGCAACCATCTGTTACCTTCAGTTATGCGGAAACAAAGGTCTTTTGTGTACACATTATATTGGTAAACTGTCACATGCTGTTTAAGTTGACTCAGGAGGGAGGATTTGACCCTCCCACTTCATGGAAATGATTATCTGCCTAAAAATCCTCGATCAATAACTCCAACATCACAGTGTAAGCAGAACTTCCATACTTTATTTCTAGTGGATGTTGTGGATACTGGTTTGACAATGCTTTGCTATTTATCTGCTACTTCTCTCTATTTGTTACTTGCACTCATTCCAAACCAAAAGCATGGCTATAGTAGATCATTCTTTGGACTGTACAAAACACCAAAGATATTTTACTGTCTTGCACTTTCCTACAGGGTTTGCCTAGAACTCTCAAAGCAGCCCCCAGTGATGTGTTTCCTCTAGCACGGCCACACCTCCTAAAACCTTCCAAGACAGCACCACCAACTGGGGACAAAATGCCCACATACTTGGAGCCTACAGGGGACATTCTCATTCAAACCACCACACATACCTTGGTCCTCTTTCTGCTGCTGCTCCTACAGCTCATTCATTTCACTGGTATCATCCCAATCCTTACCTTCCTTAACAGCCATTAAACACTAGGAACTTCTGAACAGCTGGCTGGAATCAGCTCTGAATTCAGTTTGAGGATCCCTCTCTAGCCTCTCTTCTCAAGTACCACTCGGTGTCTCCTGCTCATTCCAGAATCCAGCCTATGCTATTTAAGTGGGATGTCTGTCCTCTACCTAGTATAACTTTATGTCTCCATTCATGTGAAAACATTGAAACATAGATTTCATTATTTCTCCCATTTTTCTAATATCTTATGGAGACCGGACAGAAAATGAAAAAGCCCTCTCTGCTTTTCAGTGCTCCCCTCCCATTCTCCTTATAACTCACCTCTCTGGCCACTGCTAATTTCTGCTGCTCAGAACCACCATCTTCTGTCTCAGAATGTTGCTACCACCTCAGTTTTGATAACACTCTCATTAGATGCTAAATATTTTAACACCTAGCTCTCCAGAGCATAACAACCCCCCATTTTTTCCACTACCAGCCTTGACAGTAATGGCCCTCTTGGATGACTACTCAGTCTGGGAAAACGAAGATGCTGTCTGATACGATTGGACATCTAGTTCTGAGATCTTTTCCCACTTATTCATACTGACTAATTCACATTGCACTAACTCCTCAGGTATCTTCTTTCTCTGTGGAACCTAAATCTATATGTACCTTCTGGCCACATGGTCTAATACCTTCATCTCTGTCTTTTAGTACCACAACATTGCCTTCCTTTGTACCGATCAGACCATCTCCATATCACTCCTCACTTTCATCTCCGTTTCTGCTGCTAACCCTTGCTCATGAAGACTCTCAGTTCTTCCCCTCCTGGAAGGACTGGGGATGTCTCTGCTATGGGCACAGGGACCTTGGCTACCATTTAATTCCAACAGCTCTCAAATGCCATTTCAGAAACCTTAGATGAGATAGGGTTGTTTTTCTTTTTTTTTTAAAAAAACTCCATATTGTTTACTCTCACTGCTGGAGAATTTTACCTTACTAACTTACCCTAGTCAACAATCATACTATTTATTTATGTTTTGATCTACCGTATCCCCAGTATCTATTATAGTACCCAGTCAAAAGAAATGCTCAATAAGTATTTCTATATGATTTATAAGGAAACCAAATAATAAAATCCCTTGCTTATAATTCACATCAGGGTCTCCTCAGAAATTTAGAACTTGCTTATTTTAATTTGAACTATGACACAAGGGACTTAGAGCCATTCATTAAACACTCAGGTAGGCAATAGGGCAGGGTATCTGTGAACTGACACAGGAACAGCTCTGTGACATTGCCCAACATTTTTTAGGGGCATATACTGTGCAGCATAGAGGCACTCGTCACTTGCCCAGACCCAGTGATTAAAAAAAAAAACCAGTTAAAGGGCTATATTTGAAGTAGATATGTAAATAACCAGAAAAAACTTTGTGTTGTACGTACTCTGAATTGCTACACAGGTCTAAGGCATCTAATTAACATTTTTCATCATATTCTCTACTATTGGTTTGGACGTTGTACCTTCAAACAGTAAATGTGGGAAGTAGAATGTACCAATCTTTAGGGCTCGATTTGAAATATGCTATTTTTTTCTTTGTTTATAACTTTTAATTTCTTATGCTTTGCTGGCTAAGAGAACACTTTTATTTATTCAATATAAAATGTCCTCACGGAGCTATTGTCAATAATTTAAGCTGCATTCTATAAAATCTGTGATGCCATAAAATTCTTTGGACTGACATTTTACAAAATAATTTAACAACATTGTGTTTTTATTCATAATTGCTATGCACCATTGAGGATACTTTAAAATGATTATATTTATATATGGCATCTATATTGTGTTTGTTCTGCATTTTTCTTTCCAGAAATGGTTACATTAGTTTAATATTTGTTTTATGTAAAATAAGTTGAATGTGAAAAATATTTCAATTCTTTAGTACAGAAATGTTTATCCTTTACAGTAGGTTTTCTCCCATTGACAAGTGATAAATTTCTCAAAGAAATCATTGCCTGAGATTATTACTTTCTTAAAACAAAGTTCTTTTGAATTTTGACTCAGGTATTTTGTGTGTGTTGCTAGATATCAGACCCAGGGACTCAGACTGAATGCATGCTGTATGAGTAAACTTCCCACCAACCTTTGAACAGTTTAGCTGAAAAGAAAGTCTATCCCATTAGTCTATAAATTAGCTGTTCTGGCTTTTGATCTGTATATAGTTAACGTGTTTGTCAGTGTTTTCAACAAAAAATTAAAGAGTTTTATACATCTAAATTTCAGGTATAAATTCCCAAATCATCCTTGTTACCAAAGATAAACACAGATTAAGAAATAGCAAAATGCTTTATAGAGTAAACTGAGGTAACCTAAGTCTGTTCCAGAAGCAAGAACTTATGGAAAAGAGGATACCAGGGCAGGTGCAGCCACACCCACTTTTTATACTGACTGGAGGGTAATAAACTTGCTGCCAATACTATTTTCAAATGTTAATGTATTAGTTTTCCTAAGAATTTATGAAATTTGAAATTAGCCATTGTCAGATAATTAGACAGAATTAAAGTCCCATTAGCTTAAGTCATTGTGTAATAAAATAGGCATTTTAAGTGATTAGTCTAAATATCAAAAGCTTGAAATAAATTTTGTAAATGGTGATACCAATAAGCTCAATGACTAGATAAAATAATATTTTAGGGAATGCTGAATTCAATAGGACAAGTATTTAGACATTCATTCTTTCAGTAGTTATTTAAAGTTGAATACTCCTACTTTTCAATTCCTGTGTAAGAAATTAAAATTTAGCACTACTGAACAAAAAATTCAAACTGTCATTCCGAGACTGACAATAAACACATGTACAAGCTAACATATGTGTTTGTAAATTGTATGTTTATTGTAATCCAGAAATTCACATCCCATTAATGATACAACCAAACATAGCAGTTGTTTTCTCTGAGGTGATATAGCGACTATATCTAGAGTATGCAGGGAACAGGCAGAGAAATCAATACAAGTTTTTAAATGAAAAAATAATGAACTTCAAGTTGGAATTCTAGCCAGGTGTGGTGGCTCATGCCTTTGATCCCAGAACTTGGGAGGCAAAGGCAGGTGAATCTCTATGAGTTCAAGGCTAGCCTAGTTTACAAAGTGAGTTCCTGACCAGCTGCAGCTACAGGAAGATCCTGAGATCCTTTCTCAAAAATACCAAAAAAATAAAAATAGAAATAAATCCTAAAGTGACTTATAGAAAGTCACAATCAGGGGGCTGGATAGATGGCTCAGCAGTTAAGAACACTGACTCTTGTTGCAGAAGATCCGGGTTTGAATCCCAGCACCCACATGGCAGTTAACTCCAGTTCTAGGGGATCCGACAGCCTCTTCTGTCCTCCGCGGGCATTGCACGACACAGGTGCATTTACCTACATGTAGGCATAAGAGTCATACACATAAAGTATAAATAATGAATAAAATATTTTAAAAAGAAAGTCACAATCAGTGTGCAAATTGCACTAAATTTCATAAAGAAATATCATTGGATGTGGTCTGAGAATGATTATAATGTGAAGAGGCTAAAATGGTTAATCAATAAATATATTGCCAAGTACATTTTCAAATTCACTCAGTAAATATAAAACAAACACTTTGTAGGGAATCCTCTAAGGACCCACAGTACAGGTGTGAATATATTGGCATTACCCTCAGTGAACTCACATTTGAGCAGGAGAAGACATAATGTGATGGGTGAATGAATAAACACTTTCAGATATTTATGTAGTAATGTCTGGAGAGAAAAAGGGAGCTAAGTGTCATATTTCAGGGAGAGGAAAGGTGACGTTATAGAGCCAAATACTCAGTCATCTTCCATAAGGAAATCTGTTGAACCAGAACTTCCCACTAAGGAGCAGCAAGTGCAGAAGGAAGCACCATTAGAGAATGTTCTGGTGACTGAGACTCAGTGAAAGACAAAAATCTGACATCGAAGATGGGATTGCATCTTGATGAATTTGTGGACAATGGTGTATAACCTGTAAACTTTTTGAGGCAGTACCTCATGTATCCCAGGCAGACGTTGAACTCACCATGCATCCAAGAATGACCTTGAATTGCTGATCTTCCTGCCTCTACTTCCTGAGTGCTGGATTACTGCCATGCATAGTTTTTTATGTGGTACTGGGATTGAACCCAGAGCTTTCTGCATGCTGGGGGAGGACTCTGCCAACTAAACTACAGCCTTAGTTTTCTTTAGTGGTGGGGTTGGAATCCAGAGTCATGAACATATTAGGCAAGTTTCTGCAATTGAACTCCATTCCCAGCTCCATTACCTAGATTTTTTTTTTTTTTTTTTTTTGGTCTTTTTGAGACAGGGTCTCCCTGTAGCCCCAGCTGTTCTGGATTCACTCATCCTGAGTTCAGGCTGGCCTTGAACTCACAGAGTTCTGCCTGCCTCTGACTCCCAGAGTGCTGGGATTAAAGGTGTGCACTACCACGCCCGTTTGCCTAAAATTTTATATTCTATTTGGTAAAGAGGGACATTACATGCCATATTTTTCAAAATGTTTATGGTTGGTATGTAAGAAATGCTCTTTAATGAGGTAAACAGATGAGTTAAGTAAAATAACAGACAAGGTCAGAGATGACTAGACTAAGAGTGTAACTAAGGTGTGTAATAGAATCAAATAAGCAAAAAGTTCTGCCAAATTTATTAAATCCAATGTTAACCTTTAATCATGCATGAAGTTAGTAATTGGGGCAGAGCTGGAAGTTGTTACTGACTTAATGGACGACAGTAACTCCCAAGTCTCAACGTATTTTGCTTTCGTCACTAGTCTTGTTTTATTTTTTAAACTCTGGTAGGAGCGTTGATGTTTTATTTCTCACTCTACTTCCTGCTCCTTCTCCTTTTTGAAAGTCCCCCCTTTCTCTTTTACCTCTTCATCCCTCTCCTTTTCCTCTTTTTGTTTTCTTTTTCCTCTTCATCTTTTTCCTCCACCACGTCCTTATCAGCTTGTTTATGTCATCATCTTCCCTCCCTTTTCCCATCTCCCTGCCCACCTTTCTCCTTCCTCTTGCCTCAGACCCCATTTTGCTTCTGTTTCTCTTAATCTTGACTGCACAATGCCCTTAGGTGGTAAAGTGAGATGGAGAGAAATTGATCAAAGGGTAGAAAGTTACAGGATGAAGGTGATGTGAAGTCCTGGTGTGCTATTGCACTATAGATTGATGAAAGAGAATAGCAATGCACTTTATGTTTTAAAAGTTTTAAGGGGAGGGGTTGAGAGATGGCTCAGTGGTCAAGAGCACTTGTTGCCCCTGCAGAGAACCCAGGTTCATATCTCAGCACCCACATGGCAGTTAACACCTGTCTCTAACTCCAGTTCCAGGGACTCTGATGGCCTCTTCTGGCCTCCACAGGAACTACATGACATGGGTACACTTACATAATGTAGGTATAACACTCGTACACAAAATAAAAATAAATATATAAAAAATAAATTTTAAGAGGTATTTTAAAGTTCACTGTAAAAATGGTAATTGATGATATACATATGTCAACTGTGATTTCATAATTACACAATGTACACAAGCATCAAAACACCACATGTGGTCCCATTAATATGTAGTTTTTATGTTTGTATTTATCTGTTGAAGTAAATATCATCAAAAATAAAAGACAAATAAAAGTATGAAAGGAGATACCCTACATGGATGAAAAAAGATGCTTCTAGAAACCATGGGTTATTAAATAGAAACCCAAATGCCAAGGGTGTTGATACCTCCTAATGAATTGTTGGTCAAGAAGGCCCCAAATAATACAAGGTCTTGCCTTTTTTGTTTCTTACCAGCATTTGATGATAGGACCCTATTTCTGAAGACATCACACACCTCAATTATGTGTTATAGAAAAATCAAGATGGGAATGAAAAATCAAGTCAAAGTTTAACTCCCTGCTAAAGAACATTCTTAGTCCAGGAAGCTGATATAAGGCTGTTGGGGTGAAAAGATATTCAATGGTCTTACCCAGCTAAGATAGACTTGTGCAACAGTGGCACTACTGTTATAGGGGTAACCAGCTACACTCTGTTTGGAATCAAGGCCCATTTTAAAGGAGGAAATTCATGCCTGGGGCAATAAATCTTGTTGAAAACCATGGCAGGGGAAATTGCAGGCCCTTTGGGGGAACAGAATACTCTTTTAGTGAAACTGACATAGAGTTGAATTGCCTTCTAAACATTTGTGTTTATACCCAAAAACAACTTCTCTCCCCAGCCATTATCAGAGAAGCCTCTCTTTCCAGTGAACAGGGAAAATGCGGAGACTCAAGGTTGCATAAAGTGTTGAGAGTAAGTGACAGATGTATACCTCACCATGAATAAGACATTTATACCATCCTCTCTAAGTCTACAGAAACCTAGTGGAAGAGAGAGGAGAAAGAATGTAAGAGCTGGAAGACAGAGAGGAGGACTGCACAATGTCATCTTCTGGGCTGTTGCCCATAGTCAATGCAATCACAAACTCAAAATAGCTACTGATGTGTCCACTAGGTGTGCAAGAGAATGTGCTACAAATGGTCAAAGTATAGAAAATAAGGGTCTGCAGAATGTGGGTCTCTGCTTATATTAAACTCCACCCACTCAGGCCTCAGAGACCATTGTGGAAGAGGGGGCAGAAAGAGTGTAAGAGCAGGGGAGGAGGTGCATGACTCTGTGGAAAATGTCTTACAGGCTCCCAGGACTTTGCTCATATGAGACTACAGTGATGGTGTCAGCATGCACAAGACCCATGCAAACTCAAGCAGACAAAAACCCAGCATAGAACTGGGGAAATGGGCAGCAGGTCCCAACCTTAGCCAAAAGACCTATTGGCATCTGCTTAGTGTTGGATGAGGGAGAAATAATCTTTTTTTAAGGGGAGACTCTAGATAGGCTGACTGCATCCCAGTGGATGAACTTGTTCTAAGGGACATCTGAATACGGTAACTTGATAGACATAACACATATGAATGAATGAAATCTGCTGAGGAGGTACAGGGAGTGATTTAGGGAGTACAGGAGTGAGGAGGTACAGGGATTTAGGAGGGAGTATAAAGATCATTAAACTGTTTTGTATGAAATGCTCAAAAAGACAATAGAAATATACATTAAAAATAGGCCAGAGGGCAGTTTTCTTGTCACTGAGGGTGTGCTCTTGCAGGGGGTGTTTGATCCCATCTCTTGTTCCTTTTCCAGTCTCAAATTGCCTTTCTTCAACATATGCTCCACTATAATATACGGCCTTGACACAGGCCCAAAGGAATGAAATCTGTGGACTATGGACTGAACTTCCTAAAGTGATTTTTCAGTTTCTAAGTTTATTGTCTCAGGTATTTTTCTACAGTAACACAATCTAATTTACTCCTTTTCTGTCTGAACAAGAACACTTTGAATTACAGAGGATTGTAGAAATAAGATATCATAGCAAATGGAAAAATGTTTTCAGTCAGGTAGACATATTAATTCTGGTGTGTTGAACCTAATTGACCTTCAATATTGGAAAAGTTAATTAATTTCTCTGTATTCCCTCAACTCTAAATCAACTGTTGTAGTTACCGAGTGTTATAACAAAAATAGTTATAAAGGATCTCGTTGTCCTTATCTGAAAATATCGTCTTATTTAAAGGGAGTTCCTTCCCCTATATTTTTCTTTGGATTCTGAATCAAATTTCTTAGATATCGTGATAGCCAGTCTTCATTGTCAACATCAGTAGATTTTGAATCACCATGAAAACACATCTGCGTGTGTCCATGAGGCATCATCCCACAGACTACAGTCCTGGACTGAACGAAAAGGGGAAAGAGCCCAGCACCAACATTCATCTCTTTCTGATTCTTCTTTTTTTGTTTTCAAATTTCTTATTTGTATATGTGTGTGTAATGTATGTATGTGTGAGGATACACACATGCCACCTCATGTGTGGAGGTCAGAGGACAAATTTGGGGAGTCAGTTCTCTTGTCTACTGTGGGGTCCTGGGATTGAACTCAGATGATCAGGCTTGTGAGGCAAGTGTTACTACATGTTGAGCTGTCTCGGTGACTCTCTTCCTTCTTTCTGACTATGTTTATAATGTGACCAGCTGCCACATGCCTTGTTACCATGACTTCCCCACTTTGATGGTCTGAATCTTCCCAAACTCTCAGCCAAAATATACCCTTTCTTCCTTAAGTTGCTTTTGACAAGTATTTCATTATGGTAGTGGGAAAAGTAACTAGAACAGTTATTTAACCAGCAATCAGTTCATAAAAGCAACTTGGGGCTTGGATGAGTTTAGGAATGGAGTAGAAGAACATGACAAAATTAGACCAATTGAGCACTTTAAAAAAATAATGCTGCAAACCAGGGAGATTGCTCAGTTTGTAATGGGCTCATTGCATAAGCAAGAAGTCCTGAACTCAGATCTTCAACACCAATGTAAAGTTTGGCATACAGGTACTCACCTGTTATACCAGGGATGGAGAGACTGGCAGATCTCTGGGTTTTGCTGACAGCCAGACCAACTGAATAAATGCACTCCAGGTGAGACACACGGTCTAAAAAAATAAGATGGAAAAGTGATTGAGGAAGACATGCAACCTTCACTACTGACCTCTACACATACACACACATTTGCACATGTGCACACAAACTATGCATCCCCTACCCTCCCACCCCATCTCC